>NC_054540.1:12650445-13250445 GCF_017654505.1 Polyodon spathula
TGGTTAACAAGTCAGCAGAAAATCAACCGACATGTCTTCCCAGCTCTTCTGCAGCAATTCCCAAAGATGTAGGGCACGTGTGGGTAGCTTTGCTTTGACTCTTCTTTCCAGTTTGTCCCATACAAGATATATGGGATTGAGATCTGGAGACTGTGCAGGTCAGGTCATTAGATTGAGTTGTCCTTCACTTTCCTTCTTCGCCAGATAGTTCTTGCACAACTCTGAGATGTGTTTCGGGTCATTATCTTGCTGAAGAATGAAGGATTTCCCAACTAGCTGTTATCCTGATGGAATGGCATGCCTCTGAAGTACTCTATGATAGTCATGCTGGTTGAGCTTGCCATGGACTTGGTGAAGATCACCAACTCTGTCACCAGCAAAGCAACCCCAAACCCTGACACTGCCTCCTCCATGCTTGACAGTGGGAACCTCTCTGCGTCTTACAAATACTCGGCAGCTGGACCCAAATATTTCAAATTCTGACTCATCGAACCATAAGACTGACTTCCACTCCTCAAACGTCCAGTTTCTGCAGCAATTCTTCCAGTTAGGCCAGCTCTGAACAATTGATGTTGAATCATCTATACTTCTAGTAGCATTTAGCTGAGCTTGTATTTCAGGGGCAGTTAATCGCCGGTTTCGCAGACTTGTGACTCAAATGAACTTGTTCTCTAATTCTGATGTCACCCTTGGCCTGCCTGACCTTGTTCGGTCCTCATAAGTGCCAGTTTCTTCAAATCGTTTGATGGTCTTGGTCACAGCAGTTACAGGCACTTGCAAAGTTTTTGCTATTTATCTTAAAGATTGACCTTCATTTCTTAAAGTAATTACAGACTGTCTTTTTTCTTTGCTTAACTGAGCGTATTTGCCATTTTCTTCTCCCTTACATTCAGGAATGACAAACTTGTGCCTATGCTACCTATATTTATAGTAATCATGGACCCTCACCTGTTAACAATAATTGGTAACAAAAGGTTAATTATGTAACATGCTAGTTAACTCAAAGAACATCTAACAAAGACACTTTTATACTTAGGCCAGTGTTCTAACACCATGTTATGCACATTTCAGACTTTTAACTGATTTGGGCTTCAGACTGAAATCCCCTTGCTTTGGATGACCATTTCATTGAAATTGACAAGATTTACATTTTCATTTAAAAATTACACATCTAACAAAGACACTTTTATACTTAGGCCAGTGTTCTAACACCATGTTATACACATTTCAGACTTGTAACTGATTTGGGCTGCAGACTGAAATCCCCTTGCTTTGGGTGACCATTTCATTGAAATTGACAAGATTTACATTTTCATTTAAAAATTACATTTTTGAATGCAATTCACTTATGATTATCAACTTATATAAGTACATGTACCATATAATCTAATATTAAGTGTTTATAGACACGTTTATACAATTAAAAGCATAGATAACCATGAAAAAACTGGTTTTAAGCAGGTGTACTCAAACTTTTGACTGGCACTGTACATGCACGCACATTATATATTTTCTGCTCATAGTCAACCTTCTTACTCTGAGCAGGTCAGTGTTTTCAGCATTTATTATGCAGCCCTATAAAGGCAGTCGGGATTGGCTGTGGCTGAAATTCCACAACGCATTGTGGGCAAGGTTACAAAGTACCATGTGATTTAAAAACTATACACTGATTGGCTATGTGCCAGCGCGTTTAATCAAAGCCTTATGGCCTTCTTCGCATAAAATGTAAAATTGGTCACACGTAAGACACCCACTATGCTTTGCATTTTAAAATACGAGTTGTGAAACTGTCATGTTTTGAGAATGCTACTCTTTCACTGGCAATTTCACAATGCGTTGACAAAATTCCTTACGCGTAGTATCAATACATTTCTGGCCCCGATGGCTTGCTATAGACGCATACCGCATCATATGACTGCAGGTTAACGTGATTGGATAGCCGCATAGATGCAATGCAAACAACACTCCCTAAACCAGTAGAGTATGCTGTTGCACTGCAAGACAGTATAGCAACTACGTATACTGCATTTCCTATCGATTTTACACCTGGGTTTTCATCTTGTACCCAAAACATCGGGACAAACCGCCTCCCGACAGTACCTCGATTGGGACGTGGGACAAAGCCTGTAATATCTGGACAATCCCGATTTTATTGGGACGTTTGGATTACCTCATCAGCGTAGTCAACAATACGATTCAATCGCCTAATTTGTATGACAGGTACCAGACTTTCCACCTTCAAGATGCCAAGACCACCATACTTTGCACTTGAGTAGATCAGTTAATTACAAGTGGAGGCAGGAAGATGCAAGCATTTATTTACTGCAGTATAGGATTGCTCCATTGAGTGCATGTTACCTTTGGAATCGGGATGGCCTGCTAGATAAATAAGCCACGGAGATTGTGTATTTGTTAAAAAGCGCACACACCTTCTCTTTTATAGCTGGTGATCTGGAATAATCAATAAATCAATTAACATGTGGCCACCTTCCACACCTCAGGGAGGGGATGCTAACCTCAGCCCTGCCACATTTCACCCAAATTTAAATTTCAATAAACTTTATTTACAAAATCCAACAAAATTCAAAAACACACTGTTTACACGTGCATGGCTCCACTGCTACAGTTACATTACAAACTGTGAAATAACAAGGGCTGTAGTGTATTCTCACATCACTACATTCCGGCTTCCTACGATCCAAATGGATAAAGCATCATACTTAATGCAAGTGTTCTTATTTATTTATTTATTTTTTTAAAAGGTTATTTTGTTCTGTTCATTAGTCACTCCCAGACCACTCTCATACCGACCTCTAGCGTTGCCAATTATAGTGCTAAACTTTTACTTGGCAACAGACCTGACCATCCGCCTTGTAACAAAAGTTCATCAGGTTCAGTCTCGATCTAAAGGGATCCTCTGCAAACTCCAAATTTTAACAAACAATTTACAGTTACTACACATTGCAAATACAACATGACTGAAAATTATTTTTCATAGCATTTTGTCATCAGTAATCACATTTTTATTTGGGAAGATCATATAGCTCTGGGTCAACAGCTTAATAGAATATAAAACGAGCGCTGCTGTAGTTCTAAGTGTTATTATTATTATTATTTATAATAATAATAATAATAATAATAATAATAATAATAATAATAATAATAACTGCTCACTGTCATAGTGGCAGGGTCGAGGCTAGTTCGGTTCCCATCATGGGAAAGGACAAGTGGTGGTATATTTAGGAGCGAGGGATCGCTATTAGGTTTCCCCATACACTCAGTACAGTGCCGCACTTTATCACGAGTAATTACGGTATTTCAAAGGGCTAACAAGTGTATCAATTTAAAGCAACTCGACTTACAGATATTGATATTAAACATAAATACAAATACTGTACATATTTTCACAACCAGTTTCATACACTAATACACACATGATTAAAAGGCTGTCGTCATTATTATTATTAATCCTATGCGTAACACTCCCCCACTCCCCCTTCTCGTACATTGAATGGTTTGGTCCAGAATCAGCTCGTCTCACTGTCGTATTGCAGCCGCTAAATAAAGAGAGAATGGTTTTGAAATGGAAGTACACCTGTTTGCAAAATAAGATGTGTAAAGGCACCCTTTAATTGCTAGTTGCGATTGAGTGTTATATTTTAAATACATGTTTAGCTTATTTTATCTACAGTATTTATTTTATATGGGTCTAAAAATAAGAACTGTACCAGTTGTTACATCTTATTGTAAAACGCTGACACCTCATCACAGCGTTAATACAGGTTCCTTTCACTTCTACATTATTCACACCTGATGTTAATTCTAGCCATTGCGTTTAAGACTGATGGCGTTTATTCGTTTGCCTTTAATAAAGAATATGATTATGGGAATGAGATTGTCGGGGGAGGAGGGCAGTACAAATGCATGTAGTAGAGAGGACAGTAAATTAGGCAGACCGCCTGACAGTCAGTTTGTAGGTGAAATAAAACTACTTATTTATTATTCACATCAATGTTCAAGTCTGGACAATATATAACAACACGCTTCAAACTTTTTCATTATTTATCTCAATTGTTTTTTTTATGATTATTGGATTCTTTGTTTATTTGTATGTGTTATACATATCTCCATATATTAATAGGAGTAAAAAAGTTCAATATTCCACACGTAAAGAAAGTACAGAAGCGGTGCCCTGCCAGAGAGAATTGGAGCAGCGCTCCCCCGCGACCCCCCAGCAATACACCCCTGGAAAGGACCTCGGGAGTGGCGAGGGAGGGTGTTGTTACAACGAAGGGACTGCTGTGATTCGATCAATTCTTTAAAATGGTTTTACACTCCTCGGCTTAGTGTTTAAAGCCGCTAGCTAGGCAAACCAGATGAAGGGAGGGATAAACTAGCAAATCTTAGAACAAAAAAATAAAAAAAGAAAGAAAAAATTATTTTTTAAAAAAATACATCAAAATAAAATCAGACAGTTATATTCATGATCTTACGGTACATGTCTCACAAGAGGTTTGTGTGTGTGTGTGTGTTTTGTTTTTCGCCATGTGATCTGTAAACTACTGTACGTTTGAGATATTGTTTATTTGGTTATGAAACAGGGCGATAGGCATACAGTAATACAGTCAGGATCAGATAATTATGATCACATAAAGAATGATTGTCTCTAGGATCTACAATACGTAGTGCTGGAGAGCCAATTGAATTGTTTTCTTCAAGGACATTTCAGAAAACTTTGGAAGACTTTGCTATGACTACATCATAAGTCATGTTTTGTTTTTTGTTAGTAAGGTATTCACAACAAGGGCGGGCAGCAGTGTGGCGATAGGTAATTTATTTCGTACTATTTAGGCAATATAAATCCCCTATCCCATTCGTGGATGCATACAAAAAACACATATTAAAGACGTGGAAATTGGTAAGATGCACTGTGATGATCTATTTTTGTCGCTTGGCTTAATGGCAGAACAATGGGCTCTATACTCAAAGGGTGTCGGCATTTCAGTGCTGTGGTAAACATTTTTTTTTGCACTTTGTCAGAAAATTGAAGCGGTACTAAAATCAAAATGAATAATGGAATTTGGTGAGCACACATTCCATATCCTTTGGTACAATAAGTCAACTAGGGTTCAGTCAGTGAAAGCAAAATGTATATTACCAGGTAGATTGCCTTCCTCCCAGGAACACAAGACAACAGATCAGCAAAAGCGATGAACTACGATTCAACTGTTTCCAAAGGGTGTTTATTACTATTCCTTGTTTTACAGGAACCGGCTGAAAATTAGCTTTTCTTGTTTTGGGGTACGATTTCTTTACAAAACTAAATTGTAAATTGGCTCCTAAACATTGGAATTGCTAATTTCTGTTATTCATTGCGCCCCTTCCCCAGTTTTCCAGACAGCAACTACGTTGCTTGCCCTTTAATAATAGCAAAAGTGGTAGCATTACCCATATACCTGCTACAACGCGCGTACGACACAAATCCTTGTTTACGGCTACAAAATACCAGTGCATACGGAGAACACTAGGGTAATATGCTTTTTATTGCCGATCAAACATGTCAGTAAATTTTTATAGAAAAAAAAAAAAAAAACTCCTTAAACATTGCTAAAACTTTTGAGGATCACTTTGAACTCCTACATGACCAGTTAAGAGGACATAGCAAGCCAAACTGTCAGAATTTTGTCAATCGTCGCTATTGTGAAATCCTGCGGTATTATTTTTTTTTCCTTAAATAGTTGGAATGTGGGAACGTATTTTGAGTATAGCAAATGTTTTTTTATTAAGAAATTTTGGTACCCACACTTTTGAGTATAGAGCCCAATAAACTTCCTCAAGCATTGCTGGTATGTTACTTACAATTTTATTTTTTATTTTTAAACAAACAAACAAGATGCGGTATGTGATAGTCATTGATATGGTTGATATATTAACACTTTTTTTTTCAGCCCTCATTGGTTGCACGATATTTTATTACCTTATACTGTGGTAATGGCTTCAAAAAACGAGAAGCCCTTTCGCATGAATCATTAAGGAGTTTTCTTTGTGAAACTAAGTTTGAATGAAAAAAAAAACAAAAACAGAAAACAACAAAAAACAGAAAATGGGTAAACACTTAAGTTGGAGCTGTATACAGATGTTGTAGTATATTTGTATTTTGGATTTAAAACATGCTACATGGTACTATATTTGGTTAACAAAATCTCTGTTTGCAAACCAAACAACATCTTCAGGTGTTAACTTTTTTGAGTAAATTGCTTTGAAAATCAGCCCTAATGTGTGGTTTATCTGAATTCTTCCTCATTTTTATGTGATTGGTCAAGTTAATATCTGGTTAATAAACTAGCTTATTTGACCATTTCATATAGGATATTTATCTCATTTATTTTGAACAATTTTATTACAAACTTTAATAATCTTTGAGATTTTTTTATTTTTTTTTTTAGGTTATTGACCTTGGCAGTAGCAACACCAGTACAGAATCTTCCAATCTTCTCCATATACTGAAGTAGAAGTCTGTGTTCTATATTAAATGTATAAAAAAACAACCTTGATGATCTTTTATCCCATTTTTCTTTAAGTGCTGTGAGTTTCTGTCTTTGAGTTGAATATACTGCGAGAAGCCTATCAATAACCATAGTAAGTTAATATCCAGCAATGGGGATATATGTCATTCATCCACACTTTTTAGATAAAATGAGTATTGAGTATTGCTCACCCAACTGCAATGAGTCATCCATAACTTCATACTCATTCTTTCACTGAGGTAAAACTATATAATTAAATCGCAGGCCATCTTTTCTTGGCTGTCCGTCGTACTAGTGTGACTGTCTGTGCAGTATTGGTGTGTGTGTGTGTGTGTGTTGTCTTTCACCCTACACCTTCAGGGAGAACACATTCCTCAACCAGGGCTTTGGTTTGCCACCCCGTCGGTGAGTGACTTTTCCGGCTGTTGTTCGCTCAGGATGAAGAAAAAAAAGTGTGTTCTCCCTTATGCTCTATTCTTTTGAACTAACTGACCTCTCGCTTGCTGCAGCTTCAGCCTATGTCCATCCCCTGGTGCATGCTGACCAGGTGGTTGTCTACACGTGGTTAGGGTAGGCACAGCTGCATTAGCTGCCCTCGGTACTTCAGTGCAAGCTCAGCCTTTGATACTTCAGTGCCTTGCTGCGTGCGGTACTCAATGCACACAATAAGTAGTACACGAGACGTTCGGCACGCTTGGTGCTCAGTGCACTCGGTGCTCATGATGCTTGATACGCGCGGTACCCTCGGTGCTTGATTACCTTGGTACACACAGGGTTTAGGTAGCCCCGTGCTTACACTGAGTGAAAGATGGTGTGCAGTGCCAGGGTTTCCCAGCCGGAATGTTTTGGTTCCATGTCCTGCAGGGTGAGCATGCTGCAGGAGAATCGGCATACATTATGCGTGCTGTGCTTGGGTGTCCTGCACACCACTTCAGCCCTAGGTGACAAGATGTTCTGCAACATCTGTGCAGCTTTTCAGCCTCGGATGCTGCCCAGAAGGCATAACAGGGCCATAGGGATTGAATGTTTGTCCTGTTGACCTAGGCTCTAGAGCCTCAGTCCCCCCCCCCCCCAACTGTCCCAGAACCCCTCACAGGGTATGCCCTGCACGCAGGCTCAAGCGAGTCCAACGCTCGAGACAGGCAAAGGATATTATGGACCTGAAGACACAGATGGCCCAGTGCCTGCCCCAGTACCAGCCCTTTTCCCCCAATCAGAATGAGCTGGAATCATCAGCATGTATGGCAGAGGAGGAGGAAGCACTCTTTATAGCGGCTAAAATATATCCTGTTGTATGAAATGTCTGAATACTCCAATCGGCAGCAGTTCAAGAAGTGTATTACAATGAGCGCAAGGGAAGAGAAGCAGCTACATGAACACACAGCAGCAGTAACACGAACACACTCTCTCTTAGTTTTAAGATGAGGTGGCCCAATACTTATACATTTTCAGCATAGCAACATTGAGCAGCCTAATACATCAGCAATATCATAGAACAGTATCGAAATTCTCCTTTATAAAGAGTTGTTTTTTGCTCAAAGCCCTGGGAAACAACTTCACTCTACTCACACAAATACAGTAGCCTTGAACACATTATTTTCTAGTCTTTTGCAGGCGCAGCTACATTAAAAATAAAACAAAGTAGCAGTCAAAACAGTATATGAGAAGCGAAGCAGTCATCTTGGAAACATCATGCGATCCTCCTTAACCCTGCAAGTGCCGACTTGGGTGTTGGCTACCTCTTAACTACTATGGAGGAAGGAGAGGAACCTACACGCTCTACCGAGGCAGAGCCCAGCTCTGAGGTTGCCTCAGAAGCAGGCACGAATCTGTTTTCGAGCTCCATGTCAGCCCTGATGGGACGTGCTGCAACAGCGACAGCACCTGAGCCATGCTGGTCCATATTCAGGATGCAGGCTGTGGCTCCTTGCACTCAGCCCTTCCCAGTGTTCCCAGATTTCATGGAGGAGGTACGCTCCTCTTGGTATCGTCCAGCCTCAGTGCCCAGTGTGCTGAACCAGTCAGTGGAATTAGATGCTTTCCATCCCCCATCCCTTTGATTCAGAGGAAGATAGGAAACTGAATTTTCTCTGCCCGGTGAGGACATTGAGCGAGTATATGGGTAGGACAAAGGCACTGCACAAGCCCTCTCATAACTGCGGCTAGCTGGGCTACCCTGCATACGTTTACCAGGTTCTACCGAATCAATGTGGCACAAAGGTCCTTGAGAGTGCATGTGCGCACCACCAACACTAGTTGGCGGTAGTGAGGCATCCCTCATATGCTGTCCGCTCACGCTCCCTAACGGTATTGCTTGGTGGTTGTCTTCGAAAGGTAAATGAATGTTAGGTTACTTACCGTAACACTGGTTCCCTGAAAGAGAAGACGACTACGAAACCTTGTGAAGTCGCATCACTCGCATTCACGGGTTCGAAGTCTTTTCAAATGACAGGCCCAGAACAGATGGTAGGCTGTTTAGTCATTAAATTCATGCTGCTGCATCTCTGACAACTTATCATATGCTTTACTTTCCAGAACCCCAATTCAACCACCGGCAATGAAAATGCAGAAGTCCACCATTACTAGTGGAGTCACAGCCCAGAAGATTTCCACAACCATCACGTTTTACAAGAATGAATCTAAAGTAGCCTTTATGCTACAACAGAATGGCCCCAAGTCTCTTCTGTTGCTGCTACCCTGGCTGGGCTCTCAGGCACATGCTGTGGACAAGTATCGTGAGATCTACTTCAGGCAGGGGTTTGACGTTCTGACCGTGGAGAGCAAGACCAGTTACTTCCTGTGGCCTAGGTGGGGGTTGGACTATGGCGCCCAGGTGCTGGAGTTGCTGCAGAGTGACAGCTTTGTGTCCCGCCCACTGCTGCTTCATGCCTTCTCCATTGGAGGATACACCTTCGCCCAGATGATGGTGCACATCTCCAATAATGCTCAGCAATATAAGAGCGTGACTGACAGGATCAAGGGTCAGATCTATGACAGCCTCGTGATAGGCTCTGTGGAGAGAATGGCAACAGGTTTGATCAGAAAAACCTTCTTAGTCCTTAAATTATTCTTACGAGTCTGTTGTGATGAAATAAATAGTTTTAAAAAGGTCGTACTGTAATTGTGAAACTGATGTCGGTGATAGTTTATTTAATAACAGTCTTTTAAAAAAAAAAAGTCTTCTTAATTGTTTAGGATCATGTCAGTACATTTTAATGGTTTAGCTTTAAAAAAAAAAATACTGAATGCTTACTGGTAGGCATAAACAGTGGATAAAACATGCTACAAATATATTCTTTTAAATTATTTCAGTATTCACTGTGCAGTTCATTATTAAACATATATGCATGTCAAGTCTACATGTATTAGTAAACAATGAGCTGGATTGAACTAAGAACAGTTCATATTTTGTTCCTTCAATTTTACAGGAGTTGGAAAGATGGTTCTTCTGAAAATGGAAGGGCTACTGCGCAAGGGCACTTTGCTCTACTTCAATATCCTAAAGGGCTATACGGTGGATTACTACAATGTCACCATTGGTATGTTTTGGAATAACCCACCACAGACTCCAGCCTTGTTCTTCTACTGTGAGAATGACCCACTCAGTGATCACAAGGAGGTAGAGAGATTGATGCAAAGTTGGCACCTGCAAGGGATTAACGTGGTGGGGAAAGGCTGGAAAGATTGCGTGCATGCAGGGCACCTCAAAAAGCACCCCCAGGAGTACCTGGCGACACTGGACCAATTCCTGCAGTCCATCAACACGACGCCACTAAAGGCTAAGGTGTAAAAATGAATGCTATAAGCAATAACAAATATATTGAAAAATAGTGTGTAACACAAATAAACAAGACACTATCATAATAATTTTGAATGTTCAGGGTGATTTTTGTGAACACCCTTCCTATAAACCTTGGTCACATGTGCTCACCTAAACAACGTGACCAAATACGAAATGTAATAATGTGACCAAATACGGTTATACCGGTAATAGGGATAGGGGTAGAGTCTGGGGATATTACAAAATGATTATAGAACTTTCTAATTTGGAATAATGTTTCAATACTTTTAAATAACAAATTAAATCTATTTCTCTGCAATGATTATACAGTTGTCTCGCGTTATACCGCCCCCTTTATAAAGCCTAGGATACACATGAGCGGCGCGAGCGGCGCGGCATCGCTAGCGGGGAGTGACAAAATGCCGCACATATCGCTCACCTTTTATTTCAATTAGAGTGGACACACATTGACGAAAAAATGATGTTGCAAAGGTGTCACAGCGGCAGAATTTAAGAATGGCAAAGTAACACTCGGCGAGCAATCTTTTCTGCTCAAACGTGTTTTCCTGCAGCAGCAAATGTGGGTCTAGCCAATCAGATTCATCATGTCTTGATGAACTCGAATAACCATCGTCATGGAGGAGCTACCGATCTCTAACGTTTCTCAGCATCCTGGCTATTTTATTATAAAAACAAGAATTTCAGGGATGCTGGTGAGGGGTCTATTGAATGAGCCAAAACAAATACTAACCGCTTACACCCCACATTAATCATTTTACTTGACATCCTGCATCATTTGTCAGATATACACGTCAAGTAATTAACCAGTTGCCAGGGGACCGATTATTGCGAAGAATGTGATCCCCTTTCCCTTAATAATAGCAGTTTCTAATCAATGCATAACCACAAGTACAGCACCACAGTCCAGTCTTGTTAAGTGCAGTGCTGAATATATAATAGCTGTTTATTTGTAGAAAAAGGCTTTCACACTGTATTCCAAAATAAATATCATATTGTACATATATATTCGTAGGTAAATAAAAGACAGATATGTGTGGGTGTTCTGATATGGGAACTTACAATGTTAGATCCCAATAAAAATTTCTGGAGATGGAGAAGATCATTCATTCTGAGTTCAAGTAGTAAAAGTTCAAGAATGATATTTTTTTGGGGGGTTGTTGTACAGTGCTGCGAGGTGGTGAGCGGGCTTTCTTTTTTTATCATCTCTTCACAACCGTTGATCTGTGTCCACCAAGCAAAGCGGTAATGCTCTCACTATGACGCCACTCTCACTTACCCCGTTAAAATGCATGCACTCTGCATTGGTAACCAGAAGCACATGTGCTCTTCCAGTAGTAAACTTTGTAGATCAGATCAATTATACCGGTCTACTAAGACAGGAGGAACAATGTTAACTAGTGCATTTCAAATGAAACATCTTATTCCATTTTGGCTGGAATATCCATATCCGTGTGATGTCCATGCTGCTAGATTTTGATGGTTTTGCAGATGTAGGTGAATCTACCTCATTTCGTATGGTTACTTAGTAAAAACCCTGTAGACAGT
Source organism: Polyodon spathula (assembly GCF_017654505.1). Lineage (NCBI taxonomy): Eukaryota > Metazoa > Chordata > Actinopteri > Acipenseriformes > Polyodontidae > Polyodon > Polyodon spathula. Next base: position 12,662,320 of record NC_054540.1, read on the forward strand.
GTTTTATTACACTAAAGCTCATACTTTTTAAAATACAATCTTTAGTGATAATGCTCCCTCCAGTGGATAAGTAAAAAGATAGACGGCCTGATTATATATATATAATATATTATATATATATATATATATATATATATATATATATATATATATATATATAATGAAAACTGTTCTAGTCCAAGATGAGAGGTAACTCTTTGTCCCCAGGGGACAGGGTAGTCCTGGGTCATTTGATTACTCAGTAAGGCTGAACCAGCTCTCTGGAAGGCTGAACAAAGCAATAGTTCACTTCAGTATCATTTTGAGGATATTCACCCAAACATGCTGCATGTGTATTCTGATGGTGATGGCTACTTTCAAGATAATGCTCCCATCCGTCGTGCCAGAATCGAGGGGAGGTGCATAACAGAGACTTCAGGCATCTTCCATTCCAGTTGATCATGTAGGGATGGGTTTATACGACACATTCATCAGCACACTCCTCTACTTACCTTTCTGCACCATGTAAACAACTGAATGGATGAACAGTCTTGAGAAACCGTTCAGCACGGTGCAAGCGGTGACTCTGCCCAATAGGTGCAGGTCCTAGAAAGTGACCAGGCTATATGTTATGTACATTATGCCCACTGGATTTAATTATTGCAACCAGCTTAAAAAACAGCACTGGCCCTTGTAACAAAGATGGCTGTAACCTTTTCATTTCATTTGCACCTTTTCATGTTCAGTGTCTGGCAGTGTGAGACACACCATGGCACAATAAAAACAAATGGAGTATAAAATGACTTTCTGTACTTCCAATGAGATTTTCATGTAGTGCATTCTAGACACATTCTAAAATATAACTCAAGCACAGCTTTAATGTGCAACCAGGAACTGAAATATGGCTTCTTTCGTGTATAATTTTTGCTCCATAATGAGGGTAATTCATTTCAGATATAATGTAGCAAGGCACTATAATTCTCAAGGTAATTAATGTGAGATATTGTTACAGTTTAAATGTCATTGAAATCTAAAGCATAATGTCTACTGTATAATAAGGATGGTTTAAATTAGATTAAAATACAGCAGGGGACCACAGTCTGATAACTTTATAGCATAGGTGGTGTTAAAATTACAATGTGGTAATTATAACCAGCAATTTACTTTTTTCTGGTTATAACCTTCTTGTGGCAGCACAAAAGCCTACATTGGCCAGGGGAGTGCTTTAATCAACAAAAAGGTTCCAGCCTCTGGTCAGTATGGGAAACTAGGGTACAGGAAGCCCAAATGGGTATCCTGCTCTTGGTTTCATTAATAAGCAATTGACTACCTGTTGCCAGGATGCCTTGCAGTGGTGACGTCAGACCAGAAATAGACTCAGGAAGTAACGGGTGAAACTAAGGTACAGGGACTCTCAGTGTTTTATTAAATAATAATAAACAAAAGAGTTAAACAAAAACAGCACACCAAAACAGGACACAGCACTTGAGGCCAAAATAAACAGACAAAGACAACAAATTAACACTAAGCGAAACAGACAAACACGGACAGTGAAATCACGTATTTTCTTTTACTTTTAATTCTCTCCTCTCCACACCCGTTCTCCACTCACCAAACACACAACCTCGAGTGAGTGAAAACATGTTGCTTTTATGCAGCTGTATCGAGAATCGACTGCCAATCATTCAATTGGAGTCTCGGTACAACTGCACATGAATTAATAAAGTGCAATTCCCCATGCTCACATATTATTACATTTTACCTGCATGTGAAGTGCTGTGCAATCCTCATGCCTAAATGCAAATATACATTTTAAACATTAGTGTTACACAGACCCGTTTATATCCCGTGAACCAATGACTATACACCAACGTTAACACACTACACAGAACATACAACACAAATAAATAGCCCAGGGGCGTGGCACTTTGCCACACTACCACATGCTAGAAAATCACCTGGCTAGGACTGCCATGCATTCAGTTTTAGACAGGCAGGAGAGGGTGTCTAGAATAAGTCACTACCAAGTGCCTGTTAATTTTCCTAGAACAGTTTGATGTTTCTTTATCAGCAAATTGATTGATAAATCCTGATGATCGGTATCTGATGGTGCGCGTGTTCAGGGACATCAGAGATGGAAGAATTGCAACCAATCAGGAGCTCGGCTTGCAACGTGAACAGGACCTGTTTGCATCATCGTTGACAAAAATCAGGGATAAATAGTTAAAACAATATTGCAAGGGGTCAAGAGCAGGAAGTGGTGCATGCTTGGGATTCGTGGCTGGTGCACTGGGGACGTGGCCTGGACAAGGGGATAAGTAGCCTAGTGAAGACAGTGGCAGGGGGATGCAGAACTGAGAGAAAATTGGAGAGAACAACCAAGGCGAGCCAGAGAAAGCGGGACTAAGGAATGAAGGAGGAAACAAGCCAGAGACTGCACTTAGTTTGGACGTATCACATGAACAAAACACTTTGTGTTGGACTGTTGGCAGCATGCTTTGTTGGTCCAGTGAAGAATCCTGGCTTAATAAACCATTGCATTTGAGAACCTGAAGTACCTGTCTGAGGATGCCTTCATTATTTATATATAAATAACAGGTTAAATTGGGTAGACTGCTATAGACTTTATATGGGGCAAAAAAAAAACACACACACATAACTATATGCATTCCGGTGTGATCACTGTGCTTAACTGTACCAAGTGAAAAAAAAAAAAAGACACGTTAAATCTTTTTACCGGCAAGGGGCAGTGCCAATCCTTTCCAGACAACCAGCCTGACCTCTAAGCCAACACCTCCACAACTCATATTCACATTTGATATAATGTTAAGCATGTTCTACTTTTTAAGAGCGTGAAGGAAAAATAACAACCAGTTTACATGTGGTTTATTTTTTGGAGTTTTTAATACACACACTAATAGTGCGTTAATGATGTTTGCATAATACTGTGGCGTTGCGTGGCAATGAATGGGGCTCACACAGGATTAGCATGTTCTTGGTTCACGATTTATTAAACCGGGACTCTACAATCTACACTGGACAGGTGAAGCGTGCTGCCTTACCAGCCAGTGGTACAAACACATCTGAGCAGGGTAGTGCTACTCAGACTGACAAATAATAAAAATGTAATAAACTCCAAGCACACCAGTGGCGGAGGAAGAGGAAGATGGGCCCCCCTCCCCAAACGTTAATTTAACCCTCATTTATAAACATCAAACACACCAAATCAAGTGTTCAATATTGAACTGTATTTAATTGTCAGAATGTTAGCATCTATGAAACAGTATGTAATAACGTTTTCTACTCGCCTGCTTTCATTTTATTTTGCGTACATCTTTACATCCAACACTACCCTATTTTCTAATCATAAACGAACATGTTTAATCACTAACCTTACCAGGATTCCCCAATTCTGCTATCACATAAATTATTACAGAATTCACAATTCTGCAAACATTTGCAGAAATTGTCTCACATAGGAAACTGTTTTGTTATTATTATTATTTTGAAATCAGAAATCCAGGGTTGTTGATTTGCTGTAGTTTATTTTGGTGCCCGCAGCAGCACCGCACTCAACAGCTTCTGCTAAACTACAGGATGAATCCTGCACACAGAATATAACTGCAAATGTCTGCGCTGAATAGTACCCCAAAACCTTCCATGAAGACGTGCCTCGTACCAGCTTCCGGGGGAAAAAGAAATAGGATAATTAAGACAATAGCGATACCTGCTGAAATGAGGGAGGGTACAATCTGAAAATGTGCAACACCTGCAAATATAAATGCAAAGGATATTATCTTTGATAAATAAATAAATGAAATTCTGCCAACACTGTTGCATTTTAGAAATGTCACATTACTGTGCACAATACCAGAGATGCAAAGTCTTACAACAGCAGAGAGGTCCCTTTTTTGGCTAAAAGAGTCTTGCTGAAGACCAGTGACAGGTAATAAAAAGACAACCAGCCCCAAAATTGATAAAAGGTTTACTGCATATGATTATGATTTTTTATATTGAGACTTTAAATGTGTATTTCTTATTGAAGCATTAAATAATACATTGTTTAAATGATAACGACTACATCAGTAGTTAACCAAATGTTTATTTGTAAGCATTAAAAGTCACAGTGTTGTTAAATTCTTTACATAATTATACCCCACTTTAGTTTTAACCAGATCAAGATCCTGGAACATTACCAACATTAAATTATCGTTCACCCAAGGATAGTACATCCTTGCGTTTAGCTCGGAACAAAGGTTCCACATCCGTGTTGCTTTAAATCGGGGGTGTTTTCTAGTAACTTCCGGTTTTATTTTCAAAATGGCAGCTCCCGTGTGCAAACACGCAGGAAGGTTCACGTGCCATAAGATTTAAATTCCTCCAGAACACGATTTTTTTTTTAATTGAATATATAATATATATTATATATATATATCTATATATATATATATATATATATATATATATATATATATATAATATTTTTTTGTTTTATTTACACTTGCCTTTGACTATTCCATGTGGATATTTTAGGGTTAGGGGTGTAAAAAAACTCAGTAACAGAGATAGGTGCTGCTGGAACTGCATGGAGTGTACAACACACACAACTCTGCTTTAATATATATATACATATTAGAAACTAGAACTTAAAAATGTCCAGCACCTTATTCGTTCGCAATTTGCCTGCCACAGCTAGCAGTGATCGGCTGGTCGAGATTTTCAGTGAAATCGGACCAGTAAAACATGGATTTGTGGTAAAGGAGAAAGGTAAGGGAGAGAATATTGTATTTTTTTTTTTTTAATTAATTTATTTTTCACATTTTTTTTTTTAATGAAGACCAGGGAACACGATGTTGGAAACAAACGATTTGTAGGTAACTCTTGACCGTGGTTCACAAATAACCAATAATAATACCGCTACAGATTAAATGTTACATTTTGGATAATATTGTATTAACATGCAAACAATCACTTGAGAACGTGTGGCTTGTGATTTCTGCATTTAACATAGATCAGAGTTACTTTACGCAAATGCATTTACTTGCTGTGTTTTAAAACAGCCTTTGTATTGTAGTTTAGCCTTCTGTTCACTTTAATGTGTAGTAAAGCAGACCTTGTCGGTCGTGGAGTTAGTTTATATCCAATACATTACAGGAGTGTAAACAAAAACTGACTTCGTAGTTGTTTGTTGTTGTTATTAGGCGGTGGATAGCACTATGCTAACTTCATATTTTCTCCCAATACGAGTGCTTCAAAATAACATCTCACAGAGTGCTGTTTTTTCATTCAGGCAGTGAGACATGCCGTGGATTTGGGTATGTTACATTTTCCATGCTTGAGGACACCCAGAAGGCGCTGAAAGTGGTCAAGGATTACAATGGACAAAGAATTAGATTGACACTTGCCAATAAGAAACAACATGACAAAAAGAAGGGTGGTATGTTGGTGTTTGAATGCAAGCTTATATATAATGCTTTAAACTCAAGTTATTTAAACAATGTTTTTAAAGTAGATTAATTAAATAAGACTTGTTATTAAATTATACTGAAAGTTCAAAAAACTATAAGACTATTTTAATAATTGAAAACTGATTTAAACAATTCAGTTTTCAGATTGCTCATCAGTTAAAAATTTGTGAGTAAGACTCTGGGATTTAATTTAGATTTGTTGGCTGGTGTTATAAGGTTTTCCCCACTGTTAACACATACTGTACTTTTTTGTTTTTTGTAGAACCCCAGAAATCTGATCCAAAAGAGCAGAAACCCAAAACATTGAAGAAATCTAAAATGAAAGGTAGATTAATAATCAGGAATTTGAGTTTCAAGGTAAGAGGAAAACACAATTCTGGATGCTTCCAAATTCATTAGATTTCTTGAAAGGAGAAATGTTTAGCATTGGAACCACCAAGGTTTCGGACTGCATACAACTGCCGCACCCGCAAATTGTGTGGCTCCATTTAAAAATAGCTTTGATATGAAAAACAAACAATCGGATACAATTTAATATTTATGAACATCATACATAACATTTTCAGAGCAGAAACACCGTGCTTACATTGAAAATTAAACTTTTTTTTTCAAAAAGAGCACATATACGTAAACATAAACATGAAAAACTGTAATAATAGACTTATGCAATAAACTCTGTCTGCCTGTTCAGAGTTCTATTACAGCTTTCTAAGTACAATCTACGTAGAATACACGCTTTTCAACTGTACCAGTGCATTTGCCACAGACTTCCATTTCACAACGGGCACAGACATCAAAAGTTCTCTTTTTATTGCATTTAGTAACCTGGCATTGTCTTTTATTCCGTGTGCCAGTGGGCGAAGTGCTGGCTGAACATTGAGGGGCATTTGCCAGTCAGCTTTTGTGTCTCTTATCAAAATGTTTCTGCCACAGCTCTATGGCTAGCTGCAAAACAAAGTCCCTCTGAGTGATTGTGTTCCCGTTCCCTCCTTGTACAAAACAAAAGCCAGGTTCAAAACATTATAAAAAAACAGCCACAGGCCACCTGTGAGTACCACCTTTGATAGAATACAGCTATACCATTTGAACCAGTATGTCAACACGATACATCTTTGCGCTGTAAAATGCAACAGTCTGCGGGTACACACTCAGGGTGGCACAGTCATTCTGCCTAGGGAGTGTAGTGGAGAGCAGGGGGTCTCGCATGGCTTGAGCTGTTGGTGGTAACCCTGTTCAAGGGACGGGCAGACAAGAAAAAAGTAGAGTATCTGTATCACACTGTATTGTGATTTTATTACAAAGCCTAGACTAAATTGTCGGCTAAGCTGTATTGATTTCAAACTGCGGGTCTGGCGGTTGAAGCAAGTGTTTATAACTTAATCATTTTTACTATTCTGCAGCTGAACCACTTTATGGGTATTTAATTCAGATATTTAGTAACACGAACGGACATGCACAAGATATTCACATACACAGAAATATTTAAATTTTAATTGCAAAAGCTGTTCAAAAAGCACCTATCGTGGTGCTAGTGTTAATCCATGATGTTTTTGTTATATCCCCTGCAGTGTTCTGAAGATGATCTGAAGCAGGAGTTTTCTAAATATGGAGCTGTCCTAGAAGTGCAAATCCCATTGAAAGAAGGTAATGGTGGGGATGGGACTGCATGGAAAAGGTGATTTATCTTCAGCTTTGTGATTTTTTTTCTCTTTTTTTTGTGTGTTTTTCTATTGCCAAACAATCCTAAAGCTGGTTCTTTACAAAGAAATTATGCTACCCACTTTCTGTCTATCTGTCCGTCCCATCCATCCAGGGCTTGCAAAATTTTGGTAATGGTACTTGCCCTTCAGCAGTCCATTGTAAACATTTGGTTGTCCAAAAAAAAAAAAAAGTAAAATTGCCCATAATTGACCTATGGACTGTACTCAACATAGGTACAGTATCTCAGGGTTCATACACTTTTTCAACATCAAAATTCCAGACTTTTTCCTGACTTCCATTTGTTTTTCCGAGACTTGTGTTTTAGTTTCTACTAGTTTTTTGATAGTTATCCACATAGGTGGGCAGCCGCAGAGCATTACAGCTTTTTAATCCAGAGCAGAAGTTGCTCCTGGTTTTCTAAAAGTATTTGTCGGAATATGGAGGTGCATATCTAGCAAGAGACAATGCAGGTATGCAAAAGAGAAGTAAGATACAATCTAAGAAATGTCCAATATTTGAAAACTACGCTGCATTATTTACAAAAAGAACATACAAAGTTGTATACTGCAAGTATACTTGTGCCAAAATAGGATAGTACAGTGGTACCAGTAGTATACTAAAACTAGACTATTTTGGCATAAGTATACTTGCAGTATATTACTTTTTTTTGTAAGGGATGATTGTGGATTCTGTTCCAAACTTCTATGTACCCTCTATTAAATGTTGAACACTATGGGAGGTGAAAAATAACAAATTAAATAACAAATGTGCACGCATTATATATTAAAATGTGCAAGTGTTGTGTATTAAGTATATAAGTCAAATACTAAATACAGTACATCCTCACTATAACAACCCTGTTTGGGCCCAAAGCCTTTTGTTCTCTATAGTAAAAGAACGATCCAAAACGAACAATATAAGCTGCTGGAGGAAGTTAAGGAAGTCACTTTGGATAAAGGCATTAGCTAAACTATTATTAGTACTGTTTTATTCTTTGATTTTCTTTATTACAGTATTTGTCACTACTTGCAATAAGAGTAATACTAATAATAATAATAGCAATGAGATTGTGAATAAAAGTAGAATTACAAGTACAGTACCCAATTTGTGGCATGCTGCATCCAGATTTCTGGCTATATCCTATTCATTGAAGAACACAGTACAACACATCAAAAGCACATCAAAGTTTCAGTTTTGTTTCAGTTGCAAATGCTAATTGAAATCTTGGTTCCTTAAAAAAAAAAAAATAAAATCATCGTTGCTGCTTTGCCATGCTGGTTGCATAGAGCTGCATGAGCCAACATCAGCAGCAGGTTTTTTTTTTTTTTTTTTAATCCATATTTAACCATACAATTAAGTCCATATAGCGAGGATGTAAATAGTATATCTACACTGGGCTGACGGTTTGGACCCGAGACTGTTGCTGCACTCGGTACTGTAGATTACAAGCAAGCACTATACATTTAAAATAAAATTACCAGTACATTTTATTAATCACATTAAAGAAATGAAAAAAAAAAGCGATGTCAACGCTACGTGCTAAATCTGAGTCAGTGATAACTGTCATTCGATTTTTTTTTTTTTCCTGGTTTGGGAAATAACGTTAATGACTTAATAAAGGTAACAACCAGATAATATAATGTGAATCTTGGTGAGCAGAGTACTGTAACTTGTAATTCCAGTCTGTAACTTTGTTTAAAAAAAAAAAATCATAGCCTTCAAAGGTTATACTTTGGCTGTCGTAGTGTCCATTTTAACCGTAGTTTCAGTGGAGCAGACATGGTCATGTGACACCAGTGCGCTGACTAGATAGGATTGCTTGAGCTGTCAGGGGTTTTTCACGGGGCAATCCTCGCGGGATTTCGTCACAAGCAATGTGTACGTCACCCGGGAAATCTCTCAAGCATTACCAATGAAAAACTTTGATCCTTTTAAACGTGTTTTACCGGGATGATTTGTGAGCGGAATCTAGATTGAGAAACCGCTGTTTGATTAAAGCACAGAACGTTATCTTGTTATAGAGCAAAAAATCGGATTGCCCGTCGGGGAAGCAGCCAAAAAATTGTTTTTTGGTTGTCCCGGAACGTCGGGCTAGCGATTTTGCTAGCCCTGCTGCCTGTCTGTCTGTCTGTCTGTGTATTTATTTATTTATTTTTTTAACTGTTGCCACTTCATAATACGTCCAGTCACTCTGAATGTTATTGTAATGTGCTTAATTAAATACATGTATGATGTGTGTTAAGGCGCTTTACATCAATTCTGAAGCAGCTTTAATGCCAGATTGTTTTTCATTATAGACATATGTAACACAGCCTAGATCACCAAGTGAATGAAAAGGTGTAAGAATAAGCACTATAAGTGAAGAGGTACGGATATATAGCCTGCATTACAATCTGGAAACTCCAACTTAACTACTTCTGAACTGGGGTCATGCATGTAAACACAGTATTATCAGAACTGACTAAATTCAATATTTGAGTAATTGCAACAAACACTCGGTATGAATTGTAAAAAAAAAAAGAAAAAAAAAAAAGTAAGAGGACGATGTAAAAAGTATGAAAAGGTAATACTGTTTCGGGTGTAAGAAATAATTGACAGCACATGGATTCTGTTTTCTAATTGTTTGTTGTTCAAATGACGGATTCCAGTTTAGTTGTGAGGTAAAAGATTGCTGTACAATAACTGCATTCTTCTTGGATGAAAGCTTTCTTACACACCAACACCTCCACAGTCATTACACTGTCTAAACAATAGCATTGTTCTTTTGCAGATGGGAGGATGAAGGGGTTTGGTTTTATCCAGTTCAAGAATATCCTGGAAGCTGGGAAAGCACTGAGCGCTATGAATTTGAAAGAGATTAAAGGTAAATAGGGCTGTGTTAACTGGAAAAAAAAAAAAAAAAAAAAAGAAGATGCAGTCCTCTACTGGAGACTGACGTGTGTGGGAGATGAATTTAGGACATCATATGTACTGTACTTTTAATCATGCTGTTATTGGTTAGTCTTTTTTTAAAGATCCACTGTTATAGTTTAACCCTCATAGTGCTGTGCATGCATTCATTTTGTTTTTTTATTATAAACAGTTTTACGTTATCTTAATAGGTTTTCATGCTGTATACTGCAGTTTGTTTCCCATTTTCAGTCTACCTATGGTGCATTGATTATTATATACCCTATACATTGAATGTTGTTAGAAAAGTTGGGTCAGGAGTAGCCTGAACAATTGTTCCTATATCTGGAATGTTAAAACCATTGACCAATAACACACATAGCTTGCTTACTAAAAGTGACTATTGGAAACCTACTTGTTTATTACATAGGAATATCATTTTTCTAGTTTACATTTTGAAACTGATGCATTACAGGCAGACAAGTAGCTGTGGATTGGGCAATACCCAAGGATAAGTTTGTAACTACACAGACTTCTTCCACCTCGGGTAAGTTGGACATTACCTTCAGAATTTCACCAATGGTGTATTTCTTAATTTTAATTTGATTGTTGTAACGCTATCATACTGAAGTGGGCTTCCAGGACCGTGATTGTGTAAACACGATAAAGCACTTTGTTTTAATGACTTACAGGGCTACCATACTTTGCAGTACAGGCTTGGAACACATATAATTGCATAAGGGAGGGACCCATAGCCACTTCATATCTGCAGCACTGGTGTGTATGTAACTGTTCATGTTTTTCCAGCAGGCCTCGCGCAGGTAGCCGTCGGGCACCCACGGACGAGGCCTCTGGCCAAATTTTTCTTTCACTCGGGCCCCGAGTGCCCTCACACTTCATAAATCATCTGCAATTGCAATCTCCATCATTCATTCATTGCCATTCATTGCAGATTCTGCATGGTGAAATTTTTTTTGTGTAATGCACGTCTTAAAGATTTTAAACTGCATACACACATTTGTTTACTGTAATTGGGGGACATTTTGAACATCAGGTTATTGTGCGAGTTTCTAACGTCCATCGCTTGCCACAGGCAGATCACGTAACCAAAGCGCGCCCTTTCTAAGCGGAGGCAACTGTACGACATGATTTCTAAAGATGCTCAGAAATCATAAAACCTCTCATTGTGGTAGCAGAAAGGGGGATGGGGCTGTTTTTTGTTAGTTTGTTTAGATATTTCATGTATTTTGTTAGGAGGCCAGAAGAAAGAAAATAAAGAAGATCCTGACAGCAGTAATGAAAGTGATGGTGAAGAGGTAAAAAAGCCAGTTGACACACCCTTTAACAAGAAAACAAAGTAAGTTGCACACTTTTGATCTGTTTGCTTTTTAAATTCTGTAATGTAACAATTGTATCTTTCTGTTTTGTGTACATTTGGGACTAGAGATCATTAAACAGACATCATTTTGAGAGGATCCGTTCATTTGTAATGGACGGAGGGCAACCTTTTTGTTTTTTCCCCCTCATGGAGTTATTTGTAAAGATTTACAGAAATGCATTTTGAAGGTAAATCATTAACATATGGAGAATATTTTCCAACTTTTGAGTAGTTCATTCACGCTAGCAAAAATGAATGGTCTTTGGCATATTGCATCGAGTGAAAGGTGGTATTGTATTGGTAGATATAATGATCTTTGAGTCTGAGATAAAGCAAGAAGCAAGTCGCAGGGATATTTGAACACAAAAAGAGTTCCAACCTCATCCCTCACACTGAGCTCCTTAATTGTGTTGTTTCCTGCATGCCTCCCCTTAGAGACTGGCACGTATGAGTGAGATTGAGTTTTAGAGAGCTATCCTTTTCCAATGAGGCTTTTTGCTTTGTTTCAGGGCTGAAAAAAAAACTGCTCAGCTGGCGATTGAGGCGGAAGCTGAAGATTCTGGGAATGATCCTGAGAGTTCTAAGGGTGTGACTGCATTTGATGTTGACGAGGAGGAGAGTGATGAAGAGGCTGGAGGCGCTGGCTCTGATCAGGAGGAGTCTGATCTAAGCGAGCTAGGATCGGAAGATGATGAAGATCAAGATGAAAATGACAGTGAAGATGAAGGTAAAGGTTCAGTTGAAAAAAAGATATTGCGGTTTGGATAACCCATACATTAAAAGGAATGGTACTAACATTCATCCCTCATTTTATAATGAGCTCTGTTGTTTGATCGTGCCTAGGTAAAAAAACAGCAAAGATTAAGAAAGCCCCTCCTCAAGATGTTAATGAAGGGAAAACTGTCTTTATCAGGTAAGCAACCTCATTGTATTGAACAATTTCTTCCCAGTGTTAAAAAAAAAAAAAAAAAGAATTATTAGTAAAATGAGTCTTACTTATTTATGTATGTATATGGGTGATCTAAATGGAGGTGGATTTTATTGCACCACCAGTAAGGATTTCTTAATTTACTCCCCTTTTACATGATCTGTACACCTCAACAATTCTTTGGTTTTATACTAGTGAGAGCCCAGTGTTAGATGGATGTTCTCTCAGCCTTAACACTGCTTTAAATAACATACTGAATAAAATTGTATTGAATAAAAGATGTATTCTGGATAACATCTACTTGGCAGAAAATGATTTGTTGAAGGGGGTATGATTTTGCCGAAAGGATATTGTCTCGGCTCTCCCCTTGAAAAACCGTCGCTTTCTGTGCCTCAGCATGTAGTAAGGACCCTTTGGAAATAAGTTGACCTGTATAAATAAATTAAACTATTACCGATTTGTTCTAGGAACCTGTCTTTTGATACAGAAGAGGATGGGTTAGAGGAGGTTCTTCTGAAGTTTGGAGAACTTAAATATGTCCGTATTGTGCTTCATCCAGATACTGAGCACTCTAAAGGTCAGTTGCTGTAGCAATACAATTAGTACAATGATTTATTGTAAACCATGTTTTTAGAGAGATACGATTAACAATAGAGGACATTGTTTTTAATTCAGTAATGTAATTAAATTGATCTGTCTGTGGCTTGTTTCTGAGTTAATTTACACAGACAGATTGTTTGCCGCACATCATTGTCCTTCACTGCTCATTATAACAATAATTTTAAATTAATTTAAGAATGATACTGCGCATTCATTTATTCAACAGCTGGTGAGTTTAATGACATTTTAAAATAACAAAATGCCAATGCCTTTACAAGAATGTACTTTAATAACGTCACCCCCTTTTGCATTAACTTACTGGAGTAGTTAGTAATTTAACAAGTTTTGATCACTAATGGGCAAGGAGTATGATGCTTTTAAGTTTAAAGCTATATATCGAATTAATGCCCCCCTCAAATTAACGCCTCACTCAAATATCGGCTTTTTAATAGACGCCGCCCTTGAATAAACAGCACTGTGTCAATAAAGAAACGTAAAGGTATTTTTTTCTAAAGAAACGCACAACTCTGGATATGTTAATTCGATGCTCCCAAAGAGACTGCAGCCTCAATCCTCTGTAATACAAACTTAAACCTTAGTAAGCACATTTTATTTTATGGTACAATCCCGACAGACAACCCAAGATGAACTACTTACAGCACAGCAGTCCTTCATGTCCTTTTTTTCCCCCAGCTGAGTTCATTGCCAACACAGCAGGGGATAAAACAAAGGCTGTCTGTTTACCTCGTCCTCAGCTTGGATGGCGAAAACTTAAACTCGGAGGAACTTAGAGCTTTGCCGGTCACTCTAAGCACTATCCGAAAGCTGGCCTTTTACTAAGTCTTGTACAAATATATATATATAAATAAACCTAAGGAAATGTGGAATAGAAGTAAAAAAACAAAACAAAAACAAACATTTATTCAGTTATATTTTACATTCTCAGTGGAAGGGGACAGTCCTTCCTAATTGATAACATATCTTAATTTTAGAAAACCTTGTAAAATCCCCTAAATACAAATACAAAAGTGATGGTATGTCTCTGGGCTGCTAGCTGCCATATGGACTATGGAGGTGTTCATTCTAAGTTCTGTGGAGTGTTCCAAATACTGGACTAACTGTTATAGGTTCTGATGTTGGTTTTATCCCTATACTTGTTTGTTTTTTGACAGGTTGTGCCTTTGCCCAGTTTAAGACAAAAGAAGCTGCAGAAAAGTGTGTTGCTGAAGCTCAGGATGAATCTAAGGTAAGGAGATAAGTAAAACAAACATTATCATAGGCAGTATGTTACTGTGAGGTTCATATAGGTTGTATTACAGTGGCTTCCGAAAGTATTGACCCTCCTTGGCATTTTTCCTATTTTGTTGCCTTACAACCTGGAATTAAAATTGTTTTTTATTTGGATTTCATGTAATGGACATACACAAAATAGTCCAAATTGGTGAAGTGAAATGAAAAAAATAACTTGTTTCAAAAAATTCTAAAAAATAAATAACGGAAAAGTGGTGCGTGCATATGCACTCGCCCCTTTGCTATTAAGCCTCTAAATAAGATCTGGTGCAACCAGTTACCTTCAGAAGTCACATAATTAGTTAAAGTCCACCTGTGTGCAGTCTAAGTGTCACATGATCTCAGTATATATACACCTGTTCTGAAAGGCCCCAGAGTCTGCAACACCACCAAGCAAGCGGCACCATGAAGACCAAGGAGCTCTCCAAACAGGTCAGGGACAAAGTTATGGAGAAGTACAGATCAGGGTTGGGTTATAAAAAAATATCTGAAACTTTGAACATCCCACGGAGCACCATTAAAGCCATTATTAAAAAATAGAAAGAATATGGCACCACAACAAACCTGGCAAGAGAGGGCCGCCCACCAAAACTCATGGACCAGGCAAGGAGGGCATTAATCAGAGAGGCAACAAAGGGACCAAAGATAACCCTGAAGGAGCTGCAAAGCTCCACAGCGGAGATTGGAGTATCTGTCCATAGGACCACTTTAAGCCGTACACTCCACAGAGCTGGGCTTTACGGAAGAGTGGCCAGAAAAAAGCCATTGGTTAAAGAAAAAAATAAGCAAACATGTTTGGTGTTCGCCAAAAGGCATGTGGGAGACTCCCCAAACATATGGAAGAAGATACTCTGGTCAGATGAGACTAAAATTGAGCTTTTTGGCCATCAAGGAAAACGCTATGTCTGGTGCAAACCCAACACCTCTCATCACCCCGAGAACACCATCCCCACAGTGACCTTCCAGCAGGACAATGACCCTAAGCATACTGCTAAAGCAACACTCGAGTGGTTTAAGGGGAAACATTTAAATGTCTTGGAATGGCCTAGTCAAAGCCCAGACCACAATCCAATTGAGAATCTGTGGTATGACTTAAAGATTGCTTTACACCAGCGGAACCCATCCAACTTGAAGGAGCTGGAGCAGTTTTGCCTTGAAGAATGGGCAAAAATCCCAGTGGCTAGATGTGCCAAGCTTATAGATACATACCCCAGGAGACTTGCAGCTGTAATTGCTGCAAAAGGTGGCTCTACAAAGTATTGACTTTGGGGGGGTGAATATTTATGCACGCTCAAGTTTTCTGTTTTTTTGTCTTATTTCTTGTTTGTTTCACAATAAAAAAAATATTTTGCATCTTCAAAGTGGTAGGCATGTTGTGTAAATCAAATGATACAAACCCCCCCAAAAAATCGATTTTAATTCCAGGTTGTAAGGCAGCAAAATAGGAAAAATGCCAAGGGGGGTCAATACTTTCGCAAGCCACTGTATGTTCTCTCTACTAAAAGATATTGGAACTAATGCTTGTGCTTTTGTGTCTGCAGATAGGTTTGCTAGGTTATATTATGCTGTTTGAAATTTTTACATCCAACTTCAAATGAGTGCATTGATTGAATCATTTGGTTGAAGAATGTGCATATTTTTGCACATTTTTGGGAAGTATCATTTTTATATATACGATCCATAATTGGTCTCAGTGAAATCACATTTTCATTGAAATCCAATAACAGAATAACTTGATTGCACAGCACAACCCTGGCAAAAGGGATATACAGTAGTGGAGGGGCCTGCCAAGATAGTCGGTTATTCAATTGGAAATGCTGTTATTTATGTACACGTGTGCCTAAATGCAGCCTGCATCATTATAACTATAATTAAATAATTTCAATAGAACGGAGGTCTGAAAGTAGATGGCAGGACGTTGAACATTGTCTTGGCAGTCAGTCGGGCGGATGCTATGAAGCTGAAGGATAAGAAGGTGCTGAAGCCCACAGGAACACGGAACTTATATCTTGCGAGAGAGGGCTGTAAGTGTCAAATTTGATTTACATTATTATTTACAGTATCTGCTTTTAAAAGCTGTAAAATAATGCATTGACAAAGGTAAAATTTGTCCTTTCTACAACAATTTTAAAGCTACTTTGTAATTTAAAATTCACTTATGAACCTGGAAATATTAACTCTTTGATATAACCTTCAATTTTGGAAAAACTAGGTCTCTGTGAGGCAGATTATTTGCCGCAGTGTCCTTTGATTCACCCAGACAACTGCAAATAGAGCTACCCTCCCCACTGCAAATGTTAATACACCTTTTGAATGCTGAATGAAATTTGTAAGAAGCAAAAATTAATGTGAAAGAACCTCTCAAGTCAATGCATCCCTTAAATTACCGGTTGTGTACTTGTAGGGAACTATGTTCAATTCCCTATGTGAGTTGGCATGCAGATTTGTTTTCAGAGTGTGTGTCTGTGTATAAAATGATTTAATATTTAATTTACAGTTATCCGTGCAGGAACCAAAGCAGCTGAAGAACTGAATGCAGCTGACCTTGCCAAGAGAACACGGGTAAGCACTTGGAACTAGGACTGAATACAGGGTTGGGTTATGTAAAGTCTTCATCCAGACAATAATTCAGAAATGATTGTAAACAATTTCAGCTAAAAGTTAGGAAAGTTTCACACATAGGCAATTGCAAAATACCCGCTTTACCCACAGATGATAGTGTTATAAATGTCTAAGCAGTGTCATCATTCAGCAATAGTTAATAATAAAAGTGAGAGCTTCTTGTCAGGTAGATATAGATTTGTCTTCATTTCCTGAGCGTATTAGAATCTGGGGATACAGTATTCTCAGATGTCTGTGGTCTATCTTTACATGCTGTACACTTTTTTTATCTAGAAAATTACTTATCTAATTGGGATAATTTGAGAGTATGATGACTGATGGCTCTAATTTTGTATTTATAGCATGGCAGGAATGTACTTGCAAATTATTTCTTTTAGCTCTTTTACAATTGTGCTTTTCTTTTTAGTTTGAAGAACTGAAACGACAGAAGTTGAAGAATGCCAATATTTTTGTTTCGAAAACAAGGCTGTGTGTTCACAACATACCCAAGTCCATGGATAACAAACAGTTAAGGGTACTGTGTCTAAAGGCAGCTGGGGGGGGCAAGGACGTGCAGATAAATGAGGTGAGAGAAACAATTTTGCTTGCAAGGCTACAAATGTTTGTCATTATTCTGACTACCTTCTGTAATAAGTGAGGGCCCTGTTTGTTTTAAAATAGTTTTTAAATGTAAATGAAGGCTAACCATGTTTGCAGTATAGGCATTGTAATAAAAATGCTACTTGAGGGCAGGAAGAATATTCCATTATGTAATGCCATTTTCTTTCTTGACTTCATAAGCTTGGTACAGCACATCATTTTGCCAATGTACTGCGTTAGCAATTGAATAGGACATTGGTTATGGAAATGGTATGGCTGACATACTTTTAGTTGTGGATTGTGTACAGTGTACCATTAAAAACAATTTTTTTGTAATAACGATAATAATCGAATTCTCTCTCGATTGGGACCTCACGATAACAAATCGATAATATTTGAATGAAATCAAATATTCCACTAAATTAAAAACGTGTCTTGTATATATTAACTTACTGTCAAGAACATAATCTGTGTTGTTGCTTCTAAAAGTTACTGAGAATGCGTCTCTTAACAAATACTACAGAGATCTAGAGTAACCTGCTTTTATTCATTTATTTTATAGATATTATTTTGTTTATAATCAGTCCCAACTGAAGCTGTCTGTCTTGAGGGAAACTAATACTCTTAACTTTATTACATTGTCACATGCCTTTGCTTTTGAATTATTATTTTTTGTTTCTGGTTAAATACTGGAATGCAACCTGCTTATCAGGCACATGGCGTCTGAACAGGAGCTGGTGAGAAATCCACGAGCAACCAAAAGGAATGTTTGGCATGTTTGAAATGTTAACCAAGTCCTCTGAAAACCAAGATTGTTTTGCCAAGACATTAGTCGCAATTTGTTTTGCATATATATATATTTTTTTTTTGCACCAAATAAAAGAAAATAATAATAATAAAACAGGACAAGGTTACACCGAACCTTTTCTTGTTGTGTTTGTCTAGAACAATGAAATGTTCGGTCTCACGACTTTCCAGGGTGCCTCACGGCAAAGGCAGTGGATTGACATTGTCCGTCTCCGTAGCACAACTGCCCTCAAAAGTAATTGGTTTCTGTTTAACCCAATGCTTTATCTTGCCTTGAGTGGTGTCCTATATTTCACTCAGTTTTGAACTGAGTGAAAGCTTAGTTTAGTAAGATTTGTGGTATTTCAGGACAGATGTGAGGAATGCATGATGCTTGAGACGGTACACAGTTTTGTGCTCTTGAGAGGTCAGTTTACAGCTGACAAAGAACCAAATGGACCTGTAAATGAGTATCATACATGCTATTTTTAATAGCACAAATTCACCACTAGATGGAGTAGTGATTCTTTTAAATCTCTCCACAAAACTAACCATGTTTGCTTGATTCAGATAATTTGTTCACTTTTTTTGGTAGTTAATACAAATTCCTTGTAGCTGGTTAATTGGTAAATGTGCTGGTTTTAATGCCCACCCACTCCCCAAAATGTATTTAAAGTCCATAAGGATAAACTGCTTGTTGTTGGTGTATTTATTGTCAGTTTAACATAAAATACCTGGTATTGGAAAATATTGCAGTAGGAGAGGGTACACTTCATGTTGGGAAGTTACACTTTTAAATGAGCTTTGGTTACTTTGTGCATAGCTCATTTAAAATCATATCACACATGCTTCTGTAATAATGTAGACATTCAATAATAGTCTTGGGCACCTTTTCCAGTGCCTTTAAATTCCTACAATGAACGTTCTTTTTCTCCAGCACCCAATATGGAGAATGGGTTTCTGAATAGGAGAGCATAAGCTCCCCATACCAGATGTTTTTCCTAACATTTAAAATGTGTGTTTTCAGTGTCGTGTGATGTGTGACAGGCGTTTTCAGACTGGGAAGGCTTTGGGACGTTCGCTTGGCTATGCCTTCGTAGAGTTCACGGAACATGAGAATGCCCTCAAAGCTCTACGATACTTGAACAATAACCCAAACATATTTGGGCCAGAGAAGGTTAGTATGTTTCTTTTTAAAATAAATTGGGTAGTCAGTAACTAACCATTTGCGGTCCATTTATTCAGAACCTGTCAGGTGTGTCAGCTCCAATTTTTTTTGTTTGTATTTTTTTTCCACTGTAAAACAGTTTAAAAGGCACTGCATATCAACAGGACACTCAGTACTGCTTCTCCAGCCCCACCCCTTGTTCGCTATTTTTCACATACCTCTGTTGTTCATAGTTAGTTGTTCACACTGATAAATCATCTCCTGATCACTTGTTTTATCAACAAACTCCTCAATAATGTGATCCAAGTCATTATTTTTTTACTATGACATCTCAAAAAGCTCTGAAAATGTCGGTGATATTCTTTGAGCTCTGGATGCGGAAGCAGCTATCTTATTTGTTTATGTCCGTGTTATGTCTGTGGTGCGTCTGTGTATTGCTTAGGTCCGCCCCTTTTTTTTCTGCTCCTATTGGTCTCACTCGACCATTGAAAGGTTCACAGCTTTTTCCAGAGAAAAAAACGACTACCTGTGTTTGATGTCTTTTTGATGATGTCTGAAAGGAAGGGAAAATTGTAAAGTCGGACCTGGTCCGACATAAGACCGCAAAGGGTTAAATATACTGCCCTCCCGCATTATATCCGCCCCCCTTTATGATGCTAGCTTCACTTACCGCCACCTATAGAAAGTGTTATTATTACCTGTTATACCGCCACCCGCCTACTTTCCAAGGCAAGCAAACTTACATAGAGCATTGTAGTTTACCTTGTTGTAACACCAGCGAAATAATCATGATGACTGCAGTACATGCATAGTTACTGAACTACTGTGCAAAAAAAGCATTATAAAATGGCAACTCCATGGTGGGTACATTTTACACCAGAGCAAAAGAAAAAAATAGCACTATTCGTCGGAAAATAAGAATGCAAGTCAGCAAGACATGTTTTCTCGGCGAAGTGGGGCATAACGATTAAACGAAGGATGGTTGGAGACATTGTAAAGGATAAAAACAAATGGCTTACTTTCGGTGGACCTGCAAGCAAAAAGCAACGCCTTCCAAAACACTGATTTAGAACAAGCCCTGTTTATGTGGTTTAGTTCAGTCCGCCAGCGAAGTGTTAGTCACTGATGGGGTTTTAAAAGAAGAAGCCAGAGCTCGGCAATGAACTCTGAATTGATGATTTTTCTGACTCCAATGGCTGGCTGCACCATTTTAAAGCTTGACATGGAATTTCACAGCACATCATTAGCAGTGAAAGTCCTGGCATTTAGTCAAACCACAGTTTCAGATGGGAGAATCAAAGCCCGTGAAGTTACTGCACAGCACTATCCTTGTGACGTTTACAATATGGATGAAATTTAGGTTTTTATTTTACAGGATGTTATCGGATCGTTCACTGTCAACTAGTAACCTGACCTAAGGGAACAAAGAAAATAAAGGACAGAATCAGTTGTTCTGTGTGCAAATTCAGATGGAACAGACAAAATGAAACCGCTTGTTATTGGGAAATCTAAAAACCCCAGGTGCTTTCCTAACTTTAATGTGGATCTCTGTGCAACATACTGTTGAAATAAGAAAGCATGGATGACGGTAATGCTGTCTGCAGACTGGTTAAAAGACTTTGAACAGTGCATGCATCGCGAACATCGGAACGTCTTGCTTCTTATGGGTAATGCAACAAGTGAAACCATCCCAGACGGCCTGACAAATGTTACTGTGCGTTTTCACCCACCAAACCTAACTAGCTATTTACAGCCAATGGATGCTGGTGTAATTCAGGCATTTAAGTCTCACTACCGCCGCCTGCAGATTTATCACCTGATT
This sequence comes from Polyodon spathula, assembly GCF_017654505.1. Lineage (NCBI taxonomy): Eukaryota > Metazoa > Chordata > Actinopteri > Acipenseriformes > Polyodontidae > Polyodon > Polyodon spathula. The sequence goes on from NC_054540.1 coordinate 12,683,530, forward strand.
GATGCTGTTGATAGAGAACTTAACTCGATGTTGAATGATGCAGTACGGTTCATTCACATGGCTTGGAATAGCGTGAGTCCCCAAACACTCAAGAACTGTTTCTTGCATGTGAAGATTATGCCAGAAACTGAAATTGTTGAGACAATGGCGGCAAGGACACAACACAGTGTACCAGAAAGACATGAACAGGACAGCTACAACGCTGAGCATCGCAACTGATTGCATGGTGTCGCTTTCTGAGTTTCAACACATTGGCAGTCAATTGAGCACCAAGGAAGCAATAACCGAGGAAGAAATCCTGGACTTTGGGCCCGCAAGTGAAGAGGATGACCATGATGGTCACAACGACTATGATGAAGTCTCAACTGTGGATCAGTCTCAACCAACATCCCTCTTACAGGCTTGTGAAGCTCTGGGTACATTGTTTAGGTATTTTGAAAGGAGTGACGGCTGTAATTCTGAAGACATGCAGCAATTAACGTACCTAAGGTCTCGAGTCTATTCGTTTCATCTGAAAGGCATGACAGTCTAAAATAGTGACTTTTATAAAGCATCAATAATAATAATAATAATAATATTATTATTATTATTATTATTATTGAGGTTTGTTTTGTAAATTAAGCCTAAGAAATGTTTAAAAGCAGAGTCTTTTTTTTAGTTAAGTCGAATGTGCATAGTAAGTACAGTACATATGTTTGTTCTTTGAACTACTGTACTAAAATGACAATGCTGTAGGCTACTTACGGCATTAAGTACATGTTGCTTTGTAAACAATCAGTAGTGTTGAATCGTTCATAGGGGGATAGTTTCAGAAGACTTAAGTTCAAATGACCAGTACAGTAAACATATTGAAGTCATACACTTTTTTGTTTTTTAAAAAAACGTTTGGTTGATTTGACACTAAATTAGTGTTTATGTTGCATGTTGTGTTAGACTACTGTACTAGCACTACTACTGTAAAATGACAACTGTGCTACAGTAGTTTTGAAAAAGATTAATGTTTATTAATATAGTTTGGAAATAATTGTCATTAAAAAATAAAAACTTTGAATTTATTGCAAACAGTGCAGAATTTTTTTTTTTTTTTTGTGGTCCCTCACTATAACGCCACCCTTGCTTATTGCACATTTTTTGCCAGTGGTTCTTACCAGGCGGTATAGAGGGTTGACTGTAGCAGTTATGATGGACCACTCAGAATCCAAGTGTGTGTAGGAGGTTTTTATGTTTTTCCCCACATACTTTGTATTTGCAAAGTTAATTATTTGTTTATTAATAAAGAAACAGTGATGTGAATGTGAAACCCAACAAGAAATGGAGCAAATGTTAGGTTTGGCAATCACTGTTCTGGTAATGCAGTATTCCTGTCATAAAAACAGGTTAATTTATACATTTTGTATGTGTATAGTATGTAATATTAACACAATTCAACTTAGTCATGTGTGTTTGGACTGAAAAGGGACAATTGTGAATACACCGTGTAGTATTTTAGCTATTTTTTCTAATGTAGAACTGCACTGAAACATGATGGGTATGGCTTATCCTTATTTTTTTTGCACATGTCTGTTTAATTCTTTGATCAAGCCATATTTTCAGTTTAGTCTGATTTATAGTACTCAGGTCATGAAATTTTAACCTGATTTAATTCCCAGTGTCCTGCTTTGATTTTAGGCTGAACTCTCTCAGATTTAGGCAACCTAATGATTACGCCATGTTCAAAAATAAATAAATCAACTCAGACATAGGGTGTGATGTTGCCACTTGTAAATGTTTTATATATTCCTATGCATTCAAATCTTTTAAATGTTTAATCGCCAAATGTCATTTTTCCTCAGAGACCTATTGTGGAGTTTTCTCTTGAAGATAAGAGAATGTTAAAAATAAAGGAAATGAGAGCACTGAAAAACCAGGTATGAAAATGTTATTCTGTTGCCATTAATATGTTAGGTGTCTTTTGAAATAAAAAAAATTAACTGGAGAGCGTTTTTACATCGGCAACTTGTCTTGTGAAAAAGTAAATGAAAGAATACATCCCTAAGTGATAAAAGCCTGAGGTAGCAGTGAAGGTATATTCCCTCATGAATCCGTCATTGCTTGTTTGTGCTGCCCCTGAACTGTTTTTAAAAGTTGATATAGTTGAGTTATAGTTGGTTTAGTGGAGTATTTCAATACCTTTTTCAGTATTTAAACTCTAGTACCGCTATCCATATAGTGATTTTAAAGAAATACTGCATAACAAAAACCGTCATGCTAAAATATCCTTAGATTTGTTACTAGGTTATTTAAAGAAGCTATAATGATATTTTCCTATAATTAAAAATTGCTATTTGTATTTGAACCAGTGCCAAACATAAAACAATTCGATAAAGAAGACTGATTAGCACAGGGTACAAGTTGGTAGTTTTACAGCTGACACTAGAGGGTGACAAAGTGCAATATAAAGCACAGGCAATACTGGAGTGAAGGATCGTTCGATTTATTGTTTGCGTTTGTCAAAAAGGGTCGGATAAGCAAATTCTATAAAGTGTGTTTTCAAACCTGTCATTCCAGCATGCCAATTGTTTTACTTTAGCAGAAATTCCATTATCATGGAAAACAACTGGCCCTAAATACCTGGCGATCAATTCTAACTTCCCAGCCGACATTACATCTGGCATCGAACTAATCATTAAACTAAAATATTAAACAGAACTAATTGAGATTATTCACCCCTTGTCTCTTATATCCATACAGAAAAAGGTGAAACACACAGTGGGCTTAGAAGGGGATAAGAAAGTCCCCAATATCTCTGATAAAAATAAGAAGCCAAGGCAAGATAATGGTAACAGCGGCGAGAGACGACTTGAGGCATTCACACACACAGGAGTGGACGAGGAGGGCAAATCCTGGTCAGGATTTGTAACCAAACCAGGTGTGGAGGTGGAAGAACTGCCTAGTGGCAAGAAGCGCAAGAAGGTCCTTCCCCTTCCCTCACACAGAGGGCCTAAAATCAGGTAAGAAAGGAGGCCACATTGTAAGGCCTGGCTTGTGATTTCCAGAGAAGGATTTTTTTACTTTTCACTGTTGATTTGTTTTTAATGCCGAACAAAGTCACTGCTGTTTGTGTACCAGGATTAGTCTGCGTCCGTACACGAATGTTAGTTTTAATCTCGTCAGAATAACCTCCACTTGTGGGATTTGGAATGTAAACTCAGAATGACAGATTACCAGACAAGATAGATTAAAATGGTTTTCAGTTGGCATAATAGTGTAGTAGTATGAGTAGTATTAGTAATAGTATTTAATGTGTGGTGACTGGTGGTGAATAATAGCAGATCAAATCTCTAAATTATTTTAATATAGCAGCAATGTCACTGTTCTCTGGCACTGAAATAGTATTGATGGTATGATACAAATTACAATACCTGAAAATATTATTATTATTATTATTATTATTATTATTATTATTATTATTATTATTATTTAATCATCTGTTTTTAAATCATGCACACTTTGGACTGTCAAAAAAAGTATTGTACTCACAATATCCTTATTACATATCCTGTATTATGACCTGTCTCTCATTGTTATCTTACTGCAATGCATTTTGACATTTGTATTTTTCAGAAAAAGGGATAAAGGTAAACCGCAGCTACCACAACCGACAAAAGCCAAGAACCACCCCAGCAGAAAAGAACGTGTTCAACAAATGCTTCCCGTCAAACAGGTACATCAACTTCTAGTATTAGAATTTATACTCAAGGTGATAACCAAGGAAGTACAGTAGCGTAAAAGATATAAAAGGGTTTTTGAATTGAGAAAAATGTAAATAACCCATAGAAAATGGGGCATAATATTTCAGCAGTAGCTGCATTATTTAACATGCTTTGCACAAACATTGAGGACATTCTAGCTCCAGATTATTTTATTTATTGTAAAAAAATAAATAAATAAAAAAAAAAAAAATAATAATTTTGGAAAATTCTGAATAAAAGGTTTGAGATATTTACATTGAAATGCACAACTTTATTTAGCTGTATATTTTAACCAAAGGCGATCCGAGTGGTGCATCCTGTAAAGGTGCTCGTCATGGAGTGAGGGTGCGCCCTATATCCAGTACGTCGCCGGTTTGAGTTCAGACTATTCCATTGCCGGCCGTGGATGGGAGCTCCCAGGGGGCGGCACATAATTTGCCAAGCGCCGTCCGATGGGGGGTGGGGGGTGGGCATAGGTCGACCAGGATGTCCTCATCTCACTGCGCACCAGCGACCCCTGTAGACTAACTGGGTGCCTGTGGGTTTGCCTGCAAGCTGCTCAGAGCTGTGTTGTCCTGACACTGTAGCTCTGGGATGGCTGCATGGCGGGCTTGCAGAGTGAAAAGACACATGGCACACTTCGTAGGACAGCGTGTGTTCTCTTCGCCTCTCCCGAGTCAGCGCAGGGGTGGTAGCAGTGGGCTGAGCATAAATACAATTGGGCATTTCAAATTGGGAGAAAAAACGTGGTAATAATGAATTTGCGACTACTAAATTTAAAAATAAAAATATTTCTACCAAAAGAGAGCTTGAAAGGCCTGTAGCACTGGGTATGCAGCTTTTGAAGTACTGTCATTTACTTATTTGCATAACAAAATATGCTGATAATAAATAACATGTTTATGTAATGAATGACATGTAAACTTTCCCCTATAAAGCATATCAATAAATACTAAGATAGCTGTAGTTTTGTTTAGTGTTTTTATTTGAACAACACCAAAAGCCATTATACTCTCATTACTAAGCCATGTATATTTGGGGAAACACACTTCACACAGGATATGAATTGCAGTAATTCATACTTTAGCTGGAGGGACCTGTGTTGCTCTTACAGGGTACTGATTGATCATAATATTTTGGCATTAAAGTGAATGGGGAAAAATCAAACTTGACAAAGGGTAAACATGTTTTCAGAACCACTTTTTGTTGGTATTGTGATCAATTTTGGGTAACACATCAGTGCTGTTCAATTAAGTAATGCTGTGGTGATTGTTATCGATGAAGCAACTGAGTGGCTCAATTTGCAGTTTAAAACACAATGCCTCAGGGAATGGCAGAGTGACTTTCTTTGAAACAGAACGTTTTACTGGAATTTCTTTATTGAATGATTAGGCAGATGTTCTCTTTTCTCCAGCATTGCTTGCTGGCCACATTTCAAGGTCTTACTTGTTTTGTATTTATCCATGGTGCTTCCTAGTTCTTAATGTAAGGAGATCATCCTTCTTGTTCTCATTGGATTGTTTTTTTGTTGTTGTTTACAGGCACCTAAGAAGAGAACATTCAGAAACAAAGAGGATGATCGGTTTGATAGTCTTGTTGAACAGTACAAAAAGAGAATTCTGGGAAATCCCAAGTCTATTGTGAAAAAGAGCAAATGGTTCAGTTAAAACTGCAGTGACGTATTTTACCATTACTACTATAGTGCATTGCAACAAGAAGATAGAATTGTGTATTGTATGTTTTTCTCTTAATTGATTTGCCACAGTATTGTATCAAAAGTAAAAAAGAAACCAACTTATTTTGCTCTTATGAAACTTAAGTTTAGCAAAGTATGCAATTTTTTTAAAATAAAAAACAAAACAAACTTATTTGATACATGAAGTTTTTTTTTATAATTCACACAATGATTTGCAATTTTAAAATGGAGCCTTACTAATACGGCACTTTATTATGAATTAATTGTTAATTGGTGAGTCATATCTATCGATCGATCTATCCATCCTTACTGTCTGTATAAAATGAGGTTTTACATCAGATACCCCTCATACATAGTACACATCAAATTATGGAAGGTTTGCATTCTTTATCAGCATTGTCTTAGCACTAAACCCAGTAGATCCAATGTTATTGTGCACATTATTTGCTTGCATATGAAGTTGCTGCAGGAGCAAATTAAGACCTTAGTGATATTTAAATCCATTTTTAAAGGTTTGAGTTTCCTTAACCCCTTTACAGCTTTCACTGTCTTCATGAACCTATACTGACCAGCCAAAGGTTTTGCACCAGGGTACAATTTGTTAAAGATGTTGTGGCATATTAACACCTCCTCCCCCTATGATTACCTGGATACAGGCACATTGGTCACCAGATATGGATTAACACATTTAGGATTTTAAAGTTGGTGGTTGCTCAGTAGTTTGTGCTGTTATGACATTTCAGATATTTTTTAAGATTATTTCTTGGGTATTTTTGAGACTTCAGGTCTCGGGGTTGTGCAAGTGCTGGCTAGGTTTCAAGTCCCTTTGAATAAAAACAGCTACGTATTCTCTCTACAACATTGTTCAAAGGGATAAGTACTGTTTTACTTTATTGTAATAGCTAATACTCACACTTCAAAGGTTTCAACATTTGGATGTCGTCTGAGTCATTAAAAATGTTACATAAATGGGATTTTTCATGCATCCTGTAATAAAATGTAGCTGCCAGTATTGAAAGCTTGATGGACATCACTAAGTATGTTTGGTGCACTGTTACAAAAATTACAGCCCTTATTGGACTCATAAATGTTTCTGTTAAAAAGCCTGGAAAATGCTAGCTCGATGCTACTTTTTTGGCTTAGCGTTTTTTTTTCCTCTCTCTCTCTCTCTCTCTCTCTCTCTCTCTCTCTCTCTCTCTCTCCTCTCTCTGCGTCTTACTCAGCAACCCAGGGAGCCAGTGGTATTTGTCTTTGTCATTTAAATGGCTTTGTACTGCTAACAGCGCCCATCTTCTCATCAGTGGGGTATATAAACCTAGCTACTCCTTATTAAAAAAAAAAAAAAAAAAAAAAAAGTGCCATGCAGGGGTTTAGGGTGAGTTTAATAAAGCAGTTATTGCCAAAAAAAAAAAAAAAAAAAAAGGCAAATGCACATTTTGATCTTTTTTTTTTTTTTTGTGTAATTGCTGTTCTGGTGTTGTGGTGATAACACATTCAGATAAACAAGCTACAGATAATAGAGATGGATAGATGCCTAACAGTGGGTAGTAAACACAAAAACACACAATCATGTTCTCCAGAATTTACACAATGGAATCCAGAAATGTTTTGTAATGCTTCCACAAACAAATGCAATTGCAAAACACCATCCTTTTGTTTATTTAAGCTTGTGTTAGCCATTACGTTGTTAATGGCAAGGGGAGAGTGTTGCATAAATGCTTATCAATTTCAAGGTAAAGTGACACAGGCTCTTGACTCTGCGTGTCACCTCCAGAAGCCCGGATCGGTTTTACTTGGGTAAGAAATTTAATTAGTTAAGTAGTCTAATCCTCACAGTTCCTGGTAAACTGTTCTGGCGTCTTTGCACATACTACCACGTAGTGGCAGTCTTTGCTCAAAATTAGGGCTTTGGATTGAATACACAGGGCACTTAACCCACTTGCCCCTGTGCTTCATACAGCTATGCTTCAGGCCATTTTGTGGACAGCATTTTTTATGCTTTTTTATTGGAATTCCCTTGGGCCCCTGTGCATATAGAATCTTTAGGAGCGGGGGGGGCAGTATATTGCATCTAAGCTCTGTTAATGGTTTTATGAATGCATTTTGTTATATTGTTGAAATGTGTGTTTTATATCTGTGTGTTCACCACTGATGGTTAATCAGATGCTTGTTTTCCAGATGGCTGGATGCATCCTGAAATTGGTACTGACAGTTTATTTGACCTGTTGCCTCAGTGCTGCTTTGCGGTGAGACATTGCTTAAGGGAATGACATCAACAACAATTTTCAACCACCTCACATGCAACTTCTACAATTATGAAGAAAGAGTGTGTTTTATTTTTGCTTTGATTATTTGTTTTAGATATGTTAGTTTTTGTATTCAGTTTTTTTTCCCCCTTTGCCTGTGAGACGTAGGGGTAACCGTGCTGCTTCAGCTTCTGGTGATGTTATCAGGGATGGCCATGCTGTAATATTTGTTAATACCAACGCTTCTTTACTAGTCTTGTGTTTAGTCAAAACCTTTTATTGCTACTTCATGGTGTCCCTCTATAACCCTTAAACACACAGTAATGCTGTTTAAGAATTATTTCTGTATGGTTCAATATAGCTGTGCGTTGCAAAAACAAAACAAAAACAAAACAAAAAACCAGTAGATTTTCGAGTAATTATTGATTTGAAGGTCATTATTGCCTTATTACAAAACCCAATAAATGCAGTTTGCAATATAAAAAAACAGTTTGGAGAAATAAGTACCAAGAGCAACAACTTGGCAGCTGAGGTGTATTGGCTAGAGTATACAGTAGGTGAAAACGACATTTTTAAAATCATAAACGGCCAGCTGTTTTACCTCAGACAACCTCTGATTATTTCCCTGAAGCAACATTTTTTAAAATTCTTTAAAAAGAGGTTGGTTTTCTTTTTTTTTTCTCTCGCATCAGCACAATTTTAAATCAAATTTGAAAATGTTGGCAGAAAGATAAATCTATGTCCAATCCTTGTCCTAATGCCAGGAGAAAAGATGAAACCACTTGGGTATTTACAATTTCCAGACACGTTACCAGATGTATTTTCTTTATAGGAAATATATGCAGACCACATTAGAGTAGTTTAGAGAAACGCTGCATGCATCTAATTTACGTTAGTCCTGTTGCATATTATATACATAAAACAGTAGCTTCAGGCAAGTAGCTGAAAACATGTCGACCAAAAAAAATAAAATAAAAAAGCATTTGAAAAGTCTGAGAGTTGAACAAACAAGGCACACAATGAAAAGGTAACAAATAATGTACAGTAGAGATGGATATGTAGAGAGCTGCAAACCCTTTACAGATTTTAAATACTATTTGATACACAGTGGAAGTTGTGCTGAAGACAAGTATAATTAGTGCATCTTTTTTAAAATTTGTTTTTTGGTGGGGGGCGGGTCAAAGACTGTTTAGATAAATACAAGTTTCTGTGTGCCAAGAATATGACAATCAAATATCTCTTTGTGTATTTCTAGGAAAATGGCTAAAATGCTTGTATGACTCCTATATCCAACACTTTAGTTCAACAAACATTTAAAATGAACTTCTGTGTCATTTTGTGAATCTGTATATTTTATTAAAGTTGTGGTCCATTCCAAAATTGGTAAATGTGTTTGAATTTTAAGGTTCCCCTGGAATATTTAGCCAAGCTGATTTCAGTATGTCATCTTGTGTTTCCTTTAGGCACTAAGGTTATCTTTCTTACAGCTGTTCATAGAAGCATGTGTCTTTGAGTAGCATTAGCAGGGAGGATCAGTGCAGCATTTCCTCCAAAGCAAAGGATGGAGTGGGCTGGGTGGGAGTTGGGGAGTTAGAAAAAAAAATCTGGGATTTTTATTTGTGTGACTCTGCACTTTTATTTGCTCCTATCTGGGTGCCTGCCAGGGCAATGTTTAAGGTGTGTTTTCAACAAATGGTTCAAGATGTTACACTTTGGCATGCAGCAAAATAGACAATACACACTATGTTGTTCATGCACTGCATTTTGTGTCACTAATTTAAGGGTGTGCCGTTCATTTTATGCTCAATTTGCAATATGCAATGAGGCCTGTTCACCAGAATGAACCATGACGCACCGGTTTTAATAATTGTCCCTTAGAAAATATCAATGTGGAGACCTGAATTTCAGAAGCACATTCCAGCTTGTCAGATATCAGTTCTGTTACAGTTTGTCAAATAGTCTGTTAAACTTGCAACAGTGATGGAGTTAGAACATTTAGGTAAGGGCCCATTTACTAAAAAATAAATACATGTGTGAGTATATATTACAGGCAGTCCAGTGCTTGTTCAGTGACATTTGGCAGCTTGTGGGCTTTTTATCAAAAGACATTTCACATATTTTGGAAATCAGAAAGTTGGTTTCTTAGTTAGATACAATAGTTTCTATATTATGTATTTATTTATTTATTTGGCAAATATACTAAACACTAATGTTTAAGGAGAAAACAATCCATGAAATAGATCTATAAATTAAAAAAAAAAAAAAAAAAAAAAAAAGTTTGTGAGACTATTTAAATAGAGATAGACATTAAAACACAGGATTACAATGTTTATTGGCCCTTTTTCCTGAAGCTTGGAGATGTTTTGGTGATGGGATTTGATAAGCATTAATCTCTTAGAAAATGATGCCAGAAAAGAGAAAAATCAACTCAATTTGCATCACTGACTTCATTACATAAGAAATGAGCATTATCTGCATTACGATAAACATCACAATCAGTTTTCAGCTAAGGTTGTCTGGAAATGTAAAAAAAATAAAATAAAATTACGCTAAGAGTGGATTTGCAACTGATCATAAAACTGTGCTTTGATGTCAACAGATTTGTTTTTCACTTGCCAAGAATTACTACTTCAACTGTTTGGAATTGAAATAAATAAACAAAAAAATGCTGGTGTATGGTTTTATACACAATGTTTCCAGCAAAAACCTAATTATTTATTAAACTGTAATTGCAAATGTAGTTGTACAATTGTCTGAAATATTAGTCAACCAAATTATCAAACTGTTGTCAAACTGGCTATCTTGTGAAACATGTTACTAGAGAACTAATTTACTAGTGAACTCATAATAGTCCTCACTGATTTTGGTAGAAAAATGTTTTTTGATGCCAGTGAGTGGCTGGATGGTTAAATAATAAAGCTGAAAAATTAAGACTTTAGTTGCTGATATCAAAAGTGGCAGTAATCCATATGAACTCATGCATTCCAGGACATGCATACTGTAGCACAGGGGTACTCGGCCAAAGGTCCTTGGCCCCCTGGGGGGCCTGGAGGTCTCGTGGGGTTCTCCAAAAAAAAAAAAAAAAACAGAGAATGTGTTATTTTCCCAGCATGCTTATGACACACTAAAACCTATTAGCTTCAACATGTCATAAGCATGTGCAGAAATGAACGCTTTCTCAGGTTACATATGGTGTAATAGAGTTATTTCAGCAGGAGCACGACAGATTACAAAGCAGAGGAAAAAATTGTTGGAAACACACACAATAAATACCAGATACAGATACATTTTTATTCCGACCATAAGCATCAAAACAACAAAACCCACACAATGAAGATACAGAACTTCCTTCAACAAGTTCAATTGTAAGGGCTGAAGAACAGCGAGGATTTGGTGTTGTGAGTAAAAAACATAAAGCCGTTATTAACTCTGCAAAATTAAGGAAATATAAAAACAGCTAGTTGAATTCTGGTTTTATATGTACTGGAAGTGGAGCTATACGTCAAACACAGTGTGTAATGTGTGCACAAGTAATGTCCAATGAATGTTTGAAACCCTCTAAATTACAAAGACTTTTAATTACCAAGTATACAATATATAAAAAGAAGCGAAAGGCTAAGGTACTGCTTGGTACTAAAGCCGCAATGAAATCCACAACTACCGTGGATAAAAATTGTAGTGTCATCGTACATAGTGGCACAGAAAATTGCTGAAGCAAAAAAATCTCATGCGATTGCTGAGGAGTTGATAATACTGTGTGCCACTGAAATTGTAAAGGACCTTTTTGGAGAGCAGAAGACCAAGGAACTGACAAAAATACCAACGTTAAATGACACTGTCAAATGACATAGTTTCAAAGTGCATTGATCGGCTACGTGACAATGATTTTGCTTTACAACTTAATGAATCCACAGACATTCAAAAAATGTCCAGTTTACTTGCCTATGTTTGGTATGTGTGGAACAAGGGAATAAAGGAAGACTTAAATGCATGAAATTCTGAGGCACTGACACAACAGAATGTGAAAAAAAGTTCAAGGGGGTGTAGACTTTCTATAAGTATCTTCATCCATTTTATTGATTACAATAAAGTGGTCCAAATGATTTTTTTAAAAAGTACATGACAACATTTTAGTGTCCTATTTCAATGTCCTGCTTAATCAGTCAAAATTTGGGTACGCATTGGAAATCTCCTTAAGCAATACTAAAAGAAACAAAGCTTAGGTCAATAAATATTTTGACAAAACTGTAAACTTCAAGGAGTGTATTTTGTATGCATTAGTGACAGCAGGTGTTAGCCCCTTCCCCTAGTGATGTGAATGGGGCCTTTGTGTCCAAAAATGTATATGTGACTGAAGGAGAGTACATGAAAATGGGCTTGCTATTATTTTAGTCACAGTGATTGATACAGTGCAAACCATAAACATTTTCAACACTTTATGTAACAGGAAGGCAAAGAGCTTTCTTCATAACATTTGCAGTTTTTTAATCTTCAAAAAAAGTATTCTTTCATATTATCGTGTGTATCAAAAGACATACCTCATTATTTCAACCATACAGTACAACATTCGATGCGAGACAATATAAATAAATATAAAGTATAAATAGTCATAGCATTAAAACCATTAAGAACATCCATCGATTTTCAGAAAAACAACTGTATAAAAGTCAAGGAAAAAAAGAAAAACTTTCATTCTTTTCCATTATTCTCACCCTTATAAAATATCCATTCATATGTAGAAAAAAACAATGTTGTACTCAGACACACAGTGCAAAATGCAATACACAAACATATAAATAAAAAGTCATGAAATACGTTATAAAAATTTAAATAAAGGTCTTAAGCATCGTATGGGTTGCTCAGCATTTCTTTAGTTGATCCAAGTTTCTTATCAATTTGAGCAGATATTTCTGAAGCCTGTCCAAGGCTACATTTCCTATTGTGAACCGGAAGGTTGAATTATTTTTTAGGAAATTCTCCAGATGGTCAGTGTTCCTTGATTTGAGTGGTGCACAGCTGATTGATGCTGCCAGCGACCGAATGATTGTCTGAAGATTGACGATGTCTGCTAGGATTTGGTCCACATTATCTACTGGTAGGCTGGACAGAATTTTGTGAAATATTCCCAAATTTTCTTCCACGGGTCCTAAACTGTCCAGGGCTTTATCTCTGGAGGAATCTGGGATTAGTTCTAGTCCACTGAAAACCACATTTGGCGATACTTTAAACTGTTTAAAATAATAATAATTAAAAAGATAAAATCATTGTTATAATTATTTGCATTTTCAGTTAAATATAAACAGGGTCTCTATAGAATGGGTTAATATAATAAACAGGAAATAAAGAACTACAGAACTAGAAATGGGAGTTATTGTGAACAAAAGCATCCCTGGTAACATAATCTAAGGGGTATCATTAATATATCCATAGGTTAAAAGCAGTGAACAGGTTTACTTCTACTGGACACCTCTTATAATGGAACTTTATGGTGAGAATTATAGAATACAGCTGTGTTACATCTATAAAGCTCCTATGTACAACTGTGTGGCTTGTATCATCAATATGGCCAGAGATTAAAGCAGGGTACATTTTTACAGACAATCCTGGAAACATTAGGACAATAGCTCAAATTGTACTGTCGCTATGCAGCTGTAAGTTCAAATGTCATGTGACCTCAATATGGCAGCCATATTTTGTCATGGTCAGAAACATTAAACATGCAGGTTTTATGTAATGCATACCTGATTAGTATGTTTCTCAATTCTTATGATTGTTGTTTGTGCCAATAATTTGGCTTCATTCTTGACTTTATCAACTGGAAGAGGCCAACTGCAGCACAGCTGTAGTATAATGCAAAGGGGTACAATTGGATACTTCATTATTTAAATCTTCAAAAACCTAAAAAGAAAATATATGTTTAGATTAATTTCTGCCCAATTAAAAAAAAAACACTTGCAAGCAAACCATGCATTTTGGTTGTTAGGAAATGTGTGCTAAAGTATAAACTACTGCCTGATAAAATGTCTCTGTGGAATAGAATTTGGTACAGCATATGAGCTTTTCATTCTTAAAACAAGACTTCAGAACTCAAGAAATGCACTATTAGGTCATACAGTCACAAAACAGCAAGCTGCTGAAGAACATGCTATTTGCTGTGTTCTTCTAGCAAAAACACATTTGAACAGCATAAAAAGTATACTGTAACAAGACTTTTTAATTCAGACATTATATTGTTTTTAAAAAGGAAAATTGCTGTGTACTAAAAGGTGCAACATCAAAAAGAAAAAGGTAATGTAGATACACAAAAATAATTGTAAAAACCAAAACAAAAAAAAACTCTTATATCAGGAAGTCCTTCTTCTGCTGGATGGAAAACGCATCTGCTTTTTAAGGTGAGGCAAACATTTATTTGATATGCTCTGAGCAAGACAGAATTGTCAAAATGCTTAAGCTCTGATGTAAAAGTATGTGTGTGTGTGTATATATATATATATATATATATATTACAGGATCAGTACAAATACAATTTATAAGATACAATATTTTTTAAACTATGATTGTGCTTTTATTTGACTGTATCTAAATTCCAAGTACTACCTTTCCGTGAAATGATATTTGATTTATAATGTTTACATGTGCTTTTACTTTGCTTTACTACACCTCTTTTCCCTTTCATTATGGTAAACTGCATTAAACGATAAAAAAGTCAATATACAGTGGAAACAAATATTAGAGTTTTGAAGGATACAGAATATAACTGCTAATTCTACAGTTACAGGTACATTTAAAAAATGCCTAAAAGATTTGCTCATTAATTGAACCAACCGTACATTGTAATCAAAAATTGCATTCTTATTGCGATTCACTAGATAAATAATCGCTTTTTTTGTAGCAAGATAAAGAAATAAAAAATACACAACAATTACCATTGACCATTACATTAAATATACTGAGTCTAGAGAACAGGTAGTAAAATACAATTCCATCATTGAAATGAATGCTTTCCACCTGGGCAAAGGAAGTATGTAATCAATAATGAATTATCAACATATTACATTTATGTGATTTTTATATACATGTACTGTCTGAAACATGAAGTATAAATCAATTGTAATGAAATTGTAACAGTATGACCTAGTGCATTATAATATTAGCATGATTCCTGCAAAGGTTAATTACATAAAATACAACTAAAGATGCAATGGTATTGTAAGTTGGTTGATTGTCTGCTTTTCTCTTGATTGAGCAACTCATCTCATAAATGATTAACTGGAAGCATCACTAAGCATTTCAGAATGAAAAAACCCTATTAAATCAATTGCCAGTTCAATGAATCATAAGTGCTTTGCCGGAAGATAACTAAAAGTAGAGATTATCTATATTAAACTTCCACAAAAAAGTAAACTAAGCCAGTTAAGTTAAAGTTAAAATAAAATCTCAGTTCAAACAAGTTCTAAGGCCTTACCACATTTATTGTAGTAAATGGATCTAAGAATTTTAGGCTCAATTTAAGAGAAGTAAAAAGTTGAGGATGATCTTACCACTTCATGCTCAAGGTCTGTTCTGTGTGCCATGCCCCCAAAACATCAGCATTCCTCTTATAGCAGTGAGCAAGTGATTCATGCATGAATCATCGGGTATTGCACCCAAAAATCCAATTCCAGCCCATGTTTTTGTTGCATTTATTCTCTAAATTGAAGTTTACATTACACAGTTTAGCATGTATTTAAAGAAAAACAAGCTTTAATACAGTGCAGTTTTTTAGTTTTTGTTTCGGTTTCCTATATTGGGAAAGTAATCTTTTAAGAAAGGGTGTAACAGCCCTGCTTTTAATTAAGGGATGTGTTCCATTAAAATAAGTTCAACAAGTTGTTCAGGTACATCAAGGGAGGTGGGCTTGGAGTGTGGCTGTGAGCACCATGGTAACCCTTTTTCTTGGCTGGCTTGTGTTTGTTTCTATGAAATGTGTTTTTTTTTTGTTTTTTTTAATAAGGTTGTTGTGGTTTAAATAATTTAAGCGCCTGTGAGAACTTATAGACAAAAGGTAACTTCTGATTTTTGAGGGAAGCCATTAAGATAAGCCATATGGCATTTTGTTGCCTAACCATCTCAGATTTTGCTAGAACAATTCGCCAGGGGGTGGTTTGGGCCCACTGAGTTCAGAAATGCATTTTTTATTTTATTTTTTTTGGTTTAATATACCCTTTGAGCTGTGACCTGGCAAAAGTTATCCTAAAGTAAAAAGTGACCCTGACCAGAAAAATCACCCGGGCTCAACTTAAACCCTACAATCATGTGTAGCACCTTGTTCGACTCACTAATGAATAAGGGTTTCTAGAAAAAATACCAGGCGCACCTAACTCACTTTTGGCAAGTTCCCAGATGAGGGGGTAGTGATTAATTTTATTTGAACCATCCAGTCCAGGGCAAACTGTTCCTGTTATGTACAGTGCCCTCACAGGTCGGGGGGTGATTGTTGACTAGGATTCATTCGATCTCTGTCACAAGTTCCTAAAATGTTATTATTGCTGTAAGAACATTAGGGACCACTCTTCCAAATTTTGTGAAACATTTTTGTTTTCAAGCCTCCCCCCCTCCCCCAGAGGTCATTAACCCCCTCCTGAAATTAGAATTTTTGTTCTACCAAGTTTAGGCAAAAATAACTCAAAAAATCATCCAAAGATATTTTTGGATAGATGTTAATGAGATCTACAAGAATCAAGCAAAACATTTTCGTATCCGTTGAACTTGGATTTTCGGCAGATGCTTGAAGTTGCATTTTCATTGCGTCATTCTTCAATATTGCATTGTCTGGGGTTAGATCTAGAGTAAAAAAAAATGACAGTGTCTGCTTCCAGTGGCACTAATTTGGAGCTGAGGGATTATGAACGTGCATGTGGAATTTAGATTTTGTTGTTACAGTGACAAATCTGAAACACCTGAAAGCTCACTTAGTTGTCTTTTCAAAAGTACAAAATGATAGAAAACACAAAAAATAGATAATCTTGTCAAACGTTAGATGGTTGAGGGGTTAACTATTTCAAACTATTTATAATATGCTTACTGTACCATATGCGGTTTTCCAATCTCAAAATTTCCTTTGGCTGTGAGGTCTGGTGTTGAAAAAATTATGGAAAATGCACTGTTTAAAAAAAAAAAAAAAAGAAAAGAAAAAAATCAGTTTTTACCCTACCTTTTGCATACGCATGCCTTCTGCTTGATAATGCAGTGTGGTTGCCATGTAGTTTTGAACACTGTTCCCTGGAGCACCAGTGTTCTGGCGCCATACATACAGGAAACTGGTACATCCTGAAGAAATAGGACTTGGTCTATTTTGGCAAGGTAGAGGTTCCCTGCCACGGAAGACTTAAACTCTAAAGACTTTCAGGAGTGCCTGATTATTTAATCAACTGATTGGCCAGCATGAGAATGCAGCAAATGGCTTTCTCATGAATAGTTGGCCAATTAGTCAATTATCCCCCTAGGTAGGCACCACACCCTATAAAAAGAGTTTTCTTTTGTTGGAGAGAAGAGATTGTGAACGCTGCCAAGTTGCTGCTAGTTTTGAGTTGGCCCTTGAGCCATTGTTTATTTTGTGTTTTGCTGAAATAAAACATTTAACTGTGTTTGATAATTTTGTTTTTTAATCTTTCAGAATATTAATAGGAATTCTAAAGTAGATCTGTCACAGTGAGGGCTGTAGTCGTGATGTCAGACCAGGAAATGAAAACCAAACAAAATGTACTAGGCTAAACTGAGGCACTATGGAGCTCAGCTTTTTATTAATCAAACAAACAAACTATTTAAACGAAACACAATACTGACACCAAATCAAAAGGGATCATTGGCCAAAAAAATAAAATAAACACTAACAAATTAAATCTTTACAAGGCAAGTACCTTTGTCCTCTTATGGGTAGCATTCACTCTTGGTTCGCTCTTTCTCGTCTAAACTCTTTCTAACTCTGAGCCTGGAGCCTTAATTACCCATTAAACAACTACATTATTATGGTTCTAGCCAAATTCCCACAAGCTTTATTAGGATGGGGATTTTAACCCCATCCACGGCGACTACACATTTTATGAGACCGGCTTTTTGCCAGACTCAAATAATAAATAATAGCTGATGGTTCCCGTCTACACACACACACACACAATAATAATAATAATAATAATAATAATAATAATAATAATAATAATAATAATAATAATAATAATAATAATAGAGGTCTACATGTAATTCCAAGGAGAATCATTGGGGTATCAAAAACCAAGTTTGGTCCAGGACTAAATAAATTAGACTCAGGAAGTTGTGGTTTAATTTTCCTTCTCAGTCAATGCTTTTCTGTGGCATTTCAAGGGAAATGACATCACTGTATGGCTGTGTCCCACCCAGCTTGGGGATATTGACACATCTTAGTCGACATACATGCCCATTATTCTTTTAAACAAACAAAATTACTACTTACTGCCTCTGAAAACACAAGGGACAAAATACAGAAATCACACTAAAGGATTCTAGTCCTGTCTTTAAGCCATTTGTCTGTCAACATGACGCTGGAATGATGTAAGAGTTTTAGTTTGTGTCATGCAATGTAACAACAATTTTGAAGTAAAGTGAAATCTTTAGTCAAGGGACCGGGGAGGGGTGTGTGTGTGTGTGTGTGTGTGTGTGTGTGGCGGTTTGGCTGTTTCTACTGAAGGTACATTTATTAATGAATAAAGAATTTTACCAAGATCTTAGTTTTGTTTCTAACATTATTATTATTATTATTATTATTATTATTATTATTATTATTATTATTATTATTATTATTATTATTATTATTATTTATAATTAGTTAATTAATAAAATGTTGTCAAATGGGCAAATTAGTTATATCATGTTGCATCCAACTCTGGAAAGGGTTTTGTAGTTATTAGTTTACAACATGTTGTTCTATTTAGAGATAATTTGATGGCTGAGGATGGCCTTAATATCGAAGGTGGCTTGATATTGCTGTGAATGAAAAACTGGCCTTAATTATGAGGTGGTCCTTTTACTGAGGTGGCTTGATATTGCTGTGAATAAGAGTGAATCAAAAACTGGCCTTAATTATGAGGTGGTCCTTTTACTGAGGTGGCTTGATATTGCTGTGAATAAGAGTGAATCAAAAACTGGCCTTAATTATGAGGTGGTCCTTTTACTGAGATGGCCTTAAATCAAGGTTTTACTGTGTATAGTTACACTATGTAGTACAGTAGTGTATATTATTGATTGTTTTACAGTGTCATTTATTGGCTGATTATATTAAAAGGTAATATTAGTAGTTGTTTTTTATGATACGAATATCTCTTTACTATCTTATTGCAATAAGGGGAACCTCTGTATTTTGGGCAGTAAACTGCAGCAGAACTCTTAATTGCTTTACACGTGGAGTGTGTATGCAGCTGCAGTTCCCATTTCCTTTCTAGGAACTACAGTTTAATCCCAGTGGAAACTTATTTTTTCATGTACGTAAGATCTCTCACGTCCACTGGACAGCATGCCCCAGAGATCACTACCTCATACAGACACGCTGAAAATGAATATATAAAAAAAAAAAAAATATATATATATATATATATATATATATATATATATATATATATATATGTGTGTGTGTGTGTGTGTGTGTGTGTGTGTGTGTGGCAGAGCAAAGCTCTGACGTTTAGAAAATTGGAAGGGATGGGGTTAATTTCCCCTACCTGCCTGGATTTATTATGTTCAGGTGGCTGGGGTTGATTAGTTGATTAAATGATTAACTTAATTAATGATCAATCAGCACCCAGCCACCTGACATAAAAGGAGGCCTCTACTTCTCATTGGGGAGGAGGGAGCTGAGGAAGGAGGATAGTGGTTTTTGTTTTTAACTTTTGAATCCAGTGAAGGCATTGCCCAGACTGGAAACCTTTATTTTGTAAGTTTTGCTTGGCCTTTTGTTATTTGTGTTTAAATACTGTTATTTTTGCCCCTGTGCACTTTTATTTTTGTGTTTATTTATAATACAATTAGTATTTTTTTTTGAACTGCAGTCTGTCTCTGGGCCTCTATCCACTCGCCAGCCTGCCACAATATATATATATATATATATATATATATATATATATATATATATATATATATATATATATATGTATGTATGTGTGTGTGTATTTACTTTGATTGTTTTACACTACTATGATCATAAAACACATAGATCCAAATAACAATACTGTAACAGGAAGGCTATGGTAGTCAGAAAGGGGGACTGTCATTATTGGGTTACTGAGTATCTGGGGGTACAGTATATGGTGGATACAGTATATGGAATTGTCTGACCCTTTTGCTACTTTATTAATGTCACTGCTAAGATTTTATATTTTCATTTAAAAAAATAAATAAAGTAATGAGAAGGAACATAAAAAACATTAAGATCATCAATTCAATAAACCTCAACAGCATGCCCAACTCATAGCTGTTTCATTAGAATATATGAAAATGTTACAATAATTACATGCTTTTTGAGAAGAGGTTAAAATAACTTTGTTGCACAATCTTCATCAGCAAATCACATTAAACTTCTTTTCAATATTAGTGAGTTTAAGTCTGGATCGGCAGGGGATAATATATATGATAGAAATAATTAAAGCATTATATACAACAATGTTGTGTTTGAAGTATTGTTTTAATAATCTTCTCAGCAAAACAAAATATCAGTACCTAGCCAAGGCCACCGATTAGTGAACAAATTACAGTAATTCAGCAATTCGCTAGATTTTCATGCAGTGTTCAAATTACCGTGTGAAAAATCAATATTTCACAACCAACCCATACACATTGATGCACACATTCATACTGAACTATTTACACATGTTCACATAGTAACTTGCTGTGTCACTGGAAACAAATCCAGTATTTACTTTACCATGAACCAATGTACAGTAGCGCATCAAAAGACGTTTGCAAGTACCCATTTACGCAAACCATCGGAAATGGAACACTGGTAGACACGGATCACAAATCACTGCCAAGACAAACTTTTACAAGAGAGAGAGAGTCATAAAACAGTGAGTATTTAGAAAAGCACTTCCTGTTGGACAGCCCAGGGATTGCAAGTCTCTGACTCTCAGACTGCAGTCTGTCCCACACTGAACCATCATACATTAGCAAAATATTAGGTGGATACCCATCTAGTTGCCCATCTTGGTTATTAGCATATCTTAAATTTTATCACTTTGTCTCCATTTTTTAATAAAAAAGTTTTAATAAAAGGTGTTAAATATGTTCCTTTCTTGATCATTCCTCATAAACAGTATGGGGAAATGAAATTGTGGTCTAGGAGCAAGTTTATGTTTTCTTAACTTTACACTACAGCTTTTTTACACAAGCTTACTTATGAATATTACTTATGAATATTCTTTTGTGGTGGAATTTCAAAACAGAAACTGACAACATCTCACGTTTCCTTTTTAATTCAGATAAAAGTAACTTGTACTTTAATGTGGAATACTTTTGCACGCACATTATTTCCATTATAGTAAACATCCCACCACAGAAGCTTATTTTGGCAAGTACAGCAACTGTAGCTTTATAATATGGAATATAGTAAAAAATCGGTAAACTTCAACAGTTCAAAGACAAATGTCTTACTATTCAACTAAAGAGCAACCACTGAAACAAATATATTAAAACAAATCCACGCATTTAAAATACCATTATAACTATTTAGTATTTCTAAATGGTTTTTAAATAATTATCATTTTAGTAACATTTGGGTACATATTCACTGTGATTGTGTATATTGTGTTACCACGAAGTACAATTGATAAAAGTACGGTAATCTATCACATATCTGACTGCGGTGGGACCAGAGTAAGGCCGGATATGTAAAAAGTCAGATGAATGAATCCTGTTTTAATTACCATTATACACAGCTGTAACAATTACTATAGTCACACAATCATTGTTTTGAGATTCAGCTTTTATTAGGGAACTCCCCTAAATCTCTTGATTAGAAAGATAACAGGTATTAATGCATTCGCTGCTGAGTGACAGGCAGGAGATCGAGACGGAGGTTGAAGTTGATACACCCTGCAGGTGAACAGGATTTATTTACATATCAACACACTGAATAACTCATGTGACACTACCAGCAATGGCAGCGCACGGAGCACATCCAAATCAGTCCTCCTTTTCGTCCACCCTCTTCCTCCCCCACCACTGATCTCTCTATCTATATGCCTCTTGAATTCACCAACCTCTTTCATAGGGTTCTGATCCTAACCCTAATCCTAGTTTAAACTCTAACCTAGCCCAAACGTAATCCTTAACCCTACCCTAGGTCCAGCACTAATCGGCAGCTGATTATGCATTTTATTAGCATATGCATCCCCTGAGAGAGCAAAAAAAAAAGAATGTTGGTTGACTCATTGTGGTTGTTTGCCTAGTCATCATGCATGCAGTGTTTCAGTGCAGTAGGTTCACATTGCATGCAAGCTACACAGCTTCCTTGAAGAAAATAAAAAAGTAAGCATATTAAATTTGACATTTTGTCCACTTGGCCATTAAAATTCAAAACTGGATATTAAGTTTCTTACTGAGTGGACCAGTTTAAAATGATTTCATTCTTGTGGTCAATTAGCTAGCCAGGGCTTTAGAGTCTTCTACATTGTTTCCTTGACAACATTTTTTTATAGGCGCTCCATGACAGTAAAGATATTAAATCTGTTTGTGGTTAGTGTAAGAATTGACTGGATCGTGTACTGGCTATTTCATGAATGTTATAGTCAGCACAGAGTAAATAGTGTGGTATTGAAGTAGTGAATACAAATTTGAAAATGTACTTGGTAAAACACCATAACCCTTATATGTTTATTAAAGTATAAAAAGCTAAAACTTCCAACCCATTTTGTAACCCAGTACTATTCTAATAAGTCATTATTAACTTGAATAGACAGATCAAGCTGAAACATGACATTCTGCTCCTCCCTGGATAAGCTAATAGAGACTAGCAGTAGGATTGCTGGGAAATGGTTTTTGAGATGGATTATCTTTAAACACTCCTTGAGGGGGTTTCTTATAGGAAATATGACTCTGGATACAGTACTACTGGTCCAGAGGTTGGTAACAAGGAAGGCGCTAATTACAGTAATCTTTTGGATATATCTTCCATCGTGTGTGCTGTACAATGTTAAAGCATGTATAGCTAGCAAAATAATTCCATAAATATTCTCCATTTTGAACTTCAACTATCTGCATCGGTCTTAAACGTGCAGTTTTTAAAGAAAAACATGTTCGCTGCAAACTTTATTCCATTTTAAAACAGACATGTGGTATTACACTATGATAAAGGATGTTCTTAGTTTGCTTGTCTTGCCTTCCAAGAAGTCTGTTAGTGTTTTACTTTCTTGGTGATTTCACCCCAGCAGTGAGTCAAAGCATGTTACTGGCTGAAAGCATGTCAGTCAACAGAGAAAGCAGCTGATTGGTTATTAACAGGAAAATAGCCAGTGAAGGAGTGGAATGATCCACAAAGTGCAAGGCAGTATAAAATCATGGCTTGTGTAAACAGTTTTCTTTAACCTAGTTTAATTCTATTGTAATTAGCTCTAATTAAGCACTAACAAAGCTTTCATTGGTTACATCATTTGAATAGCCTGCACCTTTTAGGTAACAATATAAAAAATAGCATAGTACTGGGCATAGAATACTGTTACCTCAGTATACTGCACACCTAGTATGCAATTCACAACCTGAATATAAGACACAGTTCTTCAAAAGCTCTTAAAAGGATGCACATTATACTTTAAAAATTATGACATGTAACCTCGGAAAGTGCTTTGAAGTGTTTTGAAAGCCCAGCTCCTTATTGAAGTTGGAATGCTTTCTTGCACTTCCTCATTCCAATACTGCTTTGTCTCTGGATATGAGTAGCATACCTCAACATATCAGTGACATTGCTAAAAAAATACAAAAACAAAATACTCTTGTGACAGGCTGGCGAGTGGATAGAGGCCCAGAGACAGACTGCAGTTAAAAAAAATAAAAATAAAAACTTTTTAAATAAACACAAAATAAAAGGGCACAAGGGCAAAAATAAAGATATTTAAACAAATAACCAAACAAAAAGCAAAATTTACAAAAATAAAGATTTCCAGGCACACCAACACCAACACCAACACCAACACCAACACCAACACCAACACCAACACCAACACCAACACCAACACCAACACCAACACCAACACCAACACCAACACCAACACCAACACCAACACCAACACCAACACCAACACCAACACCAACACCAACACCAACACCAACACCAACACCAACTTGCTTCCTCAGCTCCCTCCTCTCCCTAATGGGAAGCTGAGGCCTCCTTTTATGTCACGTGGCTGGGCGCTGATTGATTGTTAATTATGCTAATCAACTAATCAACCCCAGCCACCTAAACACAATAAACACAGGCAGGTAGGGGAATTTAACCCCATCCCTGCCAATTTATAAAGGGCAGAGCTTTGCTCTGCTACAACTCTATAAACATAGTGCTTTGATAACACCAATTAAATGAACACATCTTAGTATTACTGAAATAAAGCTCAATTTTTGAAAAACATTGAGACGTCAAACTATAGGGATGTTACTGGTAGCACAAAACTAAGGAAGTGCAAGGGAAGTTAGAAGCTCAGGCAACTTCTGTAAGCAGCTGGGCTTTTCAAATCAGTTCAAAGCCCCCAAAAAGTAAATTAAACTCAATATTTGAGCAACAGCACTGGGAACTATACAAGATGTTCACAAGGGACTGTGAAAGTAAATTAATTTGAAGCTTGAAACTTTAAAATGTATTATTATCTCTCAGTTTCATTCTATGTGAGTAGAATTAAGTCATGAACACAGAATGGTTAAATGAAAATGATGTTAAATATTTCAAATGAGCAGGAAAGTCCAATACATTTATTATGATGACAAAAAAAAAAGAAAAGAAAAAAAGAATGGTGATTTTTGGGAAAGTATTTAAACCTTATTTTTTTATCTTGTTTTTTAATCTTGTTAAACAAAAACATGTCACTGGTATAAAATATCAATGTATTCTTCTCGTTATTTAGATTCTATTCACATCATTTTCAGTTTCATTCATCACATGCTGATAACTTTTTAAAATTCAGATGTTTAAAGACCCCAGTGACCTCAATAGAGCTCTCAGACTCATTTCTAACTTGAAGTCCATCAGGTACAACAGAGTATAACAATTAACATGCCCTTATCTGAAATAAAACTCCACCCACAGGTGACGTAAGAAATACATCAGTAAATAAGACCACATATAGAACTAATGTGATATTTATTACATCCACAGTGTTGCAGGGGGCACTTTAGTTAGTCATTAGTTATCAAATATCAGATATTTCATACTTGTACTGTGTTTCTTACCCATACCATACTAAATGTACAAGCTTTGTTTATTGTTTGTTTGCAGAAATGTTAATTATAATAATTATATTACTATACTTACAGTAGGAAAGTAAACTATAGATATCCAGGACACTTCAGTAAAATCTTGAGCCAAATGACTGATCCCTTCAGTCAAATCCCTGAATCAACATTTGTGCGCAAAGCAGAAAAATTGAAGACAAGCCCTCTGTCATAAGTGGTTGACCAACGTCTGACTATTAACTCTTTGGAAATATTTTAAACCAAAAAAATGAGTAATTCAACAGTGAAATACATGGTTTAACAATGATTAGAATTGGCAAAGTGTGAAGGGCTAGTGTTTGAGATGCCACACTGCATAACTTCATTCTTCAGTGGTGTTTAATTAAGTGTAAAGAAAAGCTGAATCAGTGCAAAATTTGAGAAATGACTTTCCTCTATCAAATGGCAGCATTGTATTAAAGATTAAACTCAGTTTGGTAATCCTAACAGAAGACAGACAGTTTGCCCCTTTGCGTCATTTACTGGAGAAGCAACTGAATCAACTGCCAGTAAACCTCCAACACCAAAGCCATAACTATTACGCTGTTCAGTGGAGTTGAACAGTATTTGTTTACCTTTTCCAGCTTCTTTGACAACTGTATATTATTATGGCATTTCCCGGCTTTCCCAAGAATAAAGGAAAGTTTTGTTTAAATAACATACTAGGGATTAGCCTTTTATTGAAGTGAATCCACACAACACAGGAAAAAATTTCAGGGTTTAGAAATGGATAGATGATTTTTTCAAAATTAATTCACATATGGTATAGGGTTTCATGTTTTGTAGCCCATGTAGTTTTGCAGAATCCTGCTTTTATTTATTTATTTTTTTTACAAAATTAGCATGTTCTGCACATTCTGCTATTTAACAATTATTCTGTGGCTTCAAGGCTTGGAAAAGTATATTTATAGTGCCTATAATGCAATTTTAGGCATGCTACATAATAAACATGTTTCATAATAATATAATTCCCTCTACCTAAACATGGTAATATATCTAGACTGGTGAATAATTCAACAATTTATCACACTGACCCTACCCTGGCATGTCATATTTCGATTATACAATGGCTATTTGAGATTAAAAACAACTAACACACATAGGTTTAAATAGAGTACCAATTTGACTACAGGTACAGTAATTGGATCATTTAATTAATTAATTAAACTTACCAACTGAAGTTTTGTGGAAAATCATTAATATGATACATTAGTTTATTTGATAAGAACAAATAATAATTATCATTAGGTTTATGTGAGGTTTATGAACAAATTATGCAACATCAATCAACAGAAAAAAATATGCAAATCAGGTGCTAACAATCATTGCTTTGATCAAAATTAGGCCCATGGTGTTTTTGCAACAGAAATAATACAATGTATCAGGGTCCATTTTCCAACTCGTATTCCAGACCACACTGTTGAATACATTATGCTGCATTTGGTTTTAATTAAAGCTGCATGAAATGTGAGGTGCATCACACATGGTGAGTTCTTTAAAAACAAATACAAATATCTACAGGTAGTAAACAAAAAAAATGGAAACACCAATGTAAAGTCACTTAATAGGGGGTTGAGCCACCATGTGCGGCCAGTATGGCCTGTGTGCGCCGTGGCGTAGAGTCTACCAGCCTCTGGAATTCTGCAGGAGGGATGCGGCACCATTCTTCCATGAGAAAGTCAATCAACTCACGCCTGGTTGATGGAGGTGAAAAATGCTGTCTCAGGTATCATTCCAGAATATCCCATAAATGCTCGATTGGGTTCAGATCTGGTGACTGAGAAGGCCGTGACATATGGATAACATCAGTGTCATGCTAATCAAACCACTGGGCAACCACACATGCTCTGTGGATGGGGGCACTGCCATCCTGGAACCCCCCCCCCCGGCAGGAAAGAAATGCTGCAACTTGGGGTGAAGAGGATCATTCATTACCATTAAGTAATGATTAGCATTGACCTTGCCTTCTAAGGGAACGAGTGCAACCAAACCATGCCAGGAAAATGCACCCCACAACATTACAGAACCACCAGAACCCTTCACTGTTAGAATTAAGCACTCAGGGCTGTAGAGTTCTTTAGGTTGGCGCCACACATGAAGGATGATTCATCTGACCATATCACAATTCTTCACTGGTCGGTAGTCCATTGTCTGTGCTCTTTGCACCACTGGACTTGCAAACGTGCATCGCCAGGTGTGATGAGCTGTTTATGCACTGCAACGCGACTATAGTATCCCGCTCTGTGACGTTCTCTGTGAACCGTTTTTGATGAAACTGGCTGCTCGCGCCCCAGGTTGAAATTTGCTGTCAATTGATCTGCAGTTGCTCGCCTGTTTTGCCTTGTACTTCGAATGAATGCACGGATATCACAATCTTGGAACATGTGCTTTCGCTCACTGTTGCCCTTTGCTGATGATGTCTTTCTCCCTGAGTTCCATGCCGACATCACCTTAGACATCGTTGTTTGTGAAACATCAGCAAGTTGAGCTGTCTTGGTCACTGAAGCTCCTGCCAAACGTGCCCCAACAATCACCCCTCTTACAAAGTCACTGAGGTCTCCTCTTGCAGCCATGCTAGCCATAATTATTGGTAACCAGGCTTGTCCAGCATTTTCATGCATGACCGTAAGCATGCTGGGATGTTATTTGCTTAATTAATGCTCCTGTATGGAAGCCCTCGCTTTCAATATACTTGGTATCCCTCATTTATCCAGGTGTTTCAGTTTTTTTATCCACTACCGGTAGGCTTTTTGTTGGTAAGTTAAATTCAATCTCATGATTTAACTTGAGTTAAACTGCAGGATATTTTGTTAGGCTACAAAATTGTAAAGTAACCTCTATCTGACTGCATAGCATCTGTCTGCTCCACAAATGGAGCCCAGTTCTTTAAGCATGTCAGACAGCTAGTTTGGCTCTAAACCTAGAGAGTGATGTTTGATCTGGCGTCACTTCCTCTCCTTGCATACAGATATCTTTAAGCAGCTAGCACAGTGAGTGATGCGATATTGGTGTTCCCTGTCCCATATTTTAACCCCCATTGAGAATGGTGTGGTCCTGAGACAATTAACATAATACAAGCAAATGGAACTGTTAAAAACATTAGCCATGAGGTGGAGGATTAATACACTTTTCCTTGTAGTGAAATGTATTTCAAAGGTATTTTTTGTTTAAAATGCCTTTGTATTGTCTCAACAGATTGTCATGATCTTCTACCCCACATAATTATTTCCTTTGCTGCATCATTAAGTTTTAGTGTCCTCTGACTGAGTCATACATCAGGCAGTGTAACATTACATGTCTGAATGCCTCACAGGGTGCCAATTTAATGATGCGTCTTACCTTCAGCTTTGTGGGTCAAAAGAAGGTGAAAGCATTTGATTTTTATAATGCAAGTGAATAGTCAGTGCATGTGTGTTTTCCTATTGATAGCTTAATTGCAGTTTAAATGTGTAGTGCATGGAAATTATTTCACACAAATATATCTACTTCCACCCTACAGAATCCCCATTTCAAATGCAAATATAAAAATGTATGTAGTAACTCAAGTGCTTGGTTCAGTGCCCAAAAAGCTGGGAAGAGCTTTTAAACCCTTTACATAACTGCTAAAGACACCAAATGGTTTTGGCAGTATTTTATCTGTCCATGGCTGGCTGCTCGCTGGAGGATCATCATTTTAACAAAACACTTTTTTTACATTCCTCTATCAGTTGTCTGTGCGCAGAAAGCCAGGAGTTCTTGACTTTACATATTATTTATAGGATTCTATCCGCTGTGATAGGCAGCTCAAGTCATTTTAAGGTCAATTGTATTTTATTGCTCTCATGGGGTACTTTCAATCCTCCAGCACCTATGCGTGTATGCTATTCATATTGAAAAATACTGTATTTGTTCTAGTTTAGTCTAACAGGTTTTCTAAGTTTTCTAGTCCGATTTTGCAATCAAACTCAGTAGTATTGTATGACAGGAAAACATTTCCAATATAGTTGTATTAATTCTTTAGTTATAGAAGCTATTTTATAAGGTGCAATACTGTAAGAGATTCTATTGACGTTCTGCTTTTTGTACAATATATCAAACAGTTTTTTTGATGTATTAGTGTTTTATCGCTCATGGGATAGACTGGATATAGACTTTGTTTTATTGATAAACACATTTCATCAGCAAGGAAACTGATAGATCTAAGAAAAGTTTTAAAAATACAAGAGCTTGTTGATGCTCCATTGACTTTCTATATGTCTGTGACAAAGTGCCCGCCCCTGTGTATATTATCTGTTATGTGTTGCGTGTGGTGTGTTTAAATGTTGGTGTATAGACATTGGTACACGGGATATAAACGGGTCTGTGTAACACGAGTGTTTAAAAATGTATATGTGTATTTAGGCACGAGGATTGCACAGCACTTCACGTGCAAGTAAAATGTAGTAATATGTGAGCACGGGGAATTGCACTTTATTAATTCACGTGCTGGGATTCAAGTGAATAATTAATTGGTAATTGAATCCCAGCACAACAGTATATATAGATGCACGTTGTCACATACTCGCGGTTGGGTGTTCGGTGAGTGGAGAACGGGATTGGAGACCGAGGAAATAATAATAATAATAATAATAATAATAATAATAATAATAATAATAATAATAACAACAACAACAAACAACAACAACAACAACAACATAAAGTATCTGCTCACCGTATTTTTGTTTAGTACTAGTCTGTTTTTGTTTGTCTTTTTATTTTGGCATAGAGTGCCGTGTGCTGTTGTTTTCTGTTTGTTTAAACCCTTTCATTTACAATAAGCCGGAGCAAGCAAGCGCCATCATTTCATTTCACATCATCTGTCTTTGTATATTTCATTCCTTCCTGGTTCTGACACCACCCACTTGGCCGTCTCTGTGACAATGTCTCATGTGCTGTATGAAGGAAATGTGTGCTGAAGGATCCTTTTTCAAAACCAAATGTTTCATGAACGCTGACAAAAAGTAACAACTCTGGTGACTATAGTACTATTGCAGGATGTGTGCTGGTGTATATAGGGCTAAGTCCCTATTACAGGTATGGCCATTCTCTAATTAGGCAACTGATTGTTAATTGGAGAATGGCCACATATATCTAAAGGCAGCAAAATCCTTTGTTGGATGAAGGGAGTTTAAGTGAATTTGTGCATTGTGTTTTTCAACTATGTAGTGAAGGCGAATGTCCAGTCCGTAGTGTTCAAAAACACAATACATAAACTCACTTAAATTCCCTTCACTCAACAAAAGATTTTGCTCCATTTATATGTGTGCTTATGTTTGAAAATCTCCCCAACTATGTTTTACTAAAATTAATAAATTGCATGACAGTGGTGTGCCTTAAAATCACTCTTCCATGTGAAAATATAATGAGGTAAACCTCTTAAAGGGTGAAACAGCTTTATATGTAAAGCATGAACTGATAACTGATTGAATTTAAGCCTGGGCCTCAGGCTTTGTAAATTAAGCCATTTGTATGAAGTACAGCAGGTATGATTTTCATTCAAACTTCAGTGCTAGATAAACAGGCCTCAGATGCAGCATTACATTTTTTATAAATAAATAAAGAAACTTATCAGAAAAAGGATCCTATTAACAGGATGGGACAGGATGGGGGTGGGGAGAGACTGACGGGACAGGGACGGGATCACCTACCCCTGCCCTGGGGGGGGTGGGAAGGACGGGACGGGGGTGGGACGGGACAGAATAGGACGGACAGGAAGGGACAAACAGGATGGCACAGGACAGGGACGGGGGAAGGGATGAGGATGGGACAGGGCTCAATGGATGGGACGGACTGGATGAAATGGGACTGGACGGATGGGGACGGGGCGGGGTGAAGGGACTGGTGGCACGACGGGACAGGGACAGGACGGGATTGGATGGGACAAGTTGGGGTGGCGGGATTGATGGACATATGCTGCTCAGCACTGCTCAGCCTGGCAGAGGTAAGTTTTGTTTGACTCTTCATTTTGGTCCTCATGCCCTGTTTGTTTGTTTTGTTCTGTTTATTTGATATGTGTGCGCTCCAGCGCTTAAACAGCAGCTACCCAGCCTCTTTAGTTTCCTTCCTGTCGGGAACAGTTTGGGCTGCGGTGCTATCTTGTCTCAATATTATATTTGAAATAGAATAAATAGCAATAAGAAACCAAAAATGTGTGCCCAATTATGTTGTTTTTTTTCTCTTACAAAGTTAGTCAATCTGCATTTTTTCAAAAAGGAAACAGCTCCTGTTACCTCATTCCAAGTCATGAAATTGAAATGTCATGTGCTTTAATCATGTTTTTATATAATTCAGCAAGCATTTATCTAGCGCGGCTTGAAGAAAATGATCTATTTGTTTGAAGAAAGTGGTTTATTTGTCAATAGGGGAAAGAGACCAATATCTGAAACTACTGCATGAGAGAAATTAATCTTACCCCAAGCTTCTGGATCAATGAGACAGATGGTAGTTTCAAACAGAACAAATACTGATAATTGTGGATTTAAACAAATAAAAATAAAAATGATATAGTCATGATCCGATATATAAATACTTACATGGTCAGGAAATCTGTACTTCACATTTTGGAAAATGTGAAGTAAAAATAAACGGTTATATATATATATATATATATATATATATATATATATATATATATATATATATATATATATATATATACATACAGTACTGTGCAAAAGTTTTAGGCAGGTGTGAAAAAATGCTGTAAAGTAAGAATGCTTTCAAAAATAGACCTGTTAATAGTTTATATTTATCAATTAACAAATGCAAAGTGAGTGAACAGAAGAAAAATCTACATCAAATCAATATTTGGTGTGACCACCCTTTGCCTTCAAAACAGCATCAATTCTTCTAGGTACACTTGCACACAGTTTTTGAAGGAACTCAGCAGGTAGGTTGGCCCAAACATCTTGGAGAACTAACCACAGTTCTTTTGTGGATTTAGGCAGCCTCAGTTACTTCTCTCTCTTCATGTAATCCCAGACAGACTCATGATGTTGAGATCAGGGCTCTGTGGGGGCCATGCCATCACTTCCAGGATTCCATTTTCTTCTTTACGCTGAAGATAGTTCTTAATGACTTTCGCTGTATGTTTGGGGTCGTTGTCGTGCTGCAGAATAAATTTGGGGCCAATCAGATGCCTCCCTGATGGTATTGCATGATGGGTAAGTATCTGCCTATACTTCTCAGGAATTCTGACCAAATCCCCAACTCCATTTGCAGAAATGCAGCCCCAAACTTACAAGGAACCTCTACCATGCTTCACTGTTGCGTGCAGACACTCATTCATATACCGCTCTTCAGTTCTTCGGCGAACAAACTGCCTTCTGCTACAGCCAAATATTTATAATTTTGACTCATCAGTCCAGATCACCTGCTGCCATTTTTCTGCATCCCAGTTCCTGTGTTTTTGTGCATAGTTGAGTCGCTTGGCCTTGTTTCCATGTCGGAGGTATGGCTTTTTGGCCGCAAGTCTTCCATGAAGGCCACTTCTGACCAGACTTCTTCAGACAGTAGATGGGTGTACCAGGGTCCCACTGTTTTCTGCCAATTCTGAGCTGATGACATTGCTGGACATCTTCCGACCACTGTGTCTATGATCCTCAACGTTGACCGTTTCTTTGTGCTTCTTCAAAAGAGCTTGGACAGCACATCTGGAAACCCCTGTCTGCCTTGAAATTTCTGCCTGGGAGAGACCTTGCTCATGCAGTATAACTACCTTGTGGCTTGTTGCTGTGCTCAGTCTTGCTATGGTGTATGACTTTTGACAGTAAACTGTCTTCAGCATCCTCA
The DNA here is from genome assembly GCF_017654505.1 of Polyodon spathula. NCBI lineage: Eukaryota > Metazoa > Chordata > Actinopteri > Acipenseriformes > Polyodontidae > Polyodon > Polyodon spathula. The sequence goes on from NC_054540.1 coordinate 12,716,487, forward strand.
TCTTGTTAGCTGAGTTTGGCTGTTCCTCACCCAGTTTTATTCCTCCTACACAGCTGTTTCTGCTTCAGTTAATGATTGTGTTTCAACCTACATACTGAATTGATGATCATTAGCACCTAATCATACCTTAATCATACACCTGACTATATGCCTACAAAATCCCTGACTTTGTGCAAGTGTAACTAAAAGAATTGATGCTGTTTTGAAGGCAAAGGGTGGTCACACCAAATATGGATTTGATGTAGATTTTTCTTCTGTTCACTCACTTTGCATTTAGTTAATTGATAAATATAAACTGCTAACATGTCTATTTTTGAAAGCATTCTTACTTTACAACATTTTTTCACACCTGCCTAAAACTTTTGCACAGTACTGTATATCTATCTATCTATCTATCTATCTATCTATCTATCTATCTATCTATCTATCTATATATATATATATATATATATATATATATATATATATATATATATATATATATATATATATATATATATATAACCGTTTATTTTTACTTCACATTTTCCAAAATGTGAAGTACAGATTTCCTGACCATTGTATTCATAAATATATAGCCTAGTACTGATCTATATTCATAATTTTTATTTGTTTAAAAAAAAAAAAAAATATATATATATATATATATATATATATATATATATATATATATATATATAACCCTGACATTTTAGATTAGATCAAGTCAATTGCAATTTGAAAAGATCTGATTCTCTGTAAGCAAGATAAACAAGTCCCCAAGGTTCTTGTGGGAAAACTGACAAAAAGACTTAAAAAGAATAAAACTATTTTCACTGTAGGGATGCACCCTTTGGTAATGAACAAGCTCTTCTAAATCCAGATCAAAGTCTACTATGTATTCTTCTTGCTGACCATTACTTGAAATATTATTTGGATTGTGTATAGCGACCATTTATGAAAATGTATTCAAATACACAATGGGCAAATATAAAGCAAAACCACTGCTTCATGTGTGAGTAGAGCAGAAGGCTAATAGCAATAGTGAACACCCGCTCATCCCCTTTAACACCTAATCAACGTGGTGTAAACTCTGTTTATGCTGGTACAAATATATGGGTTTGTCATTAGGCTTTTTAGTGTACTAGATTAATGTGAGAAAAAAAAAGTAACTGGGGAGCACAAAATGTTAAAAATGGCTTACAATTCCTTACACTGTAATGATTCTCCCTGACAGTTACATGACGTCATCCCCCCCCCCCCCCCCTCCCCCTTTTCGGTTATGTAATTCGATTGTACATGAATCTGTTAACTAATATTAATTAGAATGAATCTTCATTTTGGCAGTTAAAATCTGTTCTGGGCATCAAAGTAAAGAACCAAGCTGTTTTTCTCTGATTTAATGAGCTTCGCCTGGGGGAACTTTAAAACCCAAGGCTGTATAACGCCACAAAAATGTCTATCTGAGCAAGATAGCTGCCATTACTAGAGTGGAGCCAAAAGCCTCTTGAAATAGGATATCAAAATATTTTCCAAATTAAAATTTATGAAATTACATTTTCAACAATTACCACAGATACAATTCCCAGTAAGTAATGACATATAGTTGGTATCTCAATAGTATTTAAATATGAACTGTCGTTAAAGCTTATCATTGAACAAATGACAGACTATGGGTTTATGCACAGGTAGGGTAACCAATTCCATTATAAAAATAGGATGTCACCAATGTGACCTTGACAATGACACATTCTTCTAGCTGGGAAGGGGTTGGTATTTCAATTCAAATTAAATGAGCCTAAACTTACTGAGCCAAAAACCTGCAGCATTTTGCATTTTTTTTCAGACATCAAATACACATCTGGGATGTTTCCTGGTAATTGTTGGCACACTGACATGTAAATTGAATAATGGCAAGCTGACATCTGGAAATATCATGTACACCTCAAACAGAAGTTCCTGTAGTCTGTGGAAATGTGCTATCTCACGTCTGTCCACTGGGAGGACTGCACCATTCTGCCCTGTTAATACTCTGCATTTTTTTCAGTTAGCAGTCACAGCAAGCTCTGTCTATAGATGCTCTCCTGAGTCTGGCTTCAGTTTCATTTAAAAAAAAAAAAAAAAAATGGAAAAAAATAATAGTCAGTATAAAATGGTGAAATGTCATGAACAAAAACAACAACATTATACAAATATTTATACGTTTTTATTTTATGTTTTTGTAATATTGATGTAATCTGCAATTGTTTGTCGAGTGCTAGATTTTTACCTTAAGGCAATTAATTCTCTTTTATCCAGATTCTCTAAAAACAAAACAAACAAACAAAAAAAAAAACTGGCCTCTTGTTGAATCTTGTGAGTCATCCAAAAGACCAGCTATTCATTGGGAAGCGATCCAAAATGCAGGTCCAAATAAAATCAAATGATTATTATTTATTTTTTTTGTATGTAAAGGAAGCTGTGTTAACTGAACAAACAAGCAAAGTCTTCCTTTCTTCATCGGGCAGTATTGATGAAGATGGTATAGGCCTAAAAAAACAAACAAAAACAAAAAAAAAAGAAAAACAAATGTCATACTCATCATCAACATATTACTGACAGAGCATGGCATGCCAGCCTGAAACATATTTCATATATTTATACATAAGGTAAGGTAACAGTTTCTGTACTTAAGTGCTGGTTCATGACCCCAGAAATTAATCAACACTTTCCCTGCGATACCACAGCTGAAGTAAGCATTTTGCCACTGGGAGAATGTAAATTCCCTGTGAAGACAGGGGACTAGGCACTGGAAACCAGCCAATGCAGCGTGTTGCCATTATTGTATGAATGGATAACCTGCGCCTGTTTTCTGAATTAGCAGGGGAAAATGGACATCCTCATAATTACTGATAATAATGTGCTGTTTTAACTAAGCTTGGTATAAACATAAATATGTTTTGTTTGAAGTAAATCAATTCATCGTTTAAAGTTATGATTGAGGCGTTGTTAAAAAAGCAGTACAAGATATGTTTGTTTTTAATCAGCCAAGACATTATTTGTTAAGTGTTTATATAAATATTTAGATATCTTCTTTCTTTAGTTATGTTGTTTTGAACATAAGGACATTTTAACAGATATTTCAGTAAAATATACCCCCCGTTTATTATTATTATTATTATTATTATTATTATTATTATTATTATTATTTTAGAAATTTCCTGACAAACAAAACAGTGTACAAAAGGATGTAGTCTGGAAACTGTTCCTCACTGTTAACAGTCGGAGAGGTATATCTGTGGAATATTTTGCATGAAATACATCAATTATTTATATATTTATACACACACACACACACACACACACACACACACACACACACACACACACACACACACACACACACAGTGGCTTGCGAAAGTATTGACCCCCCCTTGGCATTTTTCCTATTTTGTTGCCTTACAACGTGGATTTAAAATGGATTTTTATTTGGATTTCATGTAATGGACATACACAAAATAGTCCAAATTGGTGAAGTGAAATGAAAAAAATAACTTGTTTCAAAAAATTCTAAAAAATAAATAACGGAAAAGTGGTGCGTGCATATGTATTCACCCCCTTTGCTATTAAGCCTCTAAATAAGATCTGGTGCAACCAATTACCTTCAGAAGTCACATAATTAGTTAAATAAAGTCCACCTGTGTGCAGTCTAAGTGTCACATGAACTGTCAGATGATCTCAGTATATATACACCTGTTTTGAAAGGCCCCAGAGTCTGCAACACCACTAAGCACGGGGCACCACCAAGCAAGCGGCACCATGAAGACCAAGGAGCTCTCCAAACAGGTCAGGGACAAAGTTGTGGAGAAGTACAGATCAGGGTTGGGTTATAAAAAAATATCAGAAACTTTGAACATCCCACGGAGCACCATTAAAGCCATTATTAAAAAATGGAAAGAATATGGCACCACAACAAACCTGGCAAGAGAGGGCCGCCCACCAAAACTCACGGACCAGGCAAGGAGGGCATTAATCAGAGAGGCAACAAAGAGACCAAAGATAACCCTGAAGGAGCTGCAAAGCTCCACAGCGGAGATTGGAGTATCTGTCCATAGGACCACTTTAAGCCATACACTCCACAGAGCTGGGCTTTACGGAAGAGTGGCCAGAAAAAAGCCATTGCTTAAAGAAAAAAATAAGCAAACACGTTTGGTGTTCGCCAAAAGGCATGTGGGAGACTCCCCAAACATATGGAAGAAGGTACTCTGGTCAGATGAGACTAAAATTGAGCTTTTTGGCCATCAAGGAAAACGCTATGTCTGGTGCAAACCCAACACCTCTCATCACCCCGAGAACACCATCCCCACAGTGAAGCATGGTGGTGGCAGCATCATGCTGTGGGGATGTTTTTCATCAGCAGGGACTGGGAAACTGGTCAGAATTGAAGGAATGATGGATGGCGCTAAATACAGGGAAATTCTTGAGGGAAACCTGTTTCAGTCTTCCAGAGATTTGAGACTGGGACGGAGGTTCACCTTCCAGCAGGACAATGACCCTAAGCATACTGCTAAAGCAACACTCGAGTGGTTTAAGGGGAAACATTTAAATGTCTTGGAATGGCCTAGTCAAAGCCCAGACCTCAATCCAATTGAGAATCTGTGGTATGACTTAAAGATTGCTGTACACCAGCGGAACCCATCCAACTTGAAGGAGCTGGAGCAGTTTTGCCTTGAAGAATGGGCAAAAATCCCAGTGGCTAGATGTGCCAAGCTTATAGATACATACCCCAAGAGACTTGCAGCTGTAATTGCTGCAAAAGGTGGCTCTACAAAGTATTGACTTTGGGGGGGTGAATACTTATGCACGCTCAAGTTTTCTGTTTTTTTGTCTTATTTCTTGTTTGTTTCACAATAAAAAATATTTTGCATCTTCAAAGTGGTAGGCATGTTGTGTAAATCAAATGATACAAACCCCCAAAAAATCAATTTTAATTCCAGGTTGTAAGGCAACAAAATAGGAAAAATGCCAAGGGGGGTCAATACTTTCGCAAGCCACTATATATATATATATATATATATATATATATATATATATATATATATATATATATATATATATATAAATAAATACTGAATCTATTCATTTTCTGTCCGACTAACCTTACAGTTCTTTTCCTTCTAACTGTTATCCAGCTATCATTAACCTCCTGGTGGTTGTCTATATCATCTGCATATTGCTTATCTGGTTCATTTAATGTTCTTAATCCTGATCCATGTATTATTAACACAGTCATCAAATGCTTCTTCAATACATAACTCATGTTGGTTCATATTTCTAAATGTTGCAACCTGTCTTTCATGCTCAACAATAATGCCAAAATAAACTGGTATGGTTCACAGCTATAGTTTTCTCATTGTGCACAATAAACACACCTCTTTGCACATTTTGTTGGATCCATACTAAAAGTAAACTAATAGGGTATTCTAAAAACAAAATAAAGTAAAATAATGTAACATTAAAAAGCAAAAGGATTATGAAATAAGATACGTAAAACAACAGAGTCCACCCTCACAACCACTCTGTACCACTGCTGCAAAAACCAGTAAAACAGGTATATAAAATGATAGCATATAAATTGCATCACAAGCATATTACTAAATTTAAATAGAATTATGAGTTTTGTTACCATGGCATTAAAAGCCTGTAAGTACCTCCACTGTTTGTTATCAAACACAGTTTTTGGTAAACATAATGAAACAATGTGAAGTCAACTCTTTTGAGAAAAAGACAATATATGACACACATATATTTATGTATATATAATCATATATATATATATATATATATATATATATAGATATATATATATCTATAGAGAGAGAGAGAGAGAGAGAGAGAGAGAGAGAGAGAGAGAGAGAGAGAGAGAGAGAGACAAGTCAAGTGCCCCCAACCTCTGAGAAGTCTATATATTCAACATATACTGATGCCCTGAAGGGTCATATTGCATTTATAATCCAGGTGAAACTGTGGATTTGTAGAAAAAAAAGCACAAATCATGTGAGGGCAAACATTTTTTAGGTTTTATAATTTTTTTAAAATTAAATATCCTTACATCAGTAAGTAGTCCCATTTATAACTTTGAACTACTCATTAAGTTAAGCTGGATAAATTAACTTTATTGGAACATGCAAAGAAAGTACATCTGTATTTTTGATATTGTGGACATTGCCATTGAAAAATCACACCAGGGGCTGAGTTGAGATGGCATTGAGTTATTTTTGTACTCTGTCACTGACAGTGCAGACACACACTGTTTGAGCAGAACAGATGGGTGGAATAAAAATAAATACAACAACGTCTTGGATTTCAATAATTTTTCAAGGTATGTGTCCTGAGAGGGGTGGATAATGTGCAGAAGTGTCTTTTTGTGTTTTTCTGTAGCATTTACAAACTGATAAAAATATATGACAGAGATTTTTTTTTGGCATTTTTTTTGGTTTTGTTGCTGTCTTCCAATTCATTTAATTGTTCTTCATCCAAATCGGCATGTCTACTTACTACTTTGGGATTTTTTGCAGGTAATTAGTCACTCAGAGTCATAGTTACAGCTGTACATCTGTAACTGTAAAAGCAAGATGGTTATTGTCCGATACTTGAAATTCTGTTAGGCAATGCAGTGACACAGACTATGTAACAAGGCTCCAACTGTCCGTATCCAAACAATATAGGGACAGCTGGAACCGCGCTCGACCAATCACACTGTTTGTTCCATGTTGAATTGACAGCGATTAATTATATATATATAAAATAATTTCCTATCTGAAGCTTTTTTCTTTCTTCTTTCCGCACATTGGAAGCAAAGTAGGTAACTTAAGAAATAAATAAGGAATAAATTAATCCAAGGAATGCTGGGAACTTTTGAAGGCAGTACTGTTCTGGTAAAGCACAGCAATGCTGCAGTGTAACATTGTTGAATTTTTTTGTTATTGTTTTCAGAAATTAAATCTCTACAAAGCTGTCTTGAACACTGACCAACTGTTTTTAAAAGGATTGTTATTGTTGGGAATAAAGCATCCTGTACTTTTTCATTCCTCTTGATCTCCACCTGCTCTACCACATTTACAAGCAATAATATTTTCTTTTTAAACAGTTGTCAGAGAAGGTTCCCTGGCTCCCTATCGCTGCTCGCATCCAATTAAAAACTTTTGTGCTCACCTATCGCTGTCTTGACCTTTCTTCTGCTTCCTATCTCGTTTTTCTTTTCTCCGTAAACCTCCTCTCGTCCCCTCCGCTGCTCCACCACTGGCAGATTAGCTGCACCCCATCTCCTCTCCCCCGCTTCCAGAGCCCACTCCTTCTCCACCCTTTCCCTTTAGTGGTGGAACGATCTACCCATGGATATGAGGACTGCTCAGTCCCTGACCACTTTCTGGCACCTCCTCAAGACACAACTGTTCAGACAGCATTTGTAAAACCTCACAACTATTGACTATACTGGACTTTATGGCACCCAGCTGTACAAGTACTTGCATCAGCTTGCACCAGCTTGTACTTGCACTGAACTGCTCCATATCTTGTTGTATTCTACTACTGCTCTTAATTATAACTACTTCCTGCTTCTTGTATTTGACTTTACTCTTATAGGTATCGGTATTCATGTTTTTTTGTAATTGTTCTTGTTTGAAATCATTCTTATCCATTTATCATACTTGCTATGTGCTGTTACTAGACTTTACTCATATAAGCAAATATTTTTTATATAAGTTAACTACTCTTAGTCAAAAGTCGCTCTTACATATTTACTGTATTCTTTATTTTCTGCTCTTATTTGAATTTGATCTTTTTGCTACTGATTTTCTTATTCTTTACAAGTGCTCTTATCTGTAATATAATACTCTGTAATGTGATATTCCGAAATGTGATACTTTTTAACAATTGTATACTGCCCTGGATTAGGGTGTCTGTTAATAATTATTAATTAATTAATTAATTAATTAATTAATTAATTAATTAATAAATAATAATAATAATAATAATAATAATAATAATAATAATAATAATAATAATAATAATAATAATAATAAAAGGTTTATGAGTCACCCAGTGTGACATATAGCTGGAGTGACGTCATGTTTTCTCCACTGTTACACATCTCATCAGAACAGACGTACATTCTGAACCATCCCTTAATGATGCATGGCCTACTAATGACTCTGCCATTGCAAGCTCATTTCTGAATTAAAACCTAAACAAAACTTCCATCCCTGAGCTTGTTTTTGATTAATTTAAAATATGCTGTGTATTTACTGTAAGTTTTTCAGTTTTTAAGATTAAAAATAAAACAAAATAAAAGCTTGGTTGTGTCATCTACAATAATATTGCAACTTATAAAACTACAATACAATTTTTTTTTAAATATAAAAAAAAATGAAAATCTAACAGAAATATTGTTGAACCTCGCAGGAAATGTTTGTCTTGCTTTAGTTTCATAAGTGGTACTTTTATTGGCCAAATGATTTTGCAGCTAATTGAGGGCCTGCACACTGAGAGCCTGAGGGAATGTGAGGTCATAGTTTCTTTTGTTCTTTTTCTTTTAAATCTTGCTTTGCTTCTGACAATTGTATAAATAGACCATGTCCCTTTGATATTAAATAATGATTTTATATAATAGTTTAACATTTTAATTTAAAGCATGTCTACTGCTATTTAGTTTCAAATTAAGAATCAGCAGGTAGCAGAGACCTCTTCTGATGAAAAAGTGTCTGTTGGTTTCGGTGTAAGCATAGTGGGCATTGTCGTGGTCTGCTTTGCCATTCAGATCAGTTTAAAATCTCTATACCTCCACTTGATAAGAGCCTACCTCTTTTTTACAGTGGTTAAGGCACAATTAGGGACTGCACGGTCTCTTTTCTGCAATACATTGAAATACATTGCAACATATTTCATGGTATCATTTTAGTCATAAGTATATAAAGCAAAAAGCATCATTCTAAATTCAGTGCAACTTACATTTGAACTTGTAGAAAATACTCCACCTTTCTGACGATTGCCGACTGTATCATTTGCAAATACTTTTTGGGGTAAGGGCTTCCTGACTATTGTACCTAGGAACAGCAAGCCCAGACCGCAAAAAGATCTGAAAAGGACCAACTATATCCTCCACTGTGACAGGACAACTGCATAGCTGATCCTGAAAAATATGAATTAAAATGCATTTAAAAAAACAGACACCCTATTACTAATGCAAAATTATAAACAGATACTACTCTTAAATACAGCTACTGTATAATTTAAAGAAGTCTACAATTATAAAGGCCAAGCAAAGCAAATGTGCTTTATCCTTTATTATGCTGATTGACCTTGTTCAGAATTGGAATCAGGCTGTCTCCTTCATGAAATAATGACTTACCAAACAAAACCTGAAAACACAGATTGAAAAAGTCTTTTTTCTAGTTCACCATTTATTCATTATCCGTAATCAGGTCCCACTTCCATAGCATTTTTTAAAGAAGACACATTTAGCAGGCTCTGATAATTAAATAAATGCTTCTTCTCATTTCATATAGAAACAAGTTGTGGTATTAAAGGTTCATGTTTTAAGGATGGAAACATCCCCATCCACAAGTACAATATAGCAAACACTTGACACCACAATCAGTATCAGTGATTACTTGCACAGAGATTGCTTGGGGTAACAATTAGTCATAAAGACCAGAATATTATGACTGTTTGCAGCACAACAGGGTGGAGCTGCTATTTGTGCTCTTTTACCTGTACATACTCAGACTGGGGGACAGCACATGTGAATGAAGCATTCTATAAAACTGCTGACTAAAAGCTTTCCTAATAACAGTGTGGCTTCTATTTGATCAAACGATGTACATTTTTATGATGATGTGATGAGAGTAATACGATGTAAAAAAAAGAAGCACAAACTTTTAGAATATTTTTTAAAACAGCTCTCTGGAAGAGTCTGAAAGGCACTTTGCCATGACTGTCCTGTTTCTTAGCCTGTGGCTGCAATCAAGAACCAAGCATGACTGTGTCACAAGTCTTTAAACAGTGGGAAACATTTTAGAATATAACTACTCAACTGTTTATATGTAGTCAGCATTGACTGGTTTCTGATAAGGGAACCACAACTGCAAGGTTTCAATCAAAACTCACAATGACATTTAATGCAGGTAGTAGTATGTGTGTATAGATCAGAGAAGTAAGTATGATACAATTGAAAAGAACTTACTGTTAATATGTATAAATAGTCAATTAGTGTAAGGAAGTGAATACCAACAATTAGTGTAAGAGTGCTTATGTCATAGTTTGTTACTGTTACCAAAAGATTAATAATAATAATAATAATAATAATAAATAATAATAATAATAATAATAATAATAATGATGATGATGATGATGATGATGATGATGATGATGATGATGATGATGATGATGATGATGCATCTTTTCTGAAAATAATAAACTAGCCATCTGTAAATCCATTATTAAGCACATCTGGTACTCAACAGAATGAAAAGATTTATAGTGCAAACAATTTGATAGCATGTTCCAAGCTTTTTTTTTTTTTTTTCAAATGAATAAATACAAGCATTAATCATGATCTAGCTAAGCATTTATGTCTGATTTCACAGGCCTTGATTAGCACATGTGGAATACCTAATGTTTCTTTAAATAAAGTAATCACCAAATCAATGGTAATCTAAGGGCTGTTAAACAAGCAACTTTTTTTAAATATAATAATATACAATACCATATTCTACTTTATTCTTTAACACCAGTAGTGTGACCAGCCATGAATGTTTGACACTGCAAAGTGCTTGTATGACTTTATGATCTTCTGTAGAAACTGAATTTATGCTTACATTTATAATTATGTTTTTTCTAAAGGTATCTGTAGACAGATATTATAAAGTTATCATGACAATATAATTTAACAATACTGATGGCACATTTAAACTTTCAATCGTAATACAAATACATTGGAGGCCTAGGATAATGGTTAAAAAAAAAAAAAAAAAAAAAAAAAAAAAGTTTTTAAGAAGGACCAGGTGTGCATTATTTTGTGATAGAAACTCCAGAGTAGTATTCACACCAGCCGTGAAAGCGTCCACAATCTGTGATTTACCAATAAGTAAATGAGCTACTATATTTTGACTTGCACTGAACTACATTTTCAGAAATATTATTCTGCTTCATGAGTTTTTAACATGCTTACCTTTAACTGAGTGTTAATAAAAAAAAAAAAAAAAAAAAAATCAGCTGTATTTGTGTTGACGTATTCATAATCAATTATTACATTAAACCTTGATATTAGTGTTAAACCAAGCAAGTACGTACCGTGTATACCGAATATCCGCAACAACATCACTGGAAAAAAACAAACAAAACAAACCATACACTTGGTATGAGCTGTCTGTGGTGCTGAAACCAAACTCTTATCGGAGGCTTTGGTAAACGCCCTAAAAATCCTTAGTAAAAAAAAAAAAAAAAAAAAATTTCAGTAATGTAGAATTTATAGTTACAAAATACAGGTTAAACACAATAAAATATATTAAGGTTTTTTTTATATCTTTCTTTGTGGCTGCAATACTTACTGGTTATGGCGTCAATCAAAGACTTGATTGATTTAATAGCTAGATGTGTCTCGCTCCAAAAAACAAATAAATAAATAAATTTAAAATAATTAACACAAACAAAACATGTGATAGTATTCTACGTTTGTATTACGTAGGAATTTGACCTCCGTAGTGACAAAAGTTTACGTACGGTGATTATTGGGTTTTCAGTCTAATAACATTATTTACGATTTATTTTTATGATTTAGGAGTTTTTCCAAGTTACCTAAAAACAACATTTAGTCGTTAATAACAGAAACGATTAACTTCTGGAAAAATTATGAATGACATCTCACCTCACACTGATTCTGTAAAATATCATTTTTATTTTCATTCGAAAAGACAGAAGGCATATCATGGAATCACGTTGACCTGGCAGTAATTCCAATACAAATACAAAATATATACTATTATCTTCTGGTTTGAATACATTCCAAATACACCGTTTCTGCGATATTTTATCTACCAATGTTAATAAATAAATAAATAAACAACTCAGCACAAAGCTTTTCAAAAGCACAAGTGCATTGTAATGCATCTCTATTCACAATACTTTTGTACTCCACACATGACTGCTATTGTATTTTGCACAATGTATTAACGCATTTATAAATGTAGAAACCGTTTATTTATTTATTTTATCTGAAATACGGCAGTCCACAAAAAAATCAACAAGAGCCCATTCTCATCATTAAAACCAAAAAATTTGAATGATTGTGCTACCTTACATACCTGTGTAAAGCAGAAGCAGTGCTTTCGCACAAGGCAGCGTTGTAGATTTTGAAAACAAATCACAGGGAAGAAAACAAAGCTGCATCTCTCCCTGAAATCATTGATCCAAGAGTGATGTATGTATATAGCGAAAATCCCTAAGAATGCTAGAAAACATATTTCACCATGCTTAATCACTCGGTATCTTTGTATACACGATAATATTTTCATTTGATATACTCTTTTTTGTCAGTGCTTTTAAATCACACACATTTGATCCTTTTCCCGTTTCTGAAAATACTGCAAAATCTAATGGAAGCACTCAATTCCTCCAGTCTGCTATTGACCTGCATTGACGTCATTGCGTCATTAGGTTTCCCCTGGAAACACTGAGGTCCAAAAATAGTAACACATCAATTCAACCCAAGCGAGGATGGTGAGAGCGATTATTTGTAGCAATCCGCAATCCCCCATCTGATTTCACAACATAAAGCTTTCAAAGGCAGCTTGATCACGACTTGGTAGGTTATTTTAAGAAATGAAAAGATTGAGAAAAAGTGAGTGCACGATTTGTTTTATTCCTGTCCATAATCAACAATTGTTGTAAAATGAGAAACAGCGCCACTGGGATAAAAATAGAAAGTGCCTAACAGTGTGTTGTCAAAAGTAGATCCTGTAATGGAGGGGGAAAAGCACACGCTTTGCATGGAATTCCTATCTAATGGGAAACTCAAACCAGGAAAAAAGGCTTTGTTTTAATCTAGGATAAGATTACAATTGTATATTGACAATATGTTTATGTTATTTAATTAAAATAGTAGTACAAAATAGTACAAAAAATAGTACAAAATAGTATTACAGCTCTATGGGTCCATTTAATGAAACAAGTAAATAAATACATAAATAAATAAATTATAATGTTATGATTAATTAATTATTATTATATTATTATTATTATTATATTATTAGTATTATTATTTATTATTAATTTATATTTATTTTTATATAGCGCCTTTCAAAGTGGATCACCTTAGTGGATCACCATCACAAAGCGCTTTACAAGATACGAGACTAGGGTGTGTGAATTATGCATCAGCTACAGAGTCACTTACATCAACGTCCCACCTGAAAGACGAAGCACAAGGAGGTTAAGTGACTTGCTCGGGGTCACACAATGGGTCAGTGGCTGAGCCGGGAACCTCCTGGTTACAAGCCCTTTTCTTTAACCACTGGACCACACAGCCTCCTGTTATTATTATTATTATTATTATTATTATTATTATTATTATATTATTATTATTATTATTAATAGTATAATATTAATAATAATAATAATAATAATAATAATAATAATAATAATAATAATAATAATAATACATACATACATACATACATATACATACATACATTTATGGGGTCGCAGTAAGCCGGAGCCTAACCTGGCAGACACAGGGCGCAAGGTGGGACTACACCCTGAACGGGACCCCAGTCCATCGCAGGGAACCACACACACACTCACTCACTCACACACGGCAATTTAGAGTGACCAATCAACCTGAACAGCATGTCTCTGGCCTGTGGGAGGAAACCGGAGTACCCGAAGAAAACCCACGCAAACACGAGAGAACATGCAAACTCCACACAGACAGACCCCTAGGCCAGAATCGGACCCAGCACCTTGGCGCTGTGGGGCAATAATAATAGCAAATACAACTTTGCCTAGTGATCCCTGATGCATAGTAGAGTCTATTATTTATTTTTTTGTCTGTTTTGATGTCCCTGTAGTTAAGGTTATTATACCCGCTGTATCTGATTAAATATTACTGTAACCTATTTAAACCCCAGGGCACTTCCTTATTCTCTGTCTTGCTTTCTTGTTTCCTCCCTCCTCCACTATGCTGCTCCACCTCTGCATTGGTCTTCCACTGGGGGCAAGTGAAGCATCACTTCCCTCCCTTAGAGGTCAGCCTCATCCTTTGCAAGGAAAGCTCTACCATGAGCCAGAGGGGACCATTTTTACATATTTGTTTAGTTTTCTGAGCTATAAAGAGTTTGATGTTGTTGATAATCTACTACTAAAAGCAATAGCACTTGCCTGCCATGAACTTACAATCATTGTATAGATTTTAGACATGCGGTTTTGAGAGAAACACTTTTGCAAACATGAGTTTTCATTTTAATACATGGTATCTGGTTAAACGCTAGGTTAGCCTTGCTTTCAGATAGTTTAGCCCTTCCTTGCTCATTTCACCTGAAATTATCTCCGCCTCTTTCAACACCTTTTTTTCTTGAAATTAACCAGGGCCGGCGTCAGCAACCAGGCAACCTGGGCAAGTGCCTGGGGCACCGACGCCAGTGGGGGGCCCACACACATACTTAAATAAAATTGCAAATATGAGTAACTGTGCTATTTGTGTGCAGCTATCCTACTAAAGCAGCCTTTAGGGCTCAACACATTTAGTTTTCACTAAACTGAACTAAACTGTATGCGTGCAGTGCAGTGAAACTTTTCAGATCTCTCTTTTTTCTTTTCTCTTTTCCTGCTTGTGTCCTGTTCCCTTAGTCCTGCCTCTTCTCACTCCCTATTGGCTTCCATCCTCCCCAGTTCTTTGTAAAGCCAAAAGCTATTGGTTGATCTTGACATACAATTATACAAATGTGCCAATTAAAGATTCTATAATTGGCACATTTCCTTCAGAATTTCCTACAATCAATAGTACAATATTACAATATCCTACTATCATTATCATAATGTTGATTATTATCATAATGTCTATACGATTTTAAATCACCAAAAATGAAACCTGACGAACATCTGGAACCTCCAACTAAAAGGAAACACAAATAGGATGTCAAAAATGGAAGGAACAAACTACAAAGACTTTATCAGGATGCCTCTGGAGAAGGAAAAATATCCAAAAGAAGCTTCTGTCCCAATTAAACTAGAGTCAGTTGAAACTATCTTAGTCACACATGTTTGATTCTTAATGAAAAGAAAAAGAATGAAATCACATCACAGTATGATTAAATGTTAAATACATCATTTAAAATATGAGCCAATGTTTTTTTTTCCAAAACAAAATTAATTGCATCTTTTTATTTCTACATAAAATGAAAAGAGTTCAACATGGTTTTCACAATTTACGCATGTCACAGTGTCACATACATCACATACTCACTGCACTGTGCTACGTGACCTATCTTGCTCTGGAAAGCGATCTTCATTCATCATTTAAACATACTGTATCCCAGTTAAACAAAGTGATGTCCCAATTAAACTACGTAAATTGTATTGGGAAGAATCGTCTCCCAGAATTGTATCCCATTTAAGCAGAAATCCTGATTATCAGTATCCCCATCAGGCAGCGTCGACTGCACACTGTCAGATTTTCTATGCTAATTTAAAATGTGTGTTCTGTTTTCTGTTAATTGTGTTCTAAGCAGGCTACTGTAAAAAAAAAAAAAGGCAAATGTGCAAAAATAATTTAGTTTTAATTGAAAATAAACCTTTACTATTTTCACACTGTACAGTAAAGTGTAATAAAATGCAGCAGTATAATTTATTTTGTGTTACCGACAGGCTGAAGTAAAAAGAAAGTGTGCTACAGGTACAGGTCTACTGTACAGATTTTTTTTTCTTTTAAATCAGACTACTCATGTCTCCAGACATGTCCTGTTTAGCAAGTTTTATTTTTAAATTAAACCCCAAATCCCTTCCCCAGGGCCCACAAAAACCTGGCGCCAGCCCTGTAATTAACCAACCAGCTGCTTCCACTATACTGACTGATATTATTTGCAACCAGTAACACACTTTGTCCCCCAAAGACACTGCTGAGGTGAAGAGACTGAACTGACCAAGAAAGTGAAACAGAAACAGACTTCCTGCAAGGCAAGGCAAGCAACCTGAGAACTTTTTTAACCTAGTGGAGTACCAAATGTCTTGTTTTAAAAGGAAAATATATGTTTACATTAGAGACACATGATGTCATGAGACCTTTTCCACAATGCTCACAGTTGATGTAAAGTAATCATAACCACAGAACACTACATTTATAATAATATAATAATATAAAGATAAATTGGAAATGCATCATCATTAGTGACTTCATATGGAGACTTTAAAATAGATATCCAACTCATTGCACATCAAGACAACATATTTGTAGTTTGGTCAATTTCACACTTGTAACCGAGGATGTTGATTGAGTGTTTGGTCTTGACACTTAGATTACTTTTCTGACAGATTTGATATAAAGGGGTTTGTTTGATCAATAGGGCAAATCCATCGCCTTGACCTCTTTATGGGTTAGAAACTGTGCAGACTTGTTTTACCCTCAAGCTTCTTGGCCCTTGGCAGCATCCTTCACTCCAGGAACCTCTACTGTGCATGCCATCATTAATTGCTTCTTCAAGTACAGCTCTCCACCAGAGGAGTAAAGCAACTGGTGGCTAGTTGTTTTACAGCTACAAGGTCAGTGAAATAGTTTGGAAATAGCAGTACTAGCACTAGGGATTGTTCTCTTGGAATCATTATATAATGCAATCTTTTGATTATCTTCAGGCATTTAGAGTACTATAGGGTAGAATATCTTAAGGCTGTTTTTCTAACACTGTGACACATTACAAAATGTACATGTACTTGGATACCCAAAGCAACAGCGTCTGTAGCCCTGGCATATATTTGAATTTTCATTTAAGGATGGTGGCAATCAGTCCCCCAAGCTGAAAATCATGAAGTTCCTTTTTGGAAATAACAGGGAGGGCGGTG
The DNA here is from genome assembly GCF_017654505.1 of Polyodon spathula. Classification (NCBI taxonomy): domain Eukaryota; kingdom Metazoa; phylum Chordata; class Actinopteri; order Acipenseriformes; family Polyodontidae; genus Polyodon; species Polyodon spathula. Next base: position 12,733,554 of record NC_054540.1, read on the forward strand.
CAGTGATGAAAAAGGGAAGAAACATCACGGAATAGAGTTCTTTTTCAGTTTTACACACTGCAGTGTTTTAGTTACTTGTCATCATTTTTGTGGCTAGTTTCACAGACCCATCTTGGATTACCTTACATAAATTAACACTGTTTTTATCCCGTGGACAAAGTGTTTCTTAGTCCCAAAATGTAAAAAAAAATGTATCTAACAGTTATCTGTAAACATTCCTCTTCATATCTCAAATGAAATTATTCCAACTAATTTATCAGAATTTACTGTGGCACAGCTTAATGTTAGGTCCCTGTCAAAGAAGGCACTGTTTTTATATTAATTAGTTGTCGACAATAAAATTGACTTCATGTGTCTCGCTGAAACATGGCAGAAATCCGTCAATTTAGGTTTACTGCATCAGTCTACACCTGCAGGGTATGCATTTCACTAGAAATCACATATGATTGTTAGAGGAGGAGGTATAGCTGTTATCTAGAAATCTCACTTTAATGCTAAAGTTCTGCCCATGAACATTTCTTAATTACTGCAAAAATAAATTTTCCTTCTTTCGACCAACCTAAACAAAGGTTGTTCTTTAATGATTGTCTTGCACTCTTCACCATTAGTAAATGCAGTACCGACTAATGTTGATGATGACGTGGCACTTTACAATTTGACCCTGACAAACACAGTTAACCATATTGCCCCATTTAAAACTCGAATTATTAAAATAAGACATTCTACTCCTTGGTTCAGTGATGAGCTTAGGACTCTAAAACAACTGGTAGAAAACTGGAGTGCCAGTGGTAGCGATTTCGTCTTGTTGTTCACAAAGAAATGTGGAAAAAACACCTTCTTGATTACAAATTAGTCTTAAACCCTAGAGTACTGTTTCAAACTTTTTATCAGCTTATGACACTGTAACAGGGGAGATCTGTGCTGACTGTCTGGTGCATGCATGGTTCTTCAGGAAAGGGCAGCAACCCGTAATATCTGCCTTCAGTCATGGCAATTACACGGAGAGATGGGGAAGAGGGATTGTTGGCTTTCCCTCTCTCTGCATGGCTGAGAGGTGGGCCTTGGGGGATTGCTCAGTCCATAAGTACTGTACTTGGTTATGCATTCAGGTGGCTGTGATTGGGTAGAGCCAGAGACTCTGGCTGAGAACGCCAGTGTAAACAAAGAGCAGGCAGGAATGCCAGCGGTTGAAGAGAGGACAAAACAGGCAAGCACGGCTGAGGAAGACAGCCTGCCTTAAACAAATAAAACCATAATTAAAATAATTATTAAGTAGCCGAGGAGGTGAGTGTAGAGATATGTGGAATGGCCACCCCAGTGTATAGAGAAGAGCCGAGTGTAGGACAGAGACCTGAGCTGACCAGCATAGCGGCAGTGGGGGCACTACATAAGCAGCACTTTTGTTTTGTAGTTTTATTACTGTGTTTTGTTTTCCTTTTTCATTTTGCCTTTGGTTTTCATTATTATTCTTGAGCACCTGTGAGTGCACCTGAGTATACCTGTGTTGGTAACCCTGTGGTCCTAATTATCATTGCCGGTATACAGGCCACAGACAACAGAGCCCTCTGCAGGCTAAAATAAATCAAAAAGGAAATAAATAAAACTGTGCAGTGTTTTCCAATACCAACTTCTGTCTCCTGTGTCACTGAATACCCCCACCCTCCCTACAAACACCAAAATGTGATGCAGGTACTTCATTATTGGATTGTGATAATTTTGCTAATTTCTTCACTGACAAGATTGTTACAATAAGGAATTCTCTTACCCTCTCTAGTGAAGATTTAACTGATGTGGGCATCAAGACTATAGTAGCTCCACATAGACTTGTCCATTTTACTACAACTGATATTACTGATGTTTTAGATATTATAAATAAAGCTCATTCCACCTCGTGTTCTCTTGATCCTTGGATGACTAATATTGTCCATCATTGTTCAGACACACTTGCTCCTGTGATTTGTAATATTGTGAATCTCTCCCTAAAAACTTGAACGGTCCCATCTAGTTTTAAGTTGGCACTTGTAATGCCAGCAATTAAAAAATCTACATTGGATCCTGATGTCTTGTCTAATTATCATCCAATTTCTAATTTGCCTTTCCTTGCAAAAGGCTTGGAAAAGGTTGTTGCTGCTCAGTTGTCTGCATATCTCTCTGCTAATAATCTCTTTGAAAAATTTAAATCTGGCTTTCATAAACAACATAGTACAGAGTCTGCACTCATAAAAGTTGTTAGTGACATCCTGCTAAATGCAGATGAGGAGCTGCTATGAGGGATTGTCTTTTTGGATATATCTGCTGCATTTCACACCACGGATCACAGAATTCTTGATCGCCTTGAGAAAACTATTGGCATTACTGGCACAGCACTCTCCTGGCTGCAGTCCTACTTAACCTCCCCACATCAATCTGTGTCCTTTGAAGGATCAAAGTTGGCTAATTCTGTTTTTGTTTCTGGGGTTCCAGAGGGCTCTGTTCTTGGTCCTTTACTTTTTAGTATATGCTACTGCTGGGTAATGTGATCAGACAACATGGTTTTAATTTCCTCTCTTATGCCGATGATAACCAGATTTATTTTTAAATGCGCTCTGATGATGTAAAAGTAAACTCCAGACTATGAACTTGCCTTGGTAAAATATGGACTTGGATGTCTAAACATTTTTTGCAGTTAAATTCAATTAAAACTGAATGTCTTTTAATTTGCTCAAAAACAGCATTAAATAAAATCCCACAACCAATGACCTTTGGCAGCCCCTCATTAGCTCTTCGCAAGATGTGAAAATTATTAGAGTCTTATTTGATTCTATTCTTAGTTTTCAGCATTATTTGCAGAATATATTCGTCTGTTTGTATCTTGCAGAATCTGATGTAGAAATTGTAATTAATGCATTTGTTTCACCCCATCTGGACTACTGTAACGCCCTACTGGCTGCTGTACCTTGTAAACTTATCAGTCGCTTACAGCAGGTTCAGAATACAGCTGCACGAGTTCTGACAGGTACAAAAGATTTGAATATATACACCTGTTCTTGCCCGCTTGCATTACTTACAGTGCAGCAATTTTGTAAAATGTCATTAATGACATTTAAGGCTATTTACATTGTACCTTATGTCCCTGGAAACTAGTTGATATCTGCTGATGCTGGGCTTCTAGTGACTACAATGTTAAAACGTAGCTCTTGTGGTGGAAGAGCCATTAGTCATTATGTATCTGTATTATGGAACAATCTTCCAATTAAAATCCGTAAAGCTGACTGAATAAATTAATTTAAATCAAAGCTTAAAGCACATCTTTATGCAGAGGCTTTTTTGTAGATTGGGATGACCTATTTGAGAATTTTGTTAATATGTATTTTATTTATTTATTTATTTTTTTATTCCCATTTGTTTTTGTTTTTTTTGATTTTATTTTTATTTTTATTGCATATTATATTATTTACATTGTACCTTATGGTCCTGGAAACAGTTGATATCTGCTGATGTGGGCTTCTAGTGAATCAATCGTTAAAACGTAGCTTTGTGGTTGGAAGAGCCATTAGTCATTTGGTATCTGTATATGGAACAATCTTCCAAATTAAACTCCGTAAAGGCTGATGAATAAATTAATTTAAATCCACAGCTTAAAGCACAATCTTTATGAAGAGGCTTTTTTGTTAGATTGGGATGCTATTTGAGAATTGTGTAATCTGTTTATATTATATTATATTATAATATTGTATAGTATATTTATTTGTAATGGGAAGTGCTTTGGGATGCCTTGGCATGAAAGGTGCTATATAAAATAAATTTGATTGATTGATTTAATGAATACTGAGTAGTCCAAGATTAGTACTAACTGTATCTCTGAAACTAGCCGTTTGTGTATATACTATATACAGTATACAGTACATTTCATAAGATTTTCTATTAAGGTGAGAACTGTCAATGTACTGCATTGTTTGCTTCAGAGAAGCTGCACACTTCAAGACTAAAAGTGGGGGTAGGTAAACAATTCTGTTTGCTTGCAACTTAGATGTCAATCATATATTACCTGCCTTGTTGACACAATTCTCCAAAAATGACCTAGGCATAGATTAAATCTAAAGATAAGGTGGATTTGCATTCTGGATCTACAGTTACCACGAATCAGACCAGCTTTCATGAAAATAAATGAAGGGTCTGGAAACGCACAAAGAGCCGTGTTAGAAGCATGGAAAAAACATTAAAAAAACATGTATTTTGAAATGTATGTTTTAAATTTGATTTAATTTTTTACCGTTTTTTGAGGCTGCGCTTCATGTATGTATGGAGGCGGATGGGGGGGGGGGTAACATTTATAATTAAGGCTAGAATTTTTCCCTTATTACTTCTTATACTCATAACATTTATAATCATGAATGCTCTTACAATCATACAAATCCCCTAAAAAAATCTAGACACACTTTTTGGACCATATAGTTTATGTTCATTTTTCAAAACTTCTTCAATCAGTAACACATTTTCATGTGCCTGAAAATGATACTTCCTTTACCTCTTCAGTGTGCTTGCATGTACCTCTGTATTGTTGTCAGTAGATTCCTTTATACCAGGGGTCTCCATCCCTAGTCCTGGAGAGCTACAAGGTCTTGTGGTTTTTGTTTCAACCAAGCTCTCAGTTACTTAATTGAACCACTTATTGACTTAATTACTCAAGATTAACATGTTCCAGCTCTTTATCCATTGATGATGTAAAGCATGCAGTATTGGGTCTCTACAGGACCAGGTTTGGAGACCCCTGCTTTAGACTAAGTTTTAAACAGCTACTGAGGGCCCTCAGGGAATGTTTATTGGGCTGATGATGTCATCAAAAGGAGACATATTTCATTTCTGACTACGTGCCCATTCAGAAACTAGGACAATCAGCACCTACTTTTATGAATAGACCCCACTGTGTTTTGCATTTTGTGAATTACTCTTTGTGAATTCCACATTTATCCATTCCTCTTGAAAATGATTGGTACAGCACTTTTGTATTTGTTACGTACAGGACCATATTAAAGTAGACCAGATTTTTCCTTTTAGAACTTTTACTAACCCATGTCGTGAAAACATAAACAATGCACTGTCCTGGTTATTCATCCTCGGTTTCAAAGGAAAAGTCAAGTTTGAAAAAATTTTATACTATATATATATACCATCATATTATAATAGTTATATATATATATATATATAATACTCCTTATATTGAAGAGTTCCGAAGTTACCTATATTACTTTCATGCTGTATGTCTACAAACAAATCATAAGGATATTTTGTTGCCTATACCTGTTGCCATGACATTAAAAAATGACATGCATTGTAAAAAGCCATGGAATTTCTTGGAATGGAATAAGTGAAGGAATCATGATGCTGGTGCTAGATGGTCACAGGGAACACAAAGACAAACAATCAACTGACAGGGTAAAATAAGTCTATTTTAATTGTATAGTGTATAGAAAGCTCTGCTGTATGATAGTTCTTCATGTGTCACACAAATGAAAGAAATACAACAGCACATGTTATCAACAAAGCAATCAATTACAAAAGAAAATCATTATTGCAAACCACTGAATTCATTGATAGTACATTTGAGACCTCAAAGAGTTCCACTGCCATATTATGATGAAAGGTGCATTCTGAAGACAAGCTAACCCACATACATGTATTGTATTTTTTAGCATTTCTACTATTAAAAGACATGTTTGAAATTGTATTTCAATGCTAATGGTGGTAATTTGTCTAACTACAATTAGTATCATCTTGCTTTACAGTGCTAAAAATAAAAATAAAACAGTCAAATTTGTCTCCGGCAAGTTGTTCAACAGAACCGTTGTTGGATAATATATATATATATATATCTATATATTGATATATATTATATATACATATATATATCTATATATATCATCTATCGTCCCCCCATATTATATGAGGGATGATTTTTGTCAATACTCCCTACTCTTTACGTGTAAAATGCACACTTGGGAGTGATTACCCAAATAATAAATTACTTTAATGAATTTAGCGAGACGTGGACCACCCTCAACGTTTGGTGTTAGTTGCAAATTCCGTCCAACAGTTCCCTAAACGTTCTGTATCTTACGTCCGGGCAGCCAAAACAAGCCCGGACGACGCCTTCCGTTGTCTTTCCAGAGACCAAGGCTTGTGCTCTGGTCCGACTTCACGACACATTTGGACCACACTCAAAAAACGTGTGAAACCTGTGTGAGTTTTTGTGTTTGGTAACAGGTAAACGGCTTAGCCGTCCTGCGTCTTAGTCAAGGACCTGTTGGTGTATAGTCAGAGTTCCAAAACTGAGTTAGGTTTTGTTTCTGTTTTGTTTATTAAAAGTGCGGGCAAGCGCCATAAAAATCAATTTCTGTGTCCTGGGTCTACTTTTTAATGGGGCAACGAACCGTGAGAGTGTGACAATTCTTTCATGCAATCTCATGAAAACAAACACTTAAAAGAAATACTGTATGGATCTAAATTGTGGTAAGTTGGACCTCTTCAGGAGTGTGTGACCCTGTATTGAAGATTCAGTGAAGTAGTAGTTCAAGTTTTCCAGAAGTTTTAGGTATACACATATTTACAAACTATTTACAAAACAAACATAAAGAAATGCCAAAAATAAACCATTTTTTTGGATATGATCATTAACTATAACAGGACAGCTAAGCCATTTACTTGTACAGATTTTATTTCACAAACAAACACATTCTCCATTGGTCTCCATTGGTCTCCATTGGTCTCCATTAGTCTGCATTACATGCCATTGTCTCCATTGCATGTCGTTGTCTCCATTACGTTGTCCTGTATTGCAGCATGAAATACGGTAACTGGGTTTCCCAGTTCTTCACGTCCTTACCAATTACTTCCTTGAGCATGTGTTTCAAGGTGCAATTAAACCTCTCAACTAGATCATCTGTTTGCTGGTGAAACAATGATGTACAGATTGGTTTAATCTTTATCCCTTTAAGGACCAGGCTCTTGTTAACACAATCATACTGAAGTGGGCTTCTAGGACCGCGATAATGTAAACATGATAAAAAGCACTTCATTTTGGTGACTTACAAGGCCACCGTACTTTGCAATAGAAACTTGAAACACATGTCATTGGATAGGGGAGGGACTGACATTCACTTCACTGAGAGAGGCATTTAGCATCTATAGGGCAGAGAAAGTTTATTACTGATAATAATGGAATAATGGAACTTTTTGGTCTAAATTCCAAGCATTACGTCTGGTGCAAGCCCAACACTGCACATCACCCAGTCAACACCATCCCAACGATCAAGTATGGTGGTGGCAGCATCACGTTATGGAGATGCTTCTCTTCAGCAGGGACTGGCGAATCCTTGAGGAAAACTTGTTCAAGTCAGCCAAGGCTCTGAAACTGCGGAGGAAGTTTACATTTCAGCAGGACAATGACTTGAAGCACAAAGCCAAAGCCACACTAGAGTGATTGAAGAGAATTAATGTTTTTGAGTGGCCCAGTCAAAGTTCTGACTTGAATCCAGTCGAAAATTTATGGTGAGACTTGAAGATTGCAGTCCATCAACGATCCCCAACAAACCTATCAGAACTGAAGTAATTTTTCTGTAAAAAATGGGGACAAATTTCCACATCCTACTGTGCAAAGCTAGTAGAGACCCACCCAAAAAGACTCATAGCAATAATTGCTGCAAAAGGTGCTTCTACCTAGTACTGACTTAAGGGGATGAATACTTATGCAATACTTTCATTTTGTACATTTTCTTTGCAAGTTTTGCTGACATTTACCCTCCTCCTCATATAACAGTGTTCAGTTTAACCACTACACTTTGAATAAAAAAAGTTAGTTTGAAAAACTGTGCATATATTATTTGTAATTCATCAAAATGTGACATGATTGGTAGGGGGTAAATACTTCTGCAAACCACCATATATATATATATATATATATATATATATATATATATATATATATATATATATATAGATATATATATATATATATATATATGGTAGCGATATTAATGTGAGTAACAGTGAATGTTAAAGAGTACCAGCATATAAATTAAAAATTTCTTATGCCTAAATTATATATTTTCTCATTATTTTTTACATGTAGCCAGTATGCATTCTTGACATTAATTTACATGACAAGAAAGTTTGTGACATAATTTTTCTCATGATGAAATAACTTACACTGAACACCTTGATGGGCTGAAAGTTTATGAAATGCCATTAGTCAATCAAAGGCTTTGGTATTCTTGCACTGCCTAAGTGTTACATGCATCTGTCACAAGAATAAAAAGAGGCAATAAGTACCTAACACATCGGACAAAAAGCAACATCTCAAACAGTGCTTCTGAATCTCTTATTTGCATTTTTTTTCCTTAATAGTAAGTTTAAATGGTGGTGGTATTTAGATGTGCCACTGTTTAGATAAACTGAATAAACCCCTTCATGTCTTATAATTACATTTCTTCTCTGCATAGCATACAAATCAACTTGGTGTGTTTGAAAAACACATTTGTTTTTAGGGTACAATTCACAATTTCACAACCAAATAAAGGATAATATTAGGTTTTATAATCGATAAATAGAGGGTAACTTTTATCACGACCAATGACCTCATTATGTTTTATTAAGCAGCCATGCTTTTCTCCTTCCACATTGTAATAGAATTGTAATGGAGTTCTAATTAGTCAGCTGCTCCATTATCATGACTCTCCCAACAGGAGTATTTGCAGGACAAAGAACTTCTAATGTGCAGGCAGTATTGTGGTGATATTATATTATACAATGTCATTTATATGCTGTAGAAATAAAAAGTAAAAATAACCTTAGCTGTTTCCAAAGTAAAGCTATAATCATATGAGACAAACTCAGAGATAAAGTGAAATAAAAAGCAAAACATAAACAGCTGTGCTTTGGATAACTTAACAGGTTTCTAGTGGAAGTTAATGTTATGTTGAGCAGAAAAATGTTTATTTCATGTAGGCAGATTTTTCTTTTTAATTAAAGGAATAAGTATATAGTGGAGCAGTGGACTAGAACTAGAGCACCTGTTAACTTACTGATGCCATCTAATGGATATCTCTAAGCAGTGCAAAACCATGCAGTGGAATATTAGGTGTTTATAATGTTAATTTATGTGTTTTCATTACCTAAACCATACAAAATAGTGAGCTCTTTAAGACATACTCATCAGATGCAGAGAGATTGCTACCAACTTGATGCAAAAGTAATACGTTTTAAATACAGAGGCCAATCTTTAATGATAAAAGAGGGTAGCAGCCCACAAATAATATTCACAAGGGTTATGCTTGTATAATAACTCATCATTATTCCATGGATTTATATTATTGCTATGAGTCTAAAATGCTGGGAGCAAAAAATATTTTTTTTAAGTCACAGACTTTCTCATAAGGTGAGGAATAAATGAAGATTAATGATGTAATATACAAAATGTGTGGAATGTTTGATATACGTGTTTATATTTTGTATGAGGTCAGTGGAAAATGATGTGTTAATTTATACAATAGATCATGATAATTCTAGCACGGAGACTTATTATAATCTACACAGTATACATGTATTTGATACTTGTGTGTGTGTGTTTGATATGTTTAATTTTGTCTTCAGTACTTTAAAAAATGAATAATTTCAGACTTATTGTGTTTTTATTTGAAGAATACATACAAATAGGTCAAAAATATTAAAATAAGGGAGGACAGGGAAGATCTGTGTTTCTCTCTTTAATCTTTACTCTTTAATCATAATCCCCTTAATATAAAATAAATGGGTTTCAGTGCATGGCTAATTAATTGCAAACCATATTGAACAACAACAAACAAGTGGTGTTACAGAAACAAACACCAGAGGGCAGAAAAGAGGCCAGTAAGCCTAAAGCACTCAAAAAGATTCCATTGTATTACAAATGCTTTACCTAATTGTATCCATCGACAGAAAATGAAAGTAATAACATTAGTAATAACAAGCACTACAGCATTAGGGGGTGATTTTATTTAATTAACAAATGGTGTTTTAGTCCCATATCAAAATTGTGAAAACTGAGCAAGATTTTTAAAAAGCACTTGAGTCAGTCATGGTATACAGCTTAAATGTTGACCTAATTGCATTTAATTAAATGTTAAATTTGTAAAACACTGTAACTGTAAAGTACACCACTGTATAATATGCCAACGATGCAGAGCCAATTAATACCGGTGCAAAGTACGGTCTACCTGGGTCTTCGGCTGGATTCCCTTATATGTGAGCATACCTGTCGGACGACATAGTAGCTGCCATTTGCAACTGTTTGGCCTTGTTTCAAAAAGGGTTCACAGTATAATTGGTGTTTCGTCAAAAACTATTTGATCTGATGGCCGCAGCTTCATCAGCCATCCTGGGAGATCCCGCTGCACAAGGATCTCCTCAGTCATGTGCAAGGCACCCTCTGGCAGCCAAAACTGGGCAGACTCCAGCTGTGGGTCTGGCCTCTGAACGGGACCGGTCTTTAGTACAATACAGAACTATAGGGCTTCCTCCACAAGAGCATTATATGCTTACAAGTGGAGGTATTTTCAAAGTGGTGCTTGACCAGAGGTCATGACTTCATCTACTGCCCCACAGCAATTATTTTACAGTTTCTGCAAGATTTCTTCAAGGCAGCTTCCCCTCTTCACTGAAAGTGTACCTGGCAGGATGTCCTCCCCGAGTGGAATCTGGACATGGTACTGGAAGCTCTAACTAAGGCCCTGTTTGAGCCTATACATTCTATATAGCTGAAATGTCTCTCTATGAAGACAGCCTTTTTATTGACCATCACCTCCACTACAGGTCAGTGAGCAACAGGCTCTGTCTGTGCACAGTTCCTGTATGCATGTTTGGGATAAAGGAAAAAGACTGTCATTGAGCACGAACCCTGCATTCCTAGCTAAGGTGATTATGGCTTTCCACTTGAGCCAATCAGTGGAACTAGAGGCCTTCCATCCCCCTCCCTTTGATTTGGATGAGGAGAGGAAACTTAATTTCTTCTGTCCAGTGAGGGTATTGAGAGGTTATGTGTATAGGATGAAAGCACTGTGTCAGTCTGACCAGCTCTTTGTTTTTGCTATGGTGAAAGGACCCTGGGTCAAGCCCTCTTGAAGCAATGACTGGTCTACTGGATTGTGGACACAGTATCGACTGTGTACAATAATGCCAGCCTACCTCCACCTGACGCTATATACAGTCACCAGGTTCTACCAACTTAATGTTGAAGATCTTTCTAAGCCTTCATTAGGCACAAAGGTCCTTGAGGTTGGACACGCACACCACCAACACTAGTTGACAGTAGCGAGGCGTCCTTCGTATGTTGTCATCTCAAGCTGCCTTGTGACGGCTCTGGTACACTTTCCCAAGAGTATTGGTTGGTGGTCATCTTAGAATTGAAAGGGAACATTAGGTTAATTACCGTAACCCTGGTTCCCTGAAAGAGAAGACAACCATCAAAACTTGCAAGTCACATCACTCGCATTCATAGGTTCTATGCAAAAGAGGAAGTGATTTCCGAGGAGTGACTACTTAGTCCCTTGGCAGACGGGACCGAAGACGTCACTCCACGGAGGGGTCTATCGGCAGCTCTTACATAAAATGTTTAGCGAATGCCTACCTAAGGCAAGCATATCCCAAAAGTATTGGTTGGTGGTTGTTTTCTCTTTCAGGGAACCAGGGTTATGGTAAGTAACCTAACGTTTATTTCATTTTTGTTCTTGGACAGCCAGCTGCAGTGCTTTATGTTCAAACATGGATACTCAGCAAAAATATGAAAGCCAATGACAGCAGATAGAATGACAGGCTCACTACTGCAGCATAGCACTGGATTGAAAGTGCAGGGATCAAAGGCACTCTGTCTAGCTCTCTTCTTTTTTTTGTTGCCGATTTGATTTTCTCTGCATTTTTCAGCAATCCCTTGGAATACTGCAAAAGCAGTCATAACAGAAAAAAAGTATCAAAATAAGTTTTTTTTTTTTTTAACTGTGTATAGTCAAAACAACTGTTTATCAAATGTCAAATCATGTTGCATCACAATATTGTACAATTATATATGCTTATTAATGTTGAAACATGCTAATGGTTTCTTTGTCTTTTTAAGTAGCTTTAGAAAAAATACATAATGTATGTTTTTTTGTGGGCAGTGAAAGCCTTCATTTTCTTGTCAGTGAAAATACATATACTTATAGAATATTTGTAGCTTTGATTATTGGAGAAATCTAACTCTGAAGAAACTGTCATCCCATGTTTGATAACACGATGAAGTGATTTGTAAGCTTATTATATACTATTCGGTACTCAGCATCCACTTTTTTGGTATAACATGCTTTCAAATTAAACCTTGCAGTTATGCACAGATAGAGAACATAATTAGCACCTGCTTTGTACTTAATTTCACAAACAAAAATGAACAAACTTGCAGGGATTTCAGCCTGGCTATTGTGTGACGTAAAACACTGCTTGCATGAAAAAAATGACGGAGAGAGAGAGAGAGAGAGAGAGAGAGAGAGAGAGAGAGAGAGAGGGGGAGGGGGGGGCTATGCATTCTCTTACTCAGCTCTCAGTAGGGTTGTGTGTGTGTGAAGAGCCGTCTGTTTACAGCCCCCAACTTATATTCATGGTATCAACACTTACAAACAGCAATAAACAAATACTAAATAAATGGCAGTATGGTTTTGTTAATGTAATCAAGTGAACCTATAATTCTGTTGTTATTGTATTTGTGGCAGAGCAAAGCTCTGCCCTTTAAATTGGCAGGGATGGGGTTAACTTCCCCTGCCTGCCTGGGTTTATTATGTTCAGGTGGCTGGGGTTGATTAGTTGATTAGGTTGATTAACGATCAATCAGCGCCCAGCCACCTGATATAAAAGGAGGCCTCTGCTTCTCATTTGGGGAGGAGGGAGCTGAGGAAGCAGGTTGGTGTTTGTTTTGTGGTTTTTGAATTTTCTAAATCCAGTGAAGGCATTGCCCAGCCTGGAAACTTTATTTTTGTGAGTTTTCATTTGTGTTTGAGTATCTGTTATTTTGCCCTTGTGCACTTTATTTTTGTTTATTTATAATAAACAGTTACTTTTTTGAACTGCAGTATGGTCTCTGGGCCTCTAGGTGGCGCTAATGTAATCAAGTGAGAAGCAGAGGCCTCCTTTTATTCAGGTGGCTGGGCGCTGATTGATCGTTAATCAACCTAATCAACTAATCAACCCCAGCCACCTGAACATAATAAACCCAGGCAGGCAGGGGAAGTTAACCCCATCCCTGCCAATTTAAAGGGCAGAGCTTTGCTCTGCCACAGTATTGTTTAAAACTTTGATAAGATGTCGACCTTTTGTATTTGAATAAATTGTTTAGCAATTAAACTGAAAACTGTGGAGTCACCAATAAATCACTGCAGTCAATTGCTCCTTTTCATATCAGACAATTTTATTTTTTTATTTATTATATTATATATTAGCACTTGAATTAGAAATGTTTTAAGTTAGATAAACAACTCACCAGTTTTGAATCAGTGTTCAAATAATTCAGTTTTTTGTGCCTAACGACACTCAAAAATGGTGGATTATTTCATTATATTTCTCGGATTCACCACTTACCATTATTCATGTGTTACATAATGTTTAATGTTTGTTTTATTCAGTACACATACATTGTGCACAAAACAAAAGATTTAGTTTTTAATCTTGAACTGCTGGTTCTGAAAAAAAAAAAAAAAGTTTTTTTGACAGGTTTTTTCATGTCATGTTCACACTATGCCCTTGGATCGTATGCATTAGTATGCATCTCTGGAGGACTGAAACCGGTCTTTCCCCTAACTCTACAGCCTAAATATCCCGTTTCTGAATTATTCATATGGACAGATGTAGCAGCACCATGAGCAGCAATATCAGTGTCTAAATTGGTGCAGTTAAGTTTACTATTACATGTAGTACATTGCTTTCTCATATTTAATGCACAGGCTGAAAGTCTCCGAAGAATGCATCAGCAATACTTGATGTGGTGACGTGAAGGGGATAAACAGTAACATATGGACAAGGCTGGGTGCTGCATCAGTTTGCACGCTGTAAAAAGAGCAAGGTTAGATTTATTCCATATTTAAAATATGGAAGTGATGGCCTAGGTTTGCATCCTGGCTGTGCAAAGTTGACAGTGTACGTATTAACTCTGGTGCTCAGGCGGGTTAAGGAGGCAAAACTGTCAGGGACGGTTTCTCCTAATAGCACTACTGCAGGCACTACTAGCCAGGTGCCCAGTGAGCTCAAACAGACAGCTCCAAAGGCCTGTGGTTTGTGGTTGTAAAGATTCTATTGGCTCAGCTGTGGGATCAGAGGATGCCCACTGAACTTTACTTCTCCTGAATTGTGTTGAAATTGCTGCCGGAAGGGAACGTTATTGAACATTCTAAACTGGGGAGAAAAGCTGGGGTAAAAAAAAAAAAACATAGGCACTCTAAAATAAGAAGAACAAACAAACAAAAAACTTACAGTATATATCTTTTATACATTATTATGCTGTATCTATATTTTGTACAGAATACACTTAAATTAACATAATGACAAACTTTGAGTTATTTCTTCTCCTGTATAAATAGTTACCAATTGTGGCAGATTAGGGGGAGGAGAGAGGAATAATGAGGCACACCTGGTCCCAATATAGAGGTATATAAAACCTAGACTTTACAAACAAAACCCCCCCCCCTCACACACCGTATACTTTTCTGGGCACGATTGACCGCATTTCAACAGCACGCATCGTATACGAAGAGACCTGGGTTTGTGTGTGTGTGTGTGTGTGTGCTTGCGTGAAGTAACAGGTAAATGACTTAGCCATCCAGTTCTATAGTTAGGCTTTTGTTTTGTTACAGTATTTTGTTTAAATCTTTTGTTTGTTTGTGGTTTGGTGTAAACAATAAAAGTGTGTGAAAGTGTTAAACTTGCAGTTCTTCTGTCTGCCAATATTGAAATAACTTGTATTTCACATATATAAAAAGCAATATATGTTACTTATGCTGTTTATTTCTCTTCATTTGTTTTTTGGGGTCACATGTTCATATATAAATTATATATGGATTGGTTATGAAATTGGCCTGATTTTATAGTATTTAATATTTTATGTGCTAGTATATGTAACATATATTGCTCACCATGATTTTTATACTCCTAAATATGTGTCTGTACTTTAATTTTTTTTTTAATAATATATGTGTGTTTGTGTGTGTGTGTGTGTGTGTGTGTGTGTGTGTGTATGTATATACATACATATAATTAGTTTAATCTAAATGTGTTTTTTCTTTAAATATGTCTTTATACTGAATGTTTTTTATATTGAAAATATACACCTTTGTGTGGTGAATATTTTATACAAATGACTACATATGTTCATATAATCAATTGTCCAATTAAGAAAAAAAGGTAAATTAGAATATGAATGAATGTGCTGTAAGTGAACATTTTAAAAAGGCAATACAATTTTAAAAAATGATTTGCCTGTTTACCAAGACTGTGTAGCCAACACAATAGGTTGTATCATATATATATATTATTATATATATGCACGATAGATATATATATAGTAGATATATATTAGTACCAATGTTGTTCCATATTGCTCTCTCTCATTAAGGCTCTCGGTTATAACGCCCCTATAACGCCTAAAGCTTGTCCCCCAATTCCCTATACTAGTGATTCATGCAATATTTCTACAGTAAATACAGTACCAGTGTTGTTCAAACTGTAAAGAACTTCTCAGTCTAACTTTTGTTTCTGTCTTTCCCTTTTGATACAGTATCTGAACTAAAGACAAGCTGCGCTGGCACTTTATAACACAGACATCTTATTCCGCATTCGTTTTATAACTATATAAATATTACGCCTATTACGTGGTTATCTTTCCTAATGCATTTACTTTTTTGCTGCGAGAGGAGCTGCGGCTTTCTCCGGGAGACAAGATGCTTCACCCCTGCTCTGGCAGCCGAACCTGGGGCGAGCCCATTCCCTCTTCCCCTCTCCCAACTTTCCTTCTCACACTTGCTTTGCTTGTCTGTTGTTTCAAACTGAACTCCATTTAGCCAGCTATTTATAATTTAAAAACTGCTAATTAAAATGATCCACGAGTAGGAATGTTATCTTTTTATTTTTTTTTTTATTTTTTTTAAATTGTAAAAAATATAGCATGATTACATGGTGCTTTATGCATGGTTAAATCACGGAAAGTTACACTTTTGTTTCACTATATGTTCATTATAGAGAGGAAGTTATTTTATTTTGTATTTTAGTCAGATGTGTGTTATGTGTCCTGCAGTGAACTGAATTAATTCCCGTCCTTTTTTTGATCTATGTCCAAAGACAACACTTGTCTGCCCTCCATGTTGATAAATATAGTTGATGAACTGGATGTCATGAGCCAGCTCGATCGCTCAAAACAGCACAACAACATCTAATAAGTTGTTGATGCCCTCTCGGAACTGACCAAATAAAATTGCAAATGAACGTATTGATTGTGTTTTATTTGTTTACATCATTAATATTTAACACAACAGTAAATCCAACACAACTTAAAAGAAAGGAGAGAATATCTGACAGCAGTCTACTCAGGTCACTGCTGTCCAATTGAAACTGGAGGCTAAGGTAACCTTCACCGTTGCCAAATCTGCTTATAATTGGGCTTAGTGTTTTGAGTCATGGTTGAATTTGCATAAACACCCAATCTCGAACATGGGTTCACTTGTTTTGAACTTGTTATGATAGGCAGTGCCTCTTTTTTTTCTCGTAAGACAGCAACACTGGTAACCTTCCCCGTCTGTCTTGCAGGCAGCTGATTCTTGAACACCTGATTTTATTGCTGACAAGAGTTTGTGCAGGATACAGCAGGCAGTGGCAATTCTGGGAACGAACTAATGCTGCACTTCAGTCTTTTTCATAAGTCCCCACCACTTCCCTTTCAAGTGGCCACAACCTGTATTTGCCCAAGCTTGGTATGGAATGCTACCTCAGCAGCTGTCAGCCATCTGGATGGGTAGGGTTTCTAAGCCAGGGTAGTATGCGCAGCATCATCTGATTCCCTATATGCTGGATTAAAAGGGAAATATATATATAACGTCAGTGATGGTTTTCAGCCATGGTGATTTGCAATACCTGTTGATCCATTTCATTTTATACCTTCAAGTTTATTTTAAATTAATGAGCCATAAGATAAAATATTTGAAACAGTATTCACTACTAATGACATGACACCCCACTAATAACATCTGTAAAACAATTTGGGCAAGAGCAGTAAAACACATTATTAACCAACCAGGCACGAGGTATTTTGCTTTATTACAGCAGCTTAGATTCAGTGGTGTACCAGTTCTCTGCGTATGGAAACCACATTTTCACAAGATTTTACAAGTAATATTCAAAAACAGAGTACTTTACGCATAGCTAATTTACATTTCAACCCCCCCCCCTTCTATTCATTTGCATGACGCCGGGTGAAAAGCCTGCTTTACTCAAGCAAAATAATCTGAGTGAATGGAAACCCAAAAAAGCATTTTACACAAGACATTTTTCTCGAGCAAATGTCTCCAGCTAAAAAAAAAATGCACATGTAAACTCCACCAATTTCTTATCGAACACCCTACCTTCTCCACCCAGTAGTTGCAAAAGATGAAAGGCAACATACTGTTTATTATCTCAGGACTGTAACCCATTATTAAACAGTGAAAAGCACATTGATGTGTATTGCCTGGGATTATTGTTTGCAGTCATAAAAGACCTGGAATTACAAAACCGCCACTCCAAATAAAACATTGTTTGGACATTGAAATCACTTTTTTGTAGTTACTTGTGCACCGCATCACCTCTACAATTCAAAATTCTAAAAGGTATTGACAATGTCGACCCAAGGGACTTTTCGACTTGAAAAAAGAAACAAGGACCAGGGGTCACAAATGGAGATTAGACAAAGGGGCATTCAGAACAGAAAATAGGAGGCACTTTTTTACACAGAGAATTGTGAGGGTCTGGAATCAACTCCCCAGTAATGTTGTTGAAGCTGACACCCTGGGATCCTTCAAGAAGCTGCTTGATGAGATTCTGGGATCAATAAGCTACTAACAACTAAACGAGCAAGATGGGCCGAATGGCCTCCTCTCGTTTGTAAACTTTCTTATGTTCTTATATTCTTACACCTGCGCACTGCAAGCCACTTTGCAACATATACTAATTCATCAGAACAGAAGCTTGTATAGTCCTGTAGTTTTCTGCATTACTCATGTTTTATGGAAAATACTTTTAATCTTTTAATCCTTTGGGGGATAAAAACAAGACTTAAATGATTTAAGTTACAAAAAAACAAAAAAATGTAAATAGTATATGTAGTCAATTCCGTCGTGGCAATCTATGTTCAAAGGTAATAGTTTATTTTTTTAGAGTTTGTTTAAAAATAAAACTAGTGCGCAACATGTGTGCAAGGCAGGCCCAGACTGGCTATCTGGCAGCTCTGGCAAATGCCAGAGGGGCCAATGTGTTAGTGGGCCAGTGATCATCAGAAAAAGAAAGTAAACGTTATTTTTTTGCTTTCGCTATTGTGTACATATAGATTAATCAAATAGAAAAGACATCAAATAACTTACTATATTAAGAACTCACCTAAAATAATATAATTAGATACAAACTAAGGGGCCTTCCCTCTCAGAAACTTTATTTAAAAAAAAAACACCATGATACACACACTCATGCGTGACCTCTCCCCAATTCTGAGCCAATCAGCATGTAGAATGTTGGGTCATGTGTTACCATATTAAAAAAATAAAAAATAAAATAAAAAAAAGTGAAGATGTCCAAATTAGTAGGCCTGCACTCCCTGTTGGAAAGAAAAAAAAACGAAAAGGTGGAGCAGAGAAAATTAGAGAAAAAAAAAACAAGAGTCTAAAAGCTGAGGCACAAAAATGTGTTAGTCGCCCTGGCTCTTCTCAACCATCGTCATCAACTTCAAGTGGAATGCATGATCATGATGATGTGAATGAAAATGTCTACGAAGTGACATTCCTGATTCAGTGGCACCTATTCGTGATCCTGTGGTAGCTATTCCTGTTAGTGAGCAACAATTTGCAGAATTAGGTGATTTAGCACCTACCAATGTGAGTGCAGATCTCAAGGAGAACTTTACCAGTAGGCCTATATGAGGTAGAAAAAACACATGGTTTGAACGAAACCAGGTAGTCTCAGTCTAGGGATGAGTCTATGGTCAATTACTTTGCATGTCCTAATTCACACCAGCTCAATTTGTTTTTTGATTATCACCCAAAACAAAATGTAAGTGATCCTGTAATGAAGAAAGCAGTTGTAGTGAAGAGAGAAAGTAAGTTCATCTGTATATTCATCTTGCATATAAAACCTTGTTAATATTACCTTGCGTATTACCTGCAAAATGTCTGCAATAATAATATATTTACTGAAATAAATAAGCAAATCCATTGCACATTGTATTCCTGTAGTTTATGTATATTTATAGTGAACAGTAAAACAGTCCCATCAAAACAAAAGAGTCTGGTTTTAGTTCACTCTTTGTAACTGAAATTTGTCTTGTTATTTGTAATTCTCTGTCAGAACCCACATTCTGCATTCTTATTCTTACTAAGTATAATCACAGCTTCAAAGTGGGCAGGCGTGCTTTAAAATGCCAGGGCCGATTTTTAGATTAGGGTCAACACCAAGAACATTTAGAGACATCAGCTAACCACAATTTGTGTCAGCATTTAAATTAGTATACACATTATTAATACAGTAATATTATATTCAATAAAACATATCATTATAGCCGTGTGTTACTGGCTCAATTGAATAAAAGCACTTTGTTTGGTTAGTGTCATCCTTCCATCAATATCCCAGGTGTCCTCAGCTCACCAAGCACCAGCGACTCCTGTGGTATGGCCTGTGGGCCTGCAGGCTTACCTATAAGCTTCCAGGAGCTGTGTGGTCCTCTGACGCTGTAGCCCTGAGGTGGCTGCATGGCGGGCCTGCAGAGTGAAAAGAAGCGGACGGGCTGACGGCACACATTTCGGAGGATGAGTGTGCCCGTCTTCATCTCTCCCGAGTCAGCGCTGGGGTGGCAGTGGTGAGCTGGGTTGAAATAAAAAAAAACAAAAAACTGGGCTTTCCAAATTGGGGAAAAAATTAGCAAAAATAATTGCCGATTCCAAATTTGAAAAAAATAAATAAAAAGCATATAACTCCTTAAAAATGGTATCAGATTTATAATAATCTAACAAATATGTATACCCTTTTTGATTCAAGTACTCAGCATAAAGTTTGATATGTAAGTGAATTATATATGTTCAAGAATTTCAGTAACAAACTGTCTAGTTTTTTTAATTTGTATTTACAGTACAATATATTTTAATATCTAATAGCAGTATATGACTTATGAGCTGTATTGTCAAAATGTAAGTTATGATGACTGACCATTCAACCTTCCATAAAATATGTCATAGCAATGGTGTGAGGTCAGTCAATATGGGGCAGAGCTTAGCTTTTTGATAATTTCTACCTTTACTTGTTCCATGTTTGTTTAATTCAAACAAAGAAATCTATTTTGACTGAGATAATCTTTGCCATTTCATTTGAGAGTTAACATCTCTTGAATTTACTTCCCCGTGGGTGTTGGTTGGTTGAGCAAAGATCCTCTATATTCAGGATTTCACTCTTTAAGCAAAAGTAAATCTTTTTATATAATCTATCATTCACCTTTCATCATGCTTCCCTCCAAGAATGACCTTTCTTGTTTTTAGTTTTATACCCCAATTACCTTTTTATTAGTGTGCTACACTTTGTGCTTCCTTTTCGAAGCAGAGATGTGTCACCTTTTGAGCAGTTAAGAACTGAAATGGCATCTTTTTTTGATCCTAAGGCTTAGATGGTATCTCTCTTTCTTGATTATATGGAATTATTTATATTGTAATGGCTAAATAGTTAGTGTAACGTGTAATGTGCTGAGGCTAAGTACTCTGTTACTGCATATTCCAGAAAAGGCTTTGTGAATTGAATTCTTTTTTTGTTTTATGGTTATCATTCCAATTGAAATTATTTTGATGAGAATGTTAGAGGTTGGAGGATGGAACAGGTATTTCCTCTTAAGGAAATGTATGACAAATTACACATAAACCAATGGTTAAAAACCTGAGAAGCTATGATGCTATAAGCTATAATGCAGTCGCATTAAAAAAAAAAATATATATATATATATATATATATAATGTTCAACTATTCAAATTTAAACACCCAACAGTACTTAAATGTCATGTTTTTTCCCTGGGATTTCCCTTATGTGATTAAAAAACATTAGGGTAAGTGATAGCCATTTCAGGATGAATTAACAATGACTTCTCTCATATAGCAACAGTTTCTTCAAAGGGATGTTTTAACTTCACTCA
Source organism: Polyodon spathula (assembly GCF_017654505.1). Lineage (NCBI taxonomy): Eukaryota > Metazoa > Chordata > Actinopteri > Acipenseriformes > Polyodontidae > Polyodon > Polyodon spathula. The sequence continues at coordinate 12,754,982 of NC_054540.1, forward strand.
TTTACACATTGTCAATACATTATACATGACCTATTTTTCTTAGCCTTACTTTATATTATTTCATCTTACTTTAATATGCAGCCATAATTGCACTGGGGGAAAAGGATGCTTCATTTTCAATTAGCTGTTACCTGCCATTGAATGAATGAAAAAAAAGAAAGAGGTGATACCTTTCATAAAATTAACAGCCTGTGAATAAAAAAAAAATGCAGTGTGAGCAGAAATTAATAACAGCTGACCTTTAAGAAGAACAGATTGGCTCTTGCTATAACACGAGAAAGACTTTTCTTTTTTTAACAATGCAAAATGCCTATGAAGCTAAATTCTTTAAAATGGAGCACCCTCCACCATTATACTTTATAGATGAGAGCTAATCACCTAGTTCAAGATTAATGTAGTTAATATGACGAGTGGACAACATGTCTCCTGTATTTAGTCATTCCTGGTTTATAATAACAAAAAGTTAGCTAAGTGACACTCTTTTTACTTTATGACTTTGGTTTATCCAAACTGTACTGCAGGAAACCAGAACAATCCCAATGAAATTGAAGGGCATATTCTACTTGTCATATAATTTGTAGTATCTTATAATATTAAAAAAAAGTATATAACAGGCATGATTAAGCATTCCAGGGTTGATCAATGAGTTTGTGGTCATGAATGCTCATGAATGCCCTCAAATATTGACAGTTGGGGACACCCTTAACTAAAGAAATCTGCCCCTTCAGTTGCAAATGACAAATTTTAGTATTGTGCCATTACATTCTTGCTAAAAGTGTATGATCACAAACTAGTTGCCACCAATTGGCATTGAAAAGGTTACAGTTATGGAAGGCATCCATTTTGTATATTAGTACTCTCCATTACATTGAACCTGCAGCAGTGCAATGGAATCCAGCTGCAGGTAATGCAGATATGCAATACTTTGCTTTAAAATGTTTAAAGAAGATATAAAGCTTGGTTTATTTTTTTTGGTAGATAGCTTAAAATGTTATTTTAATCTGTATTACACCTTTGTAAATGCATAGAATGTGGACAAACTGAGTATTAAAAGAGTTTTGAACATTTATTCTCCTAACTACAAGTTGTGTGGGAATTGCAGTTGGAAGCTTTCTACGCGTCTCTTTCTTTAATGAGCGAGATACAGTACATATTTCATTTTGTACAGTAAGCTGTGTTGCCATTGGAGGACTATATCCCCTGAGACCTGTTTTATGTTTATTCTTACAGGTACAGTATTTACTTTTATAAAGCGTTTTCTTGTATAAAGTTTAAAAGTGTCCAGTAAAAGGTGATGTTTCTCTTTGTTCAGCAACTCTTTATAGTATAGCTTTACTAAATGCTGTAAGTGTTCCTTATTTACAAATGTATTTCACTTGTAAAACAGAATAAGTTTCCTTCCTGTAATCTGCACGTTATATGTTGTATTTTTAAATACTTGGAGAAATGTAATTTGTAGCTTGATAGTTATTAATATAACTACCTAATGTGAATTTTATAAGTATTTTATTTCTTTAATTTTATTTACTGTGATGTTGTTTTGCCATTCGTGACTGTTTGGAAGGGAAGGTTCTTTTCTAAATGACCAGATAATATTTACTGGTCATCAATGTTGTATTTGTACTATTCAATACAGAATCTCTATCCCGACTCTCACTGTGTAAAGGGAACAGAGTGCCCTGGACTGGATGGTCAGACAATTCATTCCCAGGGTTAGAAGGAAGCTGGTCATCTAGAAAAGGGGTGGAGCTGTGATACACTAAATCATCGACCCGTAATGGAAACAACATGGCAGCTGCAGATTTGAAGAGTGGTTGCACTATATAACCAAGGTGTCATGATTGACAGTAGAAAAGGGGGTGTAGCGAAGTGATCTGTTCCTTATGGTTAAGCTGAACCGGGAGGGAACACGTGTGTTATTATCATGAGTGTTTTGTTTGTTTTGCCCTTATTTAATATACTGTTTGTTATTTAGGCAGCTAACACGATCCAGAGCTGTCGCCAGAGGCCAGCACAAACTCAGAATGTTTCTCATTGTTACTGTTTACTGCCATTTTGTCATCAGACTTTGGATTATAAAAATAAATAACATTGCACTAGGATTACCGTTGTCTGTCTGTTCATTGATCACTGCTGCATTCCTGCACTTGCACACTGTTAACCACTTTGCCACAGTACTTTATACAGCTTTTCAACACTGAGAACTCCAACAACATGCCGCGGGTTACAGCCATTTCAAACGCTATGGTAGATGGATTTAGTGTAAATCAAATAAATCTGTTGCATGCTGATAACAAAAATGAAGGATTCAAATATCAAATAAAGGGTACTGAACTAGAAAAGCCTGTTAAGAGACAAGCCTTGGTGTTGCAGTTGCTGACAACAAACAGAGAGCTTGGCTATGTAATAAAACGTGTGAAGTACAAATCAAGGGAGGTAATGATGAGGTTGTAAATTGCACTGCTAAGACCACAGTAAGAATCCTGCTTTCAATTTTGAAGATGAAGATTGTGGGAACTGGTGAGCATTCATGGGCTGAATGCCCTTTTAGAATATTATGCAGTTACAAAATCAAACAACACAACTGCGACATAAAATTTTCATTTAATGTCATTGCACATGGAAAATCCATCAGAGACATCCATTTAATGGATTCCATATAGAATAATACAAATATATAATGCAAGTACTGTTCTCTCATAATAATGAATAACACACACTGTTTATTTCAATACTGGCAATACAATTAAAATGGTTTGTAAATGTACACTTCCATCCAGAAAATACTGGGTTACAGGGTATCTGGCTCTTCTGAATAAAAGTATTTACAAAAAGCTATGTTAAGCATGCTGAGACCTGAAGCTGGGTTTTCTGAATGTTTTTTTTTTTTTTTAAATAAATAGATATAAGTATTCCTTCGAATATAGCCTGCATCTTAAATTTGAGTATAGTAGTGATGCATGTATTAAAATTGCCACCTAAGATGTGACTACCTGAGTACACAAACAGCAATGTGACTGACTGCAGAGAAAATACTTCATTGCCCGAATACACAAGCAGCATCGTGATTTACACTGCCCAATCTCCAATCATCCATGACATACAGGCAGCCATTTTCAAAGAAGTATAATTAGCTTTCTGATGAATTCAAAGATAAGTTTTTACAATGTTAGCATTTCTAACAAACAGTACCTGCTTGGACAGATCGAACATGGTGATCAGACCCCCATATTTTTTTTGACATTCCAATCAATACCACAGTTCACAAATTGGGAGAAAAACAGGTGTGAGTAATCACGACTGGAAATGAGAAGCAGCACATAACTGTAATGCTCTGTGTGACAGCAAATGGCTGCAATCTGCTTCCATATGCATAAGAGGGGTGTATCTTTGTAAATGCATATTTATTTGATGTTTTATTTTTTTCCCAGATTGAGGGTGGGAAATCTGAGCTGCATCTTAAATTCAAAGGTATAGTTTACGTTCATGGTATAATTTACCAAAGGCAGTGTAATAAAGAACTGAGGAGCCATGCTGCCTAAGGTTAATTATGTCATGGATCAGTGCCATGGATTAAAAAACTGAAACAGCTGCTGGTAAGGAATCATGTTTTTATTGAATGCAATACTTAAGATGCTTACAAATACTGCATTTAGGATTGCTTTCTGTGTTAGCATTTGGCTCTGAAGCAAGACTACAGCTGCTGTTTTTCAGTTCCACACAGTCAATTTAGCCTGTCTGTAAATTGACTCAATATTCATTCAGAGTGCACAAGTAGATGCAGGCTTTTAGATTGACAGTACATTAATGTCAATTTGGCAGCATTGATCAGCATGGTAGGAAATACTGTACATTATGAAAGGCATTGTAAAGGTGTTTTCCTGGTGCACCGAATTTGCAGCAATGAAAGAAACTAAATTAGAGCTATACTAATAAAATACTTCATATTAATCTATATTTTAAGAACCATCTCTAGTGTCAACTGCTAACAAACAAAATAATACCAACTGGTGTTTTCTCTGTTCTTTCTTTCTCAGGTATAACATTTTAGCCCCACCAATGCTCTTTTGAATATGAAAACAATGATTGTTCTGTGTTGCTATCTGTTATACCACATGTATGGATGAGAAACCCAGACAATGACTTTAGTTACTGTATTTATATAGTCTTAACTCATTGATTTTTCTTGTAAGTAAATATTTCAATTACACAGAAGTATGCTCATCAGTTCATTTAAGGTTAGTTTGCTGCACTGTTATAGTTCACAAACATTTACAAATATTGTTAAGCATTATTTTATTTGTGTTGTCATGGGGATAATCTCTAATCAAGCTGCCAATGAGAATAAGTGTCAGAAGTATATTTAATTCAGTGTGTCAAAAATGATTAATGACTTGGGTTACATGAGTGTATAATTGAAAATTAGAATTACAAGAAAAACTCAAAATCGATTAGTGGGCGGATCCTCCAAGTATGACATTGTGGCTCATCTCTCCAGATCCTAGCAGTAAACAATTCACCATTACCAACCTTTGAAATGTGTATCTTAATTATTATTATTATTATTATTATTATTATTATTATTATTATTATTATTACATAATGATACTGTTCAATATGAAAACACTGTTTGAATAAATGAATACAGTATATACATGCATGCATCCGAACATATGCATTCAACATATATTTCCAATTGAACAAATCTGCATTTATTCTTTATTTTGTTATTAGGGGGAGGGTTATAGATACAAGGTTGTTTATTCGGTTGAGCTAAACATCAGATCTAAGTACTGACAGCATTTAAATCATTAAAATATTAACCTTCTTGAAGGTTGCACTGTTGAAGTTGGATTAGCATACCCTTGGGCATTGTATTCATTATTTAACCAGTGGCACTATTTAGATCCACGGCCATTTAGATCTGTTGACTATACCCCATAACTTGATTTATTTATTAAAAAACAGTAGCATAGCACTTGGTTCACCTTGTTGTTTCTTTCAAATGAAAACAGTGTCTAAAGTGGTAGCTTTCTTAAATAGAAGTGGATTTGACAATGCTGTGTAGAGCTGTCTTGGAGTAACAATGTGTTAGAGCTAAAGGCATGAGGTTGTTATGTTTCAGTAGTTTAATTTAAAGAGGTATTAAAAATATATTGTTTATGAATAATTAAGTTATTTGTGTAATGTAGCTAAATGTTGCAGAAATAATTCTCTTTCAGAAGGAAAGAATTATGTTCAGTGTGATTTTCTATTAATAAAAGCCATTTTGTTTATATTTTATATGTTAATCAAGGTGGTCCAGCTACGACAGTGTAAACTGGCATAATTCTTACATCTATAAGTCATTTCTCCCACTGAGTTCAATTTAACTCAATTTCACTCTTTCTAAAGCATTGCCAGTTTGTCTCTGTTAGACAGTACCTCCACCCTGTCCTCAGTCCTGGCGATCGGTTAATGTTCAGATGGCCCTAGAACTTGACTGCAAGGTGACACCAATTAACACCTAGTCGAATCACTGTCCTGAAATTGGTCTCCTGCTACTTCCCTGAAATTGACAAGCTGTAAAACAGGGTTGTCCAAAATTGGCCATCTGGTCTTGGTCCAAGCCCTGTTTCAAATGGTTTAATTAAACCAATTAAATTTTCATCCAGAACTTAAAATAGTTAATTATGTAATTTTTCCTGTTAAACCTGGAGTGGAATTGGACACCCCTGCTGTAAAGCCATTCAGTAGTATCCCCCTCTACAATGTATGAAGAGGCAAGGTTGTGGAACACTGCACTAGGCTGTGTGTTGTCCCACTATATTAAAAGGGGCTTGGGATTTTTCTTGGCCCAGAACCAATGTGAGTTCCTCTATGTTGACTCTGCAAGGAAAGGCATCATTCCTTGGTGACAGGCTTAGTTTGAGTCCTTTATCAGGAGGGCACCTAGGAAATCATTGCATGCTCTTTCCTGCCAGTTACATGACTGACTGATGATAAGGCATTAACACTGGTCACAGGGGCATCCACAGCCACACCTTCACCAACAGAGGCTACTCTGGAGCTCCTGTATAAAAAGGGGTATCCCTGCATTTCACATAGGAATTGCACATAAAACAGCTAAGTATTGTACTATATAGCACTGGAAGTTATGAGCAACACTGAGATAAATACAAAGAAAAACTAAAGAGGTTCAGCAGAGGAGGAAAGAAGTCAGGATCACAGTTTGCCTCTTGCTACTTAATCATTTTTTTTTTGTCAGAATCATATTCAGGACATCCGACTGCTATTGATTCCTCATTAGCCTGGATTGTGTTTAATATATTGCAGCCCTGCCAGCAAAAAGGTTCTTATTTGCTGATGAAACAAAGCAGTGCAGTGTGAAAGTATGCTGGATCTGTCAATTTCATCAATCGAAATACAGAAACCAGACGGGAGCAGAGTTCATGAAAATCCTACACTCTTAAGGGGAGGAAGGTTAGGTGGCAAACTCAAAGACAGTGTCATCTCAATTGGTCTTTGACTAGTACAAAGGGTTGTTTGATTGCAAATGTTGGCAAAGTGAGTCAATTAATATGGACATTTCATTTCAAGAAAACCGTTTACATGGCGATAGCAGTTAATGGAGATTATAATCCAGGTCTGGCAATGGAACGTAAAACAAGCAATGTTATTGGTTGAGCAAGGTTCCAGCTGTCCATATTTTGAATGGATACAGACAGTTGGAGCCTTGTAACATATTCAAAATCACTGCACTGTCTCACAGAATTTAAAGTACCGGTAGCCATCTTGTTTACAGTTATAGATGTAACTATAAAACTAAGTGACCAATTACCATAAAAAAAAATCACAAAAGTAGTAAGTAGACATGCCGATTTGGATGAAGAAAAATTAAACTGGAAGACAGCAAAACGGAAAAAAAAAAAACAGGCTGAAACAAAAAAAAAAAAAATGTTTCAACAGTGGAAAATGCAAATCTTTAAAAAATATTTATACAATTCCAAGGGATTTCTATAGAAATGTAAGACATGCTCATGGAGAAGAATATAACATTTCAAGCTACATTCGTCTCCAAGCTGGAATAAACCGCTGTCTAAATGAAAACATAACTGGGAGATCTGTCAAAATACTCACTCATCCCAACTTTGTCACTTCAAATAATGTCTTTTTAGCAGTTTTTATACTTGACAGAAAAAACACAAAAAGACACGTCTGCACATTATCCATCCCTTTCCAACAGAGACTATGAAAAATCAGACACGGCATTACATTTGTTACACTTACATTTGTACCCACTCCCCTTGTTCTGCTCAAACAAGTGTGTCTTGCAAGGAGATGAAAAAAAAAAAAAAAATTCAGTGCCGTCTCAACTCTGCCTCCTGGTGAATCTCTTCAATGGCAATGTATAATCCAACCCATATCAAAAATAAACATTCACTTACTTTTGCATATTTCAATTCATTTAATTTACTCTGCTTAATAACTTAATGTGTAGTTCAAAGCTATAAACAGGACTAATTTATTGGCGTAAGGATATTTAATTTAAAAAAAAAATAAAATACCCTAAATGTGATTTATGCTTTTTCAATTTTTTTTCAAATCCATTGTTTCACTTGGATTATAAATTCAATTCAGAAAAGTACATACACACCAAACAAGGTACATTAAAATGAAAAGACACACACACACACACACACACACACACACACACACACACACACACACACACACACACACATACTGAATGGCTATGTTGACTTTATGGGAAGAGGATCAGGAAAAAATGAACACAGCACAGGTTCTTGAAATAATGGTTTTTGAAACACTTAGGAGCCATTCATTTAAATATCAGAAAGGCTTAGATCCTGCTGCCTGACACAAACTAGACTTCAAGTGAACAGAAACAAGTCTATTTGAAGAGGATGTCCTGCTTAACACCATACCATTTTGGAAGTTTTCCACAGCTGGGGGTCATGAATGAACATCCCACCCCACGTGCAGTTGCATTCATACTCCAAACTGCCTTCCTGCAAGTGCATTTTAGATGTATGTAACACATGTTTTTATAGTACAGTACTTAAAAAGAAATATACACCTGCTGCAAATTATGACCTCTAAAAACAACAACAGAAATTATTATTAAGATTAATATTTTTTATTGATTGATTAATCATCCAATCTACTGTACGATTGATTAATCACAACTGTTTGCTTCTGACATGAAAGACAATTACAAGCAATACAAAGTATTAGCATAATGCTATTTACTACAAATGTTTAATATACACCACATTGCTAAAAAAGCTGGTAATGTCACGCCTACATACCAAGGTGGATGTAGCTCTCATGAAAGCCCTACAGTATATAGAAAGGAAATATTCCCATTCCTTACGTGTATCATTTCTATCAAACTGTTTTAGTGTGAATGCAAAATTAGCCCAATTAATATTATTTATTTAAAAATTAGTACTGCACTCCCAGAGCTAGCATACAGACTTGGCTTGTCAATTGTGTAACACATTTAATTGGTAGTATGGCTGTACAACATTAAATTAAATGATGCACAGTATATTTTTGAGCTATAAGAAAAAAAAAAAAAAAAAAAAAAAAAAAAAAACAGATTTCACACTAAAATGTTTCTCCATGTGGTACTTTCCCACATATTGTTTGTTGTCACACTCTCTTCCCACCCCTTCCTCACTTTCCACTTCTCCTTACTGAATTATTTTGCTGTTAAATAAATAATTTGTCCTCAGCTCCTTAACTATGATGCTTTTGAAATATGCTGAGCAAGGCTTTTCCCCAAGAATAAGACATTTAATAAAAAAGCTCTTTCTCTGTGAATTCTCAGCATGATAAAGATTAAGCCTGCAATTGTCAATTCCATTTATTGAAGAATAAAAATCCAATGAAATCTTGATCATATCTTAATCATAATTTTATTGCAGTCAAATAGTCAAATAACGTTCACGTTTTATGTGATCTTACAATTCACAATGTTATCATAATTAACACTACCAAGTGATGAATATAATTTATTGCTACAATATATAGCCCAATTAAGGTAGTATTTCACTGTTCAAGTCATTTTTAATGCAGTAGAAATATCATTTGAAATATGTGTGTCCCCCAGGCAATTTTTTCAAGTTATTTTCTCCAGATCAACAAACTGTTATGGCTAGCAAAGCTCTCCAAGCTTCCCTTACCAATTTTAGGTATCTAGGGCTATGTTTACAAGACCCATCAGTTTTGATGGAATTTTAGTGGAGAATGAGTTTGCTTAGGGAATTTCAATTCATGCCTGTATTGTACTGTAAATGAGTGTGGATATAGCTTGTTAACAGGGGTTACATAGTGGGGTTTACCTCTCTTGGTAACACGCAGCTTTGCAGTCTGGCTAAGGTTTGGAAATGTTTGTGAGCGTGTCACATGGTGTCATATAGTGTATGTATTAGGTGTGTGAGAACACTATGCATTATGGAAAGCGAACATACTGTTCTGGCTTGCAAAATGTCATTGTAAACACAGCTGATGCATACTAGAGCCTATAAATAGTTTTATTTATAATAATTACTGTAGTGAACCTTTGCAAATCCTGTCCAGATGTTGTGAAGGCAGCAAAAGGGTTTTAGGATAATAGAGGGCTTGTGCATTGCAATAATGGAAATTAACTGCAAGCTCACTGAAGGAATTTCCATGCTGATCTGTATTTGTGAGTAACTACCTGAAAATTAACCATCAAACAACAGTAAAAAAAATACAGCATGACTGTTCAAGCTGCTGTCCCGTCCCGTCCTCCCCCCAATACCAGCAGCTAAAGTGTAAAACTGAAAATAAATCTGAAGACAAAATGAAAAAAAAAAAATATCATGCATAATGCTGTAGAATAAGAAGGACAAATGAAAAGAAACACAAAGAAAGTCATGGGATTCCCAGCCAGCAGATGCATCATATGACATAAGTACACATGATACCGTGGAGGACAATGTTCGAACAGAATTGTTGCAAAACTTGCAATATGTTAAGGAAAGCATGCTACCAATTGGTTAATTTTTTTTTATTTATTTATTTTTAATTTGCTACCACATAAAGGATATTGCAGTGCAGTATATTATAAACTATATATATATATATATATATATATATATATATATATATATATATATATATATATATATATATATATATACTTGTTTGTCTGTCGATATAGACAGGCCAGAGAGGAGATGCTTCTTCGCACAAAGAATGGCAAGGGCATGGAATGGGCTACCAAATGTTGTTGAGGCAGAATCACTTAATCCCTTAAGCTTCAACTTGACAAAGTTCTGAGACCAATCCACTACCAGGAATCGGAAGAGCTTAGACAGTCTGAATGGCCTCCTCTCATTTATAAAATATTTTGTGTTGTTCTTTTTCTGTATGTCATGGAATCCACCGTCATCCAGGTAAACTAAATTGCATATAAGGATTGTGGGAAACCTTTTGACCATTGTCTTCCGGGTCATATAATAACATAGCATCTGTTGAGTGTTTTTTTTTTTTTTTTTTTTTTTTTTTTTTCCAAAATGCTCAAAACGGAAGTAGAACCAATGATCCAATATTGACAAACATTTGCCTATTGTCATGTGATTCAGATACCACATAAATATGATTGAACAGAACTCCTAAATGTCTGAGTGGTTTCACAGCAATATAAATGGCTGAAAGAAAATGTAAGACATCAGGACCCGCTTTTGAGAGAATTATTTGTTAGGGAAATTAAGTAGAGAACAGATAACTAATGAGGAAGACAAGTACAAATTGAGGCTAAGAATTGAAGCACTAAGTTTAAAAAGATTGAAATTGTAAAAAACAATAGAAAAGAAGAGGATAATTAAAAATGTATGTTGGATGCAACGGTAGAGGGAATGAAAGGATGGTCTCAAATTAGAACAAAAAGGTACTTCAAGTTCTTAATCAAGATGAAAACAATAATTATGGTTGTTACAGTACCAAGTTGTTTATTTCCTAATGATAGCTTCGATCCTTACTACTGAGAAACTGAGAAAACTACAGTATTTATAACTTTTTTAGTCTTGTCAATTATTGCAAGGTTTTCATCCCAAAGTCAAATAACAAGTTAGAAATGATGATTATGGTGATAAAGAATACATTTACTAGGGGATAGATTAAAATACACAACTGCTAATCTTAAAATTTGTGAAAATTAGGAAGTGGAGATATTTAGATTTAATCTGCCCCTGGGATTAGCATCTCTTTTTTCAGTTGTGTCCTGTTTCAGCACAGCTTTTTCTGTTGACAGAGCAAATCCACAATAAGAAATTACAATGGTTTACTAAACATATAATAGAGATAAATGATCACCAGCTTGCCAGGTACAGAGTCCAAATGTTTTAGGTTCTAAACTAAATTAATAACATGTAATATACATTCATTGCTAAGACCTGAACACATTTAATAGAACTGGACACAACATTAAAGTTTAGATACACAAAGTTGTACTCAGTGAACTTGAGTACTGTAATTGGGCAATTAGGAAAGTGATAGAGAATGTTATTCCTGAAAATTCTGCTTGAATGCTGGATTGAAGACTGAATCTGTGTTCCACTAGTATTTAATCAAAGCAGTAGAAAACACTCACGATCTAGCGCAAATCAACTGCAGACTCTGTAGTGAACAATGTATACCCTCAAGTACAGATTTCACTTTCTCTTTGTGGATCTATTCAATTGATCTAAAAAGCAACAGATTGACCTCTGTTTATATCCTAAAAAGGATCAATCTGAAAACCTCTGCAGTGTATTATTGTCTTTAAATAGCTGTGGTATTTAGATCTCCTGCCATTTACATAAACTGAATAGAGACTGATATCTATTAATCTTCTGCCATGAAGGAATTTCCTTATCAGATTTTTTACAAACAGCACATGCTTATTATTGCCTTCATTTATTGTCATTTAATAACAAGGTAAACACACACTTTAAATATTAGAATGAAAGAACTTAGATTTTTTTTCATGAATTAAATCAACACATTTAGCTTATTTTTCCAGGCCATCTAAATCATCTTCTAGAAAAGCTATGCATTTGTTATCACAATTTATTCCTAATGCACCATCAATGATCAGGATGTCATCACCTCTGTTCGTTCTTGCTGGGATATTTTACATGCTAATTGGAAATCTCAGCTGCCTACGTGACTAGGACAAAATTATAAGATCTGTATGTACTACTCCAAAGATCACAATCTTAGAAATAATACATTATTGGGTGCTCTCTGCTGAAATGGCTGGCGATTAGCATAAATGTTTTGAAATAACTAAACATGTATAGGGAAAGGGAATATTGGACTGGATTTTTGTATTTTCCATTAAAAAAAAAAAAAAAAAAACTAAACACTAATGACCATGCAAACATATTATTAATAATATTCTTAGAGCTGTATGTAATTACTGTTAATTTAAAATTCTTCATTTTGCCAGTGAATACATGTGTTTACATAGCATTTAACTGCATCATTACAACAATTGGCAAGTAGAGCATTTATGTTTTAACACAGATACATGGAAATCTTTGTCTTAAGACAATATTCTAGATGAGAGAAGCTGATATTTAGCTCTTAACTTCCCTGAGTCAGTTCCTCTCAATGACTGCTCATTTGCTATGTTCACAACCTGTATTAGCAATCCAGGAATGTATGTTACCTTCTCATAATGCACTATTTTGTCTTTATGAAGTGCGTTATATAAAGTGGTACAACTCTATGACAAGGATGGCTTGTGCATGACATCAGACCAGGAAGAGACAGACACTGTACTGCGAGGTGTACTGTACTGTGGCTGCACATATTTCATAATAAATAAACAGGTTGAAACAGAAAACAGACAATTAAACAAAACAAATTGCACAATAGCTAAAACAAACAGTGAACCCAACAAACAAGCATCGTACTTATGTAAAGCCAGCACGTGTAGCAGTTGTTAGTTGTTTCTGAACAAAACGCAACCCTGACTGAGAGGTTCCTCTTTTATACATCTGTGCCTGTGCTCGATTGCTTGTTAATCATTCTACACATGAGTTTATTTGGCAGCAGAGGCAATTAACCCTTCCCTGCTGACCTAAAACAACAGTGCAAAAATACATGCATTTAAATTATAATAATAATACAGTGCAAATACAACACAAAACAAAATACGCACCGGGGCAGTGTGTACTCTGTCACAGGCCCAAAAAGGGTTCCGGTCTGTTTTGGCTTGACAAAAAAAATACTGAACCTTTCACTTCATCATGTGGTTGGGACAACTAGAATAATTCTTCATTTAACTGCGACAAAGCCTCTCACCGGAGTAAAGGTGTAAGGATGGGAATGATACACAACTGTTGAATGGTGACAACAGATGCATTCAACTCTGGTTGGGGATGGTCTGGGCAGGCAGAGGAGTACACGGATCCTGGTTGGGTCACTGGACATCCCTTGCACATAAATGCGCGGGAACTGAGAGCGGTCCACCTCGTACTTCAAAATTTCCTTTCTGTGCCCCAGAACAGACATGTTCCTGTCCACACGACTGTTGATCTGTTCACAGAGGTACTTACTTTCCCACCGAGCTGTCCTTCTCCTGGGAATGGTGAACTGGGCAGCAGCCCTCCTTTCCAGGGAGGGTCTTTCACCGTCAAGGGAACACTTTGGTGAAGCCCAAGTTGATCTCTTTGCCATGGCAGAGATGACCCATGAGATGACTCATTGACTATCACAGCTCCTGCATGTGTATTTGGGAAGATGGCAGCAGGGTGTCACTACATACAAACCCTGCTTTCCTCCCCAAGGTGATCACAGCCTTCCACATGAAACAGTCTGTGGAAATGGAGTCTTTCCATCCACCTCCAAAGAAAATGGTGCAGGCATTGAGGTATTACGTGGATAGGACAAGAACTCTACGTCATTCTGACCAGTTCTTTGTCTGTCACGGTATACAGACTCTAGAAGCAGCGACTGTCGCACTGGATTGTGGACACAGTCTTGACTGCGTATGATAGTGCCGGCTTGCCCCCACCTGGGAGGGTAGCCGCTTATTCTACCAGAGGGTTGGCTACATCTTGGGCCCTCTTCAGAGTGTCTTCATTGTCTGGAATCTGTATTGAAGGTTGCACACTCGCACCGCTAATCTTGGGCTATGTGGTTCTGGCAAGTCCCTCGTATGCTGCTGTTCTGTCTTCCTCGTGACTGCTCTGGTATACTTTCCCATAAGTATGTTGTTGGTTGTCTTCGAATTAAAAAGGGAACGTTAGGTTTCACATACGTGAAGATATAGGCTACACATTTAAACCAGAGATCTCTTTTGTACTTAAATTCTTCTGAATGGAGGCAAAATGTAAATGACTAACATCCTCAGTACCTGTGGCAAGGTAGAAGCCCTGCTGCTGTAAATAGTGTGTGTGTGTGAACGTAAGGTTGGCAGGGGTGGGGTTAAATCTGTCCCTGCCACAGTTACAGGTGTGGCCATTCCCCAATTAGGTAATTGGTGCTAATTGGGGAGTGGCCACAGGTATAAAAGGAGCCAGAAATCCTTTGTCTCCGAGTCTCTAATTCCTTCCTCTAATAACTGTGACAGGATAGCGCTATGCCCCCACCCCCATGGCCACCCCCAACCCTGCCGCCAACCTTACATTTCCACATAAATACCATTTACAGTAGCAGCGTTTACTGTACCGGCGTAATAGTCACTTATTTAGAATATGTCAATTGAAACTTTTCTATGGAATTTAACACATTTCTGAAAGACATGATCTAATCCTGAATTGTGTGTAAGGGGGATGGGGTAAGGAGGGCACAATAACCACAAGATCTTTCCACAACTTCATCAGCGTCGTAAGTCCAAGCAGCCTACGGTGTTCAAAACCTAGATGCTAAACCTGTTAGTGTATTTTGTGTCTTCTTCTTCATGGCGCATTGAAGGGGTGTGTCACATTCACTCATGCATTTGGTAAGGCAAGTCCCTCTTTTAACCATACAAGTGCAAACGTCAATAAATGATTAAAAAAAATGCAGAGATTTTTGTGCTAAGTAATATGTTTTAATTATTTGAAGAGACAGTAACCAAATACATATTAAAACCTAATCCAGCCTTTCTACAGTACATATCCATTCTGTACCAGCATAATTTTTGGATTTGTAAAGTCTTGTCTTACTAAAATCAATGTCAATCTGACAGTCCGGCACCAAGTCATGTGATTTCTCTCCTCCCATATTGCAGCACCATCAATTTCAGGGATTATTTGATTTGGAGCTGCGTAAAAGAAACCACAAACTGGAAAGCTAAACAATTCTCACAGTGGGCCAGAAAGCACATGCTGCCTTAGTTTTAGATTCATTCAAGTCCCTGGTACTCAAAATACAGGGACCAATGCAGCTAATTACCCATAAAATTAGTCACTTGGTTCTATAGAGACTCTGTTCATCCATCCATCCCCAGATCGAAACAGTATTTTCTGCTAAGTAGTCACATATTACTGTTATTATTATTATTATGATTAAATAGCTTTTTAACTAATGTGTTTATTTTGTCAGTGCAGGTAATAATGAAAATAAATACATCTACTGTACTGTTAAAGGCAAACTATTGGCCTGTTATTCTTCAGAAGACCAAAAGAAACTGTGGTTTTATATTACACAGTTTGGATAAAAAGATTGTCAAACTCAAATAGGATCAGAAAACAGAATTCTTTTTGCAAGATATGCTAACAAAACAAACTCACATTGGCTTGTTTTACTTGCAAAAATTCTAATAAATCTCCTTTTTTTCATTCTGTTTTGGTAGTACCTTTCTGGCAATTTGGGTTTACACGTAGATTTCTTTTTTGAGAAAGAAATTATCATTCTAAATGCAAATTACTCTATGAATAATAAAATATGGAAGGGTATATTTAAAAGTGTCTGACAGCATTCCAATTTGGCCATGCGTGACTATTCATACCGTGCAGATTTCTTAAACTGGGTTTACACTAGCTTTTTAGGTTGTGTTGAAGAACAACAAGTGCAGCCTGCCTTACTTGGCGAATGAAAAAGAAAATAAAAAAGCAAGCAAAAGATAACAAAGACCTAGACATATCGTTACACAGATAACAACAAAAATAATAATACCAACCTTCCATAAGACAGCGCTTTGCACTATCTATGCATGCATTTTATTTAATATAGATATATATATATATATATATATATTATATATAATATATATTTATGTGTGTGTGTGTGTGTGTGTGTGTGTGTGTGTGTGTGTGTGTGTGTTTTTCCTACATAAGGGCAGCTTCCACAATTCTTGGAGTGCAGGAATGCGCCCTACAGCCTGGAGATCGCTGGCTCGTATCCAGGCCCTACAGCCTGGAGATCGCTGGCTCGTATCCAGGTCCTACAGCCTGGCGATCGCTGGCTCGTATCCAGGCTATGTCATTGGTCGACTATGACCTGGAGTTCCCAGGGGGCGGTGCACAATTAGCAGAGCGCCGCCCGGGTAGGGAGGGCTCAGGTTGGCAGGGTAATCCTCAGCGACTCCTGT
The DNA here is from genome assembly GCF_017654505.1 of Polyodon spathula. Taxonomy (NCBI): domain Eukaryota; kingdom Metazoa; phylum Chordata; class Actinopteri; order Acipenseriformes; family Polyodontidae; genus Polyodon; species Polyodon spathula. The sequence goes on from NC_054540.1 coordinate 12,771,522, forward strand.
GGCCGACAGGGTGTCTGCAGGTCTGCTGTGGAGTCATTTAGAGCTGTGGTGTCCTCCGGCATTATAGCTCTGATGGCTTCAATGTGGCTTCAAAGTCATTGTGGTGGTTTGCAGTGGTGGACCGAGATTCCAAATTGGAAAAAAATTTAAAGAAAATAAATAAATAAATAAACAAATACATAAATAAATAAATAATAACTGAATCTGAATTCCATAGAGAACAGTGCAAGGCTTTCACTAGAGGAATGTTGTTATTTAATTTTTTGTTATTTTGAATCCAGTACTAGTAGCCCATAAAAGTTGAACAAATTCCTCAGCAGATGCGTGACATGTGTACACTACAACACATTCTCAAAACAATGGAGAGAATTTGCAGTTTCTAAACTGCATGTAAACCAAGCCATTGTAGCACATTATGCTGGCTAGAATATTAAAATCGTCCTGTAGACATTAAACATTTTAAATTAATGTGATAATAAAGCCTACCTGGAGATATACTTTTAATATTTGTCTACTTCTGCATCTCCATCCAGGGATCAGCTTATTTTAATTTATTGACCCTACATTTAAAATGTACCTTTTACAGCATGTGATGTAAAAAAGAAAAAAAAAAAAATGTAAACAAAGATGTGTACTCTCCAAGTACCGGGACCAGGATTAAATTAAAATTATTTTAACAGTTCACCATAATGGCAGCTAGCATGTAGTATGTGTTGTTTCCTTTTTTCAGTTGTCATACATGCATGAGGTTTATAATAGATCACTTCATGTTTAAACCACCAACCCCATAAACAAATAAATATCGGAACAGATGGTAGACCAATAGAAAAATACTAACCTAGCATAACTGTAATTGAGCACATACTGTAAATGCTTTGATGCAAGAGGCATATATTGTTAAAATTATGAAATAAAAAAGAAAACAATATCGATCTAACCTTCAGTCCTTAAAAATGACCGTGCCATTTCAAGAATTCCACTTAAAATCCATTCTAAAGATCGAACTGATTAATGGTACATAGGTCAAATCTTCAGTGGTACAAAGAATCAGTTCAAACACTATTTTATTACATTTTTAATCTCAAAGTCACACATGAAGCTTAAATAGCCCAGGGTTCTTGGGGCCTGTGGCAAAGTGGTTAATAGTGTGCAGGTGCAGGGGATCAAAGAACAGGCAGACAGACAATTGTAATCCAGGTGCAAAAGGTTTGTTTTATTTTCTTTCTTATGTCCAGTGCCTGACAGCGAAACAAGCAGTAAATAATAATACTGGTAAGTAATACATCCCGTTATTGTCCCTGCATTAAACACAAAAACACTTACACAAGTCCATTTAGTGCGTGAATTAGTGATTATGCTACAATACAGTTTACAGTGATACAAGTGAAACTGCTGATCTGGCTTTGTGCTGGCCGAAGGTGACAGCTCCGGATATGTGTTAGCTGTCTGGTGATTTATAAACACAGACAATTACTAACAGACACAAACAAACAAACCAAACACTCATAAATATTCTTGAAACACAGGTTTATTTCAGCAGTGGTTAGTGCGTCTCTCACGGTCCTTCAGGTTCAAGTTCACAAACCAAGCGAAGGAACTTTTAAAGATAATTTCATTTATTTTAATGTTAAATATTGATGTGAGGCAGAAGAGACCAGAAAGACAAATTGCATATCTAACTGGTTAACGATCACATTTTATAGCAAAGCAACATTTAAGAAGCAGTTAAAAACAACAAAGCAACTTATTTATTTATCATATTCAGTCAGCTTTCACATTGCTAACTCCTAACACAGGAACATAGTTGGAAGGCTGCAGAAAACAGCTATGGCCAAAAGTTTTGCATCACCTAAAATTTTTGAATTGAGACATAATTAAAAAAAACAAACCAAAAAAAAAAAAAAAACTATATAAACATAATTTACATCTTCTATTTACAAAAGAAACGACACAATAACATTGCAAAAGTCTACCGGAAGCCATAATAGTAGTACAGTGTTTCATGCTAGATTTGGAAATATCACATTTTCAAGCAGCAGTTTTTATTCAACAGTATGGAGCAAAATTTGTTAATTTACATAGCTTTATATCACAAGACTTTTTTAGACATTTAAAAACTTTGCAACTTTTAACATATAACAAGATACATGAATTCACGTGTTGCCACGCTCATTCTGAATTACTCAGCAATTAGCTGTTTGTTTGTCTGGTTAACTTTCCAACACACACACACACACACACACACACACACACACACACACACACACATAATTATATTAAATACAATTTTTACAAGTTTTATTATTTTGAATTTATATTTGTGTGTGTGTGTGTGGAACATCTAAAAGTTAAATTTCAGTAACATCACAACCACCTTTTACAATACATGTTTTTATTTAATATAACCTACAATATTCTATATATATATATATATATATATATATATATATATATATATATATATATATATATATATATATATATATATATATATATACACACACACACACACACACACACACACACACACACACACACACACACACACACAAGCCTGTTGTATAAGGTAGGAGAGATTTCATCTTGAAGCCAGCCACAGCTGCAGCAGCTCAACTTGGATGCTGTGCTGCGAGTGACACCCATGCAAGATAAATCATCGTTTTAGGTTAAAACTACTATCGTTTTTACAGTTTTGTATGTGCACACACACTCACACTCACACACACACACACACACACACACACACACACACACACACACACATACTTTTATCTACATATCTACAATAGTTCTTGCTTGCAAAGTCAACCTGCAATACATTCCAACATTTAACTGAATCGAATTCATATGGCTTCAGAAACTCATTTAGTAAGGAGGATTGCATTTGAAATCAATACTTAATTTCCACACTTGAAAATATATTTATAGGGTGAATGGTAGTTTCAAAATATGATCAGTACGCTTTTTTAAAAAAAAAAGTTAAATTATATCTTTGAATGACGTTGTATATTTTGGAACACTCTTAAAGGTGTGCTAACCAGCTTTTTAAATCCATTTCTTATATTTTATTAGCATTATCAGAATGATCACAGCCTCGTGAACCCTTGCTTGTTTTCTATACCTTAATTTGGAATAAACAAAAGAACAATTCTGTATATATAGAAAGCAAGCTGTTCCTTCCTGGTATCTATGAGATCACATGGCTTAATGCAGTTAAACCATCTCAATGCGTCTATGAGCCAGATCATTACTTTTTTAAATGTCTATATTTCTATTTTTGTTAATGCTGTATAACTCCTATGATTACATTGGCAAAGCTGCTTTTTTATGAACTAATTTGCCAGATCTGAATGTCGTGAGCCAATGAGTATCATACCGATACCACTCACTGCTAATAAACCATTTAACATGCTGTAAAGTTGTTTGTGTCTATCACCACAGGTAATATATAGGAATACCAATACCATCCACCTCCTACAGTTTCAATCAAAACTAGCTTTCTTTGGTATGTGCTAAGGGAATGATGGATGTATTGGAACCCCCCGCTATTGAAAGTATGTGTATAATACAAAACTACTAGTACAGTACTATTAAATCATATCACCATATATAAATAAGATTAGTATATATATATAAAATTTATATATATATATATATATATATATATATAATATATATATATATATATATTATATTATATATATATTTTATCAAAAAATAAAAAAATAAAAATGTGAACAAGAATTATTGCGTAGAAGTACTTTTTTTCTTAACTGAAACACTTGGGGAAGTTTTTCATTAAGCTGGAGTTATGCTGCACTGATGAGCCCCAAACAGGAGCTTTGACTTTTAAAATCCTGTGGGTTAGAAGCCTTTTGGCAACTTTCACGAGATTAGATTGACTCTTGTAATGCATTTTCATATATAATCAAAAAATAAACAGCACAAGATCTCTTAATTTGTTAATATAAAATAATACCATATTTTCTCACAAGGTTATATACAAATGCTTTGCTTATCAAGATGCATAGTAAAACAGTCTTTCGTATGTAAAAAACAATAATGAAGGCTAAGGCTTTTATTCTGTGCTTTCTTTTTTTATGGTTGGTCCTGAATGTATTAAATATCTACATCCAATCCAAATTACAGCAAATAATGTACTATATATATATATATATATATATATATATATATATATATATATATATATATAGCTCTGGAAAAAATTAAGAGACCACTGCAAAATTATCAGTTTCTCTGGTTTTACTATTTATAGGTATGTGTTTGGGTAAAATGAACATTTTTGCTTTATTCTATAAACTACTGATAACATTTCTCCCAAATTCCAAATAAAAATATTGTCATTTAGAGCATTTATTTGCAGAAAATGACAACTGGTCAAAATAACAAAAAAGACGCAGTGTTGTCAGACCTCGAATAATGCAAAGAAAATAAGTTCATATTCATTTTTAAACAACACAATACCAATACTTTAACTTAGGAAGAGTTGAGAAATCAATATTTGGTGGAATAACCCTGATTTTCAATCACAGCTTTCATGTGTCTTGGCATGCTCTCCACCAGTCTTTCACATTGATGTTGGGTGACTTTATGCCACTCCTGGCGCAAAAATTCAAGCAGCTCGGCTTTGTTTGATAGCTTGTGATCATCCATCTTCCTCTTGATCACATTCCAGAGGTTTTCAATGGGGTTCAGGTCTGGAGATTGGGCTGGCCATGACAGGGTCTTGATCTGGTGGTCCTCCATCCACACCTTGATTGACCTGGCTGTGTGGTATGGAACATTGTCCTGCTGGAAACACCAATCCTCAGAGTTGGGGAACATTGTCAGAGCAGAAGGAAGCAAGTTTTCTTCCAGGACAACCTTGTACTTGGCTTGATTCATGCGTCCTTCACAAAACAAATCTGCCCAATTCCAGCCTTGCTGAAGCACCCGCTGATCCTCCACCACATTTCACAGTGGGTGCGAGACACTGTGGCTTGTAGGCCTCTCCAGGTCTCTGTCTAACCATTAGATGACCAGTTGTTGGGCAAAGCTGAAAATTGGACTCATCAGAGAAGATGACCTTACTCCAGTTCTCTGCGGTCTAATCCTTATGGTCTCACCTCAGCCTGGCTCTTCTTTGCTTCTCATTGATGAAGGGATTTTTTCTAGCTTTGCATGACTTCAGCCCTGCCCCTAGGAACCTGTTTTGAACCGTCCTCACCGTGCACTTCACCCCAGCTGCCGTTTGCCATTCTTTTTGTAGGTCACTTGATGTCATCCTATGGTTGCTGAGTGACATTTGAATGAGTTGGCGGTCATCCCGACAGTGGAGAGTCGTTTTCGCCCTCTGCCGGTCTGTAGCTTTGTTGTCCCCAATGTGTGCTGCTTGACCTTATTCTTATGAACCGCCGTCTTTTAAATTTTAAGGATGGAAGCAACCAGACGCTCACTGTATCCCTCTGCCAGTAAAGCCAGAATTGAACCCTTCTTTTCCTCACTCAAAACTTTCCTTTTCAACTCTTTGGGCATGGTCAATAGTTATTTTTTGATTCCAATTACTTTTGAGGTACTACTAGCACTGTTTTGCCATCCAGCTGGTCCTATTGCAAGAGGATAGTGATGACCACAGGAGTGGTTTTTATACTTTTCCTCATTAAATAAGATTTGGTTCAGGTGATCCCCTAATCAGTACATATATATATATACATGAATAGAAAGTCAACAACAAACAAAAAAAATGCAGCAGGCCTATAGTTTGGGAGTGTGCCGAGTAACAAGTGCAAGCAAATACTCATACTGAGTATGACCATTTTTCTGAGTACGATTAATAAACAAGTAGAAATCTATGTTCAAAGCAATATTTATGACAAATAAATGCATTAAATCAGCTTCTGGTACTAGTAATACAGTGAAGACTGTCAGACTCTAGAGTGTGCCAATCCAGGGGGCAAGGAGCAGGGGCCATCAGCTGCACAACCTGACTGGCAATCAGTGGAACTAGCATTATTCTATGTTGCAGACAGTGAGTGGAGAAACTAATTGTGTTTTTTGAATTAGTATTTCCGTTGTTTTTCTGTTTTTTGGGATCTGTGTGGAATATTATCTTTTGTTCTTTTTTTGTCCTGGCTGAGGTATACAGCAGGCATTTTGTTTGCCAATAATAAAGCATTAGCCTGCTATTGTTTGTTTTGTTTTAAAGCAGTAGCCTTTTAGAGGACATATTGTTTTGTTTTACTTTTAGCAAAGACACCTGCAGTTTTAGACCTGCCCACTTGTGGTGACATAATCTATATATTGAAAACAACTATAAAGGAACTTGTACATTGATATATACTTCAAAGTATATAACTATCTGGGCATGATGATTTGTTTAATAAATTACGAGAGTCACAAAAATATATGACCATACGTTATATCTTCCCTCCCATTTTGTGGCACCATTATTTTCAGGATTTATTTTTTTTTAATTTCAGCTGCATAAAAGAGAAATTACAAACTGGAAAATCAGAAAGCAGATGCCGTCAAAGTTTTAGACTTCATCTGCCTGTGTTTTTTGTATCTTGTACAAACCAAATTCTCAGTCTGGTCAAGGTATTGTAATCTGCATTTATGCTTACAAGATTATTTAAATATACAGACAGGGCATGTTCTACTTTATTATTTACATACTAATCTTTTAATTTGTCACCTGTCTTTAACCCTGTAGTGATGATCCCAGACCCTATTCCACATTAAACATAGTTATTCAGGTTTTTAATGATGTTTTATTTAACTTTTTTGTTTTCAGTGCAGTTTGGGCAATTTTGCAAATCACAATAAATTTATTAATAAGTTTAAATACTTAATCATAAGTAAAACCATATGATAATTTAAGGGCATACTTTATAAGTGTTTACTTGAGTCTTTAATTCAGTAACTCCTATTGTTAAACAGAATGGTTCAATAGAGCCAAGCAATTAGGTAATATAATTAAAGTTCTCTTCATAACGCTCAATGATTTGTACCATTAAAGGGGAACTTCCTTATTTAAAAAAAAAAACTGAAAATTGAAAATTTTCCTTTTATACATTTACTCGGAAAAACAATATGCACTGAACAATCATTACACAGTTAAATAGAACTAACTTGCACTTATTATTCGGAGTATGAGCTCTCCTGCTTCAGCACAGCTGGACTCAGTAACTGGAAGGTAAGGCAGAGGGGGCCATTTTGTCCTGCCATCAGGGTTTTCAGGGTTTTGTGCACAGTATTCATTCAGTGTTTTCCTCTTGCGCCCCATTTTCAAATCAAACTAGTAACTGTCACCGTATACCTGTATCAAAAGCTCTTCTACACCTTAAGCTGCTAATTTCAAAGTCGGCGAAGGTCTTGATGATTGTCAACAAAATATGTCAGAACAGGGTAAGATGGTAAGATGACTGACAGTGACACCTAGTCATTTAGAGTAGAATGGAGATTGGACAGACAGCAAGCACAAAAACTACAAAACTAGAGATGAATACTGTATTCCTTAGAATTTAAGACAAATCCCAAATTTCCCACCCTCAATTTGAGGAAAATATAAAACATCAAATAAATATCTGATTTACAAAGATACAACCTCAATTATGCATATGGTGGCATTTTGTGGACGTCTGCTGTCACACAGAGCATTACAGTTTGTGCTGATTATTCGCACCTGTTTATCTCCCAATTTGTGAACTGTGGTATTTTGCCTTGCATGCAGAAAAATACAGGGTCTGATCAGCATTTCCGATCTGTCCAAGCTGGTACTGTTTGTTAGAAATGCTGAAATTGTAAAATCTTCTCTTCAAATTCCTCAGGAAGGTAATGATGCTTTTTTGATAAAGGCTGCCTGTACGCCATGGATGATTCGAGATCGGGCAGCAACATTTTGGTTCCTCTTTTCAAGGCAGTAAGCTGTGTCCAAAACAAAACTTAAAGGTGCATCACTTCAAGTGCAGAGTAAGGTGTGTATTTGTATGAGCTCATGGGGATTGCACAAATTAGTTCACATGCCGGGATTCAAGTAAATGATGAATTAGTAATTGTGTCCTGGCACAGCTGTATAAACAGAGGCACGGATTACTCACTCGGGGTTGGTGTGTTCAGAGGTGGAACGAGAATTGGGAGGTAAAGCAAAGGAAAGCATAGAAATAACAATTGCCATGCGTGCTGGTTCGACCACAATGCGATACTTGTTGGGTTCCATGTCTGTTCGTTAGTCTATTTGTTTTGGCCATTGTGCATTTTGTTTTGCATCAGTGTTTTGGTTTTATCTAAATCTTTTATGTGTTTATTAAATCTCCACATCAGCACATTCATTACCTCAGTCTGGTTTTGACAGCCATTAATTCCTGGCCTGACATCATCACACAGGCCAGCCTCTTCATACAACGTTACAGCTACATTTAGTGCCCTTTTGTAAATTAAGCCCATTGAGCTTTATTAAGAGAACTTTAATTAGATTAATTAATTGGTTATACATATATACACAGAGACAGCATAGACTGTTTTTCAGGGGTTCATATTTCTCAGTGAAGAATTTAATTAGACATTTCCTTATAATCAGGTTTCAGCAGTACCCAGGAGGAAACTATATTGTACAAAAAAGTACAATAATAAAGCATTTTTAGAGCTCCTAAATTAAAACTAGCAAACAAGAAACCCTGGAGAATCAGCTTTCTCCCTGAGATTCAACAGGATTACATTCAGCACATTGTGGTGTCTGGGGCTGCCATTTTCTGTCGATAACTCACTGTTTGGCAGGCTATGATTATGCTGAGTGGAGCTGTCAGTCTTAGCAGTCTGCTCTGCAGTGTGCAGCAAGACTGTGTTTTATAGACAGCCATTTCTATTTAGATATGCACAGACTTGGCTCTTATTTTTCAAAGAGGAGGTTTTACATGATTTTGTGTCATGATCTACAGAATGATGCAAACAATGATCTTAGTTTCATTTAATTTAAACATGGTAATGCACATTAGGGGTTTAAAATGTATGTTTTTTTTATTCTAAAAGCAGTAGTGTGTTAGACATGTTTTAAGAGAAGCTAAAGTAAATCTTTGCAAAAACAGGTAGATCAGTTTGTTTAAAAGTTTAATAACACATTGTGGTTGTTCATGTGGGAAAAAAGCAACTAAAGTTACAGAATCCTAAAAACAATTCCCATTGACAGAAATATTCTGACTTCCTAGTCATGTATCCTTCTAGTATGTGTTTAATGATATTATGAATACATAATGTCAACACACCCCACAGTGATCCAATGACACTTTGCAGTTGGAACTGGCAAGATGCCCTCACTGTCAATGAAAGCTTCATATTATCTTTTTTCTTATTATTTGTAATCCTGGCTTGTATGTTATGTTAGACTAATACGTAGGCCTGGAGTGAATTCTCGTTAAAACGAACTTGGATTAGACTAATTTCCTGATAGTATGGATTTTATACAAGGTCTCGGCAAGATTTAACAGTTAACTTGCATCTAGATTAGTGACTGTACTGTATTTTTTTGTGCCAATTGAGTTGCCATAGTGAGTTGCCATAGTGCTCAAGCAAAAATTTGCGCTAACCTTTCAAACTAAAGTGGAGTAGTTGAAAAAGGTGGATACCGTACAAGAAAGTGAAAGACGTGCAGGTTTCAAGTGCAGTTCATTTACAACATATACTTTTTAAAAGTTCACTTACGGTATTTTTGATAAAAAGCACACCACTTTTACAGATATAATACTTTTCATTGTTCTGTAATTTAAATTTGTTTTCAGTGTTACTGCAACTGACAGGATGCATTTGGTTTTAGATTCCTAATAATATGAATTACTGAGAAGACAATTATTTTTTTTTGTTGATCCCTTGAAATTCCTCTTAATGAAAATTGACCACATCATGTATTTATTTTTATTTTTATCAACAACAACAACTATTATTATTATTATTATTATTATTATTATTATTATTATTATTCAGCGAACAACAATCTTTTACAGTCTTGTTATACATGTGGTAGCACAATAATAGAATTTTGACTCATAAACACGAACACAACAAAACACACAAACACGCTCGTGATTTATATGTCACTAAAAAAACCTTGCTAGAATTACAGCCTTATTACAGTATGCACAGTTCGGTGTTCATTATTCCTCATAGTATCATCATTATACAACTGAAATATACAGTTTCTTTTAAGTAACTAAAATTTTATGTCTACCTTAACAAGCAGTCACTGAAGTATTTTATGTGAGTTTTAATAAGCTCTTTATTCCATTTTAAAAACTAACTGAACCGAATGTCCTCATGGGTTAGTATATATTGACCATCAGACCATGTAGGACAGATTCCTCTCAGTGAACAGGCATTCCATCCCTAGATGTAACCTTTATCAGGACAGTACTCAAGGACCATTAAACCAATTCAAACAACTGTGTCTCTACTGGGGAATATATGAACAAATATTTATTTGGGGTTTGGACCAGATATAAGCAAAATTCACTGTATTCATAGCTGGGACGTGTGTTTATGTTTTTTTATTTATACTTTTAAAGATGTATCCACTTTTTATGCTCAGGAATCAACATCTCATTCCAAGGTCAGTCCTTTGAATTAGTCCACTATGATTCTTCTTTGTATAGAGCTTCAACAATACCAGTCTACCTTGCAGCAAGTGCTTACCAGTAACAGCCTCTCAACAGCAGAGCAATGTTATGGCTTATCTGTGTAAAAACCACCCCCCACCTGTAGTGGTAAACAGGTCTAATGGATTAGTGGGTGAATCTCTAAGGCGTCCAGAGTCTTGCTGTCAGTCTTGCTCCCCACCTGCACATGTTACAAAGGCATTTTAGAATACCATCACAGAGATATAAAACACAGGGCTTCACATTCTTGCAGTGAGTATGTTCAACCTGATAGGGGCAGTGAATGTACATTTGATTGTACCCTCCATCTTTCTTTTTGATGCGGTTGTTGCTACCCTAGCAATTATACATTGCTATAACATAATTTCACTATGAATAAACCACAAGCACAATTTCAGCAGGCGAATTGGGGGGAACTGTGCCTTTAGAAAGAGAGTCAAGAGCGCTAACAGCTCTCAGCTCTTGTACATCAAAATGACTGAGAGCCGGCAGGCATACACGTTCTCCAACCTCCCACAACGTGTAGCCTGATAATTGGATCCGATTCATGTGCTTTAGTACAGGCGTGTGGATCTTTCTCATTCTTGGCTTTGACAGAAGTATTATTTGGTAATGTTATTAATTTAGCAAATGGTGTAAAGTAAATTGATCATTAATGCAATTGACTATTGTGATAGGTAAAGTCTCACTGATCAAACTGTGGAGTGCTATATAGTGTTGTAAAGGTTTAATTATGTTATAGCATTGTACTTGTCAGGACCAAACTATTTAAACTTCCAATCAATGGACCATTAAAAAAATGGTTTGTACAGACAGACTGTCTTTATATATTTAGTAACATTGGAAACTTATCTATTCATCTACCTATCTAGCTATTGCTGTCTGGCAGAATGAGGGCAAAGATAACTTGATATGCAAATACAGTAAAATATTCTCAGTAGGCAGACACATGTTTGAGAATATAAAGTGTTTAAAAATATAAAAGTCTGAATCGATTTTGCAGCTGTAGGTAACAGTACTAAAATAGATGAATGTAAATGCTTTCTACTGCTGTGTTAAATACAGATTTGCAACACAAAGGAATAGATTTAAAAACAATAATAATTTTAAATAATCCTGCCCTAAATCTGAGCACCTAGGTTAGACTGAGCAATACAGTATATTTATCCCAAACATACTTTTCTGAAAGGTTAAGCCATTAATAAGTCTGTCATTATTGGAGAATATAGACTGCACATGCATTTCATTCATTAATTATGATGGGTTATTAACATTGTAGGGAATGCCTCTTGTGGGACATATTCCCTGAATATGATATTAATACACAAATGTGTATTAGAAATGTAACTGGACTAATTAATGAAACTGTTCTTGAGAAACAGGGCAAACTGCTGTGTCTTGAGAAGATGGCCTCTCTCTTGCAGACATACTGAACGAGGTGACCGGGGCCGGGTGGAGGCTGAACTGGATTAGGCTGAGCGGAAAGTTGAATTATGTACAGATAATTCACACGTGCAACAACAATCGTTTTGACGCAAGGAAGACATAAACTAGTGATGACTCAATGGAAAAGGACATTAAAACATCAAAGGACTGGGAGTTTAAAAAGGCAAGATACACAAATGACCTAATGAAAGTAGCTACTCAAAAGACTATAAATATCCAAGCAAAACTAAACATTTGGTGCTCCACATCCAATGCTATACAAGGTGCTGTCACTCTACTAAGCAAAGCTTCAACTCCGGGACTCTGCCTAAAAATGGACCCAAGACTGGACTCTGCCTGAAACGAACCCAAGACGAGGAAGCAAGCTGCAAATGACCCAATGACCACAAGCAACAAAATTGAAGCCTGGCTGGAGGACTGCCATAAAACTTACAGAGACTGTTATCAGACAAACCAGTCTAGATCTGCTGTACATCTGAAACCACAGTATCCAAAAGAAACTGTGCCCTGCTACCTGCATAGATAAAAGATTCAGTAAAGAGGACGGAGTGGACAGGCACTGCTGTGGATCCTATACCGAGGACTGAAGACTTTGTTGCAGCTGTTTGTTGATTCTATCGAGCATTGAAAGCTTTGTTGATGGGTTTGATCCAACGTAGATTGAAAACTGTTGCTGAGAGGAGATCCTTTTGTACTGGACACCTCAACAGATTGAGTTTCCAAACAGTGGACCAAAAGCCTAAGCTTCAAGGAACCATTGAGTATAATTCCAGTTGCATTTTCCTTTCATGGAACTAAATTAATTAATTGTAACACATTCACATAGAATTGACACACTTGCACACTTTGTGTGTGAAATAACTTTTAGTGAAACTTGATGAAGTAACTATAACTATTCTACCTCATATTGTGTTATGAAGAATTTCTTTAAAAGTAAACTTGCCATATCCTTAATCTATACACTCTTGATAAGCTTAATGTGATATATTCAAAGATTGTCTGCATCGTTTCAGTTGAGGCTGTGCTTTTATGTGGGCATGTGTGTGTGTGAGCAATTTACTAGCTATGTCATAGCTTACTTGAGCTGCTGCAGTGGCTGCTTTGTGTGTGAGGAGACAGGCGGTGTCATATTTCAATTGCCTGCTAGCCAGAGCTTTTGACTTGTGTTTGGTGCTTAGAGACTAAGAGATTTACTTTCTTATTTTCCGGATTTCTGTTTATTATTTGTGTACTAAATAAAATACTACTATTGATTAAACATTCTTTGTGTCTAGCGTGTATATGTGTGTTCATAGTAAATCCTTGATCTTTGTTACATGTCAATTAAATATTATTAATAAGAGAACTAATCAATCCAGATAAACATTAAATGATCAATTATTGAATTGTTCCTACACTCTTGTTAGAAAAAAAAATGTAATCCTCTCAAGATACTGGTGCAAAATTGTATACCTTGTAGCATAATATTTAGTTAATCTTATCAGAATTGTATCAATGACATTTCTTAAATGTCTCAAGAGTTCATTGCATTAACGTGGTAAGGAAGGAAGACTGCAGTGGAGTTTACTTTACAGGTGAAAAGATCTTTAGAACCACTTTGCCTTGCCTTAATAGAATTAAAGAACTGATTTCATCAGGCAGAATGTACAGCCGGACATATGCCAAAAGGGCCTTGGCAGAGAACCAGGGTCAGAACACACATTATGAAACCACTGTGTAATATGTTCTGAATGATAACACTGTTTGTGGTAGAAACTATCAACACTCCTTAACTCCTTACATTCCGCTTACTGAAAACAAAAATATAGAGATGTATTGGTCTGTTTATAGATGTTTATATATAAGCTCAATGATATTTCATTTACAGGTGCAAGTAAATCCAATCAACTGGAACAGATGATCATGAGAAATAGCAACATTCAACACTTGGGCTTTAAGTTCAGCATCTGCTTCCCTAAAACCCTGTAATCGTTCCTCTGTAAGTTCAACATCACATCCATTGCGGAGAGCTAAGTTATGTAAAACACAACAAGAAGCCAGGATGATATTGCTAACCTTCTGAAGAGCGTACTATAGTGTTCCCCCAGAGACATCCAAACATCAAAATCGCATTTTGAAGATTCCAAATGTTCGCTCAATTACAGTATGAGCACATTTAAAGGTACGGTTATACCTCTGTTCGGCAGGGGTCGTGGGGTTGAGCAGCAGTGTCATTAGCCACCACTTCAGTGGATACCCGTTGTCCCCTATCAACCAGCCTCTCAGACTGTCATCCCGCTGAAACGTAACTGCCACCTGCGAATAAGCGAGGATAAACAAATCATGAGAGGAGCCAGGATAGTTTGCATACACATTTATGATGTACTTGTTGGCATCTGTGGAAGGGTGTGGGTATTCACTGACACGGGAGACAGACGTGTATTTGCAAACACCACACAGGTTCACAGTTTTATTTGTTTCTTTTTTTTTTTTTTTTGCATAGATTTATTTTAGCCCACAGAGGGCGCTGTTGTCCATGGCCTGAATACCACTGATGGTAGACAGGATCAAGGCAATACCAACACAGGTAGACAGTTCAAAGATGAAAGAAAAAGGGAAAATAAAACACTATAATAAAACTACAAAACAAAAGTGCTGCTCACGCAGTGCCCCTACTGCCGCTATGCCGGTCAGCTCGAGTCTCTGTCCTATGCTTGGTTATTCTCTATACACTGGGGTGGCCAGAGTTCCAAGTATATCTTTACTTTATAAGGTCTTCTTTCTCTAGACTGGCTGTCTTCCTCACCTTGGTTAACTATTTTAGTCGCTCAATCCAACCACTGGCGTTCCTCCCTGGTTTATGTTAACACCATCCTTCTCCGCCAGTGTCTCTGTATATTTTCAATCACGGCCACCCAAATGCATAACCAATCCCCCAAGGCCTGTCTCTCATCCACTCAGAGAAAGGGAAAGCCAACACACCCTCTTCCCCACCTCTCTGTGTCATAGCCATGACTGACAGGTGGATATTACTGGGCTACTGCCCTCATCCTGCAGTACCACGCATGTGCCAGACCATCAGCACAGATCTCCCCTATTACAACATCACATATTACTTGCATTTTAACAGAATAGGTCAGTTTACGTTTATGTAGCGGTGGCTATTCTATATTGGTGCTCGTAGCTGCACGTGTGTGTAACCGATGGCTGCCAGGACACCAGGAAACCCATCCCTCGCAAGAAAACCCTGCTCTGTAGTTCTTTTATTTCTCTTTTTTCTCTCTCTTTTCTTTGCCTGCTTCCTTGGTAGTTTCACCGGTATTTATAGTCCACCATGTATTTTGCGCAGTTCAGACCTGGTTTTCTTAGGTCAAGTGAAACGCAAAAACTGTAGTGCAAATGTAATTCAACCACATTATTTTCCCCCTCTTTTATATAGTTTATTGACATTATCTTATCATTAACACAACGTGTATGCTGTAAAGTAGGGTATATATGCAATCACGTCCAAACTGCAGTTAATAATATGTATCATTTGCATGGGGAATACAAGATACTGAGAAATTTAAGATGGTTTTTAGTAAAAAATAATATCTATAAACACAGTTTATTTTAATTTTTTTTTTAATAGATAACCTGTATTAGAAAGGTACAAAGCTTAAACAATATTAATATTCTTTACAATAAACTCCCCTCTTAGTCTACCAACAGAAACACAAAGATCAATAATAAAAGTTCTAGCTTATATAATACATCATAGACAGTGTAATATGTGAAAGCACTGTAGAACACAATGTACAAGGAGGCTTACTTTATTGTCATTCAATTACAGACTAGAGAAACACTTTAGTAAATATGCCATTTAATTAATAGGGCTTCCAATTATATACATATTTTTCCATGGCAGTTAAAATGGAGATGTTACATGTATAGTTTAGCTTGCATTTTCAAATGCATGTTCTCCAATTTGCATTTCAATTTTGCATTTAGCAGAAAAAAGCCCAATTAACATTACTTGATTCACTGCTCTACAAGTATCTTGGTGCTGCAATGGAAATTCTTGAATAATGAACTGCACATTAAGTTCTCTGATCTATTGTAACAATGAAAATGTGGCATGAAGAGATATTGACATCAGGGGAATGACACACTGCATGTATCTACTTCACTGTTTCTCTCTGCCAAATGCCTAATTTTGCTCTATTCTAAGAATTTGATATGCGTTCTTCATAAAAGTCCATTTATAATGTTATTGTTGGAATAGTGTCTGGAATAATTTCACTGATCAAATACTACTGTGAAGTACCTAAAGCTGGATATCACATCTTTTCTACACATGAAGAGCTATACTTCCAGCATTGGGAATACACAATGAGGGATTATTAAAAAATGAAAAGTGCTGCCTCTGCCGAAATTCCTGCATCTACCGATGAGCTTGAGTGATGGGAATTGGAAAATACGTTTACTAGCTCCTTACTGGATATCCAGCTGCTATGTAAAACTACAGGACCGGTTTACAGCAATTAATTCAAGAATGTACACAACAATCACTAGACCATATGATTTTACAGACCAGTACATTGACTTTTAACTGCCATGTTATTATTGCTGTTGTTTACTATTATTATTTACAGTAGGTAGTGCAGTTAGGGTAGATGGGGCCTTAAACTTCTGTTTTAAAAAATATACGAAACTATTTCCTTCCTCTTTTTTCTTTGAACGCGTGCAAGTACTGGTAGATTGTATTAATTTGGATGTCCGACTGGTGTATCATATCCCAGCACAGGTTTGCAGCAGCATAAATAAATAAATAAATAAATAATTACACATAGAAAATAGTGTACTGTAACTTCTAATTGCATGTTGTTTGTCGAATTCTTAAAGTAGCAACTATTCAACCTGCATTTATCAGTTTAACAACAGCAATTTCTGGAAAGTGATGGAGGTAGGCAAGATGATCTAAAATGAATTCCTTGCAAATGAGGCTTCAAAATAATACAAAAAGCTAATATATATTGATATACTGTGTGTGTGTGTGTGTGTGTGTGTGTGTCTATTACAACAAGCTTATTAGTAAAAATGACATGCAAGAGAAGACTTGCTAACAGTGCTGTAGCCCCCATGCTGCTATATCTGATGCTTTTGCCTTTCCGTGCTATGCTTTCTAGAGTTTAACTCAATCAAGAGCATCAGATCTCAATGCAGCACTATTCAATGTTAGAGTTAGACCAATAGATAGAGTTGAATCAGCTTCCCAGCTGGTGCACACATTAAAGGAAATACTCAATAGAACCAGATGGAATCAAGGTGCTGAAAATTGACTTGGTGTATTTTTCTTCATTAAATCTTTCATTAAGAAACTGGATTAATGAGTCTGTACAAACGTATTTGTCACTGGATAAACAGCATGCATAAATTAAAATATTATGTTGAAAATCAGAAAAAAATAAGCCTATTATATGGACATTATAGAAAGTAATTTTTTGTAGCATGTTTTTATAGTACATTAGTTACCTTATACTCCAATTACACTACCTACATATCCACAATAATCAAGTTTTGAAAACATAATAGATTTATGATTTCCATTACATGAGAGAAGATGTTAAAACTTCATGCTGATTTGAACTCGGCTTTCGCCAAGATAAGCACCAACAAAGCTTTACAGTAAACTGATGTGATCCATCTGCATCTCCATCCATTTGCGTTTCTTTCCATCTAATGATGTAGATTTCCTTCTGACTGGTGTTGATGGCTGAAGTGTAATGCTGGCTCTAGGGATCAGCTTATATTGCCTCCCCAGCGCATCAGCACACACAATGGCTGTGATGCTGGCTCTGGGGATCAACCACAGTGCGATCTCCCCAGAGCATCAGCATGACAACCTGGATTGAGCTAAGTAGGGTACATCTCTGGGGACTTGAAGTGGGCACCTTCTGTCTTCAGTGTTTCTCTGACTAGCCCACACCATCTCAGTGATTCTGGCATCCCAGCATGACCCCCCTCCACCCTCCACTCAACTCAGCCCACCTTACTTACCCGTACTTCAGCGTTGCTTTCTTTCTATTGTGCTTGAGATCTCCAGCCAGAATCTTTCCATCTCAGCCACAGCCATTTGCTGTTCCTTTCTGCTGCTTTAGATATGTTCTTCACTGTGCGACGCAACTCTTGGTCACTGAACCTGACATCTCTGTGAAACTGGGTTGTAGAGTGTGCCACAAATTTTCGCCAACCCACCTCCACTGGGTAAACCCGGACTCTCCATCCTCGCTGTTCTGCTTCAGCAGCTAGTTGAGCATACTGAAGTTTCTTCCTCTCATACGCCTCATCCACAGCATCCTCCCATGGCACTGTTAACTCTACCAGATGAACAAGGCATGCTGATCCAGACCACAAGACAATGTCTGGTCGAAGGTTAGTGGTGGCAGTCTTAGATGGAAAAATAAGCAGTTGACCAACATCTGCCAGCATTTTCCAGTCTCCGCCAGCTTCCAGTTGTCCTGGGCGAGGCTTGGTTTTAACATCTTTTCTTGGTGGTTGCTCTCCTGGATGGATGAATATTGTCTTTCGTGTGTAATGTTTGATGGATCTGGTGGCAACTTATTGGTCTTGTTAGGCTTGTCTTCCAATGTTAAGCCAAAACATCGCAGCACCTGGTCATGGCACCAAGTAAACCGTCCTTGGCTAAGACCCACCTTACATCCTGTCAAAATGTGTCTTAATGTTGCAGGTGACGAACACAAAGGACATGAGTGATCCTCACCCACCCAGAGGTTTAGGTTCTGTGGTGATGGGAGAACATAATATGTTGATCTGATGAGAAAACTGATCCTGCTATGTTCCATTGTCCATAGGTCTTGCCAGACGATCTTGCTTTGTTCCACACTCTCCCATCTCATCCATACTCTTCCAATGGTACATCCTGCCATTATTCCAACTTCTAGGCATTGCCAAGTAGTGCTGAATTCTGAAGTTGAAAAACTAAATTGCAAATCTCTAAAGTAGGGTTTCACTAAATTTGTTATTGTCATTGGTGCGCTGAAAAAATCAAATGCTGCCCAAAGTAGTTCATGTGGCACTGAACCATATGCATTAGCCAAATCCAGGAATGTCACATGGAGCTCCTTCCACTCCTTCCACTCCTTTTTAGCTGATTGAATTTGTTGCCAGATTACACTGATCTGTTCTAAGCATCCTGGCAAACCTGGAATGCCCAAGGATCATTCGGTTCATTACTAGTTGTATCCATGCAAGTCCTCATTACGTCTATGACAGGGGTGCTGATATCCTGTGAACTGTGGTTTGCTTCCTGTCACTGGATTTCATTCGACTGACTTCGTAAGATATATTGATCAATGCAAGGCCCTTGTCCCTTCTCGCTCAAGCATTTAATTCTCCCTTGATGAATCTTCAAACCCCTGACCATTGTTACCTTGCTCCAGCCGCAGACACAAACCTGGAGTTTGATGTCTTTGCTAACTGCAGATCTTGAACCAGTCTTTTGTGAAGTACTCTCCATTCTCATATCCGTTTTCATTCCTAAGTCGTTAACCGTGTTATCCAACGTTTAGTCATCTTCCACCCCCTCTCTCGCAGACTCTAGGGGTATTTGGGGTAGAAGTAAATGGCAATCACATGATTTGATTGCCTATTATTTACAGTGGGTAGTGTGGATAGGGTAGTCAGGATCTTAAACTGTTTTAGAAAACAGAGGGCCTCATGTACTAAACAGCGGTAACCAGTTTACCATGCAGTAAGCCTGTTACTGTGTGCTTTGTACACCTGCTATATTCAGTAACCAGCAACAAATGACTGCACACAAAATGAATGGCGTGGAAAAAAGATACTGTGTGCAAGTCATTTACATACAATTAATAATGGTATTCCATGGAAATGTATTCAAATCTTCTCCCCTAATACCGTGAGGGAGGAACTTGATATAAATATCTTATTTACTTAAAGGTGCTAACTTTCCTAAGTGTCTCAGCACGTGTTAAGTTTACTGGTTATTAAAACCAGGTGGTGTCTGTCTAAATCACAATATAAATAGAGCAGATCACAAGTAGTGCTGTGTGGGAACCATGATAAATGCATTTATCTGCTTTCAAGTACTGTATTAAATTTTTTCCAGGATAAACGATTGCCTGTGTTCCATAGAACACTACAAATAAAATGTAAAATATAGGCTACACAGGATGTATTTAGTTGGTTTTGTGGATTAAGAGCAATATTTTATTATACAGTGTTGTAATACTATACATAATGATATGATTCTGAAAATGCAACTTACCAATAGATGACTGCATGTGAACTATATTACATAATCATTTCCTGTATTCTGATTCCGAACGTGTTGCTTTCTCAATGCAAGATACATTGTAGGAATAGACAGTGCTGTATAAAATCCCATGATGTACTGTATTTTTTCCATTATGACGTTGTATTGCCGAAACGGCCGAGAGAGTTGTGCTTTTAACACATGAATTACACTTAATTATTTTGGCCCTGTAAACATTAGCATTATTGTCATGGAAAACACAACAGTGAGTACTGCACAAATTGTGACTAGCCTGTACAGCACGTAGAAATTGCCAGATAAGCAGCTGGAAGGTTAAAGTTTCTTAAAAGAAAGAAGCCGCACACTTGCAATCCCTTTAAAAGAAACAGTTTCGGTACCTGAGTACCTTCAAAATAAACCAAAGGCGGATGAAAGTGAACAAACAAATATTCATTTTTAGTTACTTATTTTCTGTTTTTCCACTTTGACCGTCTCAAAGCAAAACATTCCCGGTGTTACGCAGAATTCTGTATCCCCACATGATTCCATGATTCAGTTTTTCAAAGCTGGACGTGGATGCACGATATTCCTGTGCCCGAGTCCCGCTTTGTTCGCAAGCACTCCCATTGAGTTCTGCTGCAGTTTACAACACATATTGAAAACAAGACCAAACTAATTCTGTAGCAAAATAAAACAACACATTTAACACCACTTATTTTCTACAGTACGTTCAGCCTCCTGTGTTGCTCAATACACAAAACCCTTGATTAAAAGTAACCTTATAAAACAATATTTTTCTTTTAAAACACATTTAAATTTAATTACATGTAAATACTGTTCAGAAACATTAAGCGTTCACGTATCGCGATCTTGATCTACGCAGGCGTCAAATCAAAGTGGATACAGAATTCTATGAGGATACAGAAATCTGCGTAACACCGGGCCACCTCCACTCATCCTACGGAGACCTACTGAAGATGTAGCTGATGCCAGCTGCCGTCTCCTTGGTCACTGTCATTCTGACAAAGTGAGAGCCAGAATATCTGTCCTTTGGAGTGCCCATATACTAAAATATAGGGTGTGTAACACGTACAGCATTTTGCGTGCTGAGGTAACTGGCAAATGAATCATTTATTCGTGCATATTAATATATTAGAGAATAGATCGGTCACACCTTCCTTTTTGTGCGCAGTATGGGTTTCTCTTACCACACAGTATTTCAGGTAATTTATCGCTGTTTAGTGCGTTTACCACTGTTTAGTGTGGGATGTTTACTGTCTGAATACGACTAATCTGTATTTATGTATGTATGTATGTATGTATGTATGTATGTATGTATGTATGTATGTATGTATGTATGTATGTATGCACTGCTTGAATTTACTCACTGCAATGTATTTTTAGTTGTTTATAAGTTCTTTTACTTAAAGGACAAAAGATAAAATGGAAACATTTACAGTGCTTTTTATCACTAAGCCTCCATTTAGGATCACCAAGACCTGCTGGAAATCACTTTTCATTAGACTAGTCTATTTCAACACTTGGTCATATTGAAGCTACTTAAAAAAAATAAGGGACACTGGGCTCAGTAAAATCTATCATTAGTTGCTTGGAGATGACAATCATTTTATATACTGTAACTGATTGCTTTAGAACCACAGAAGATGCACCATATCAAGCATATTAGTGGACGGCAACTGCAGCAATTCCCTGCTGATATTTACACTAAAGCAGTGAAGTGCCCTTACAAAAAAAACATGCACATTTATTTCTATTGAACAAGTTGCATGTGTTTCATGTTTTCTGCCTCTTTTAAGTGGGACAAGGAATATATTGCAACGCTTTCTGCTCTACTTAGTGAAATACTAAGCATCTAGGTATTCCGCTCTTCAAAGAAATGAGCAATAGCAATTGTGTGTACCATATACTTATGAATAGCAATTGCGTATTTAAATAATAACCCTACAGTATATGGTTATGAGACAAATGACAGCTGAATATCATTTCAGAGGGTTTTATTTTTCAATGGTTATAACTTTCCTCAACAGTCAAAATGTATGAAAACCAACAGAAAACCTGTCCTCAGTGGTCATAAAGATTTTTATATTCAGGGCCAGTTTGTACACTTTGGATCCTAATATTTAGCTCTACTAAAATTGGTCTATCTGACCCTGTTGGAAAAAAAAGAAAGCCAGCCAGCTTTTCTGAGCTACTCTGTATTCCTCAGATGCTGTGTGCATTGCTTCTGTTGTTCAGATTTACAGCATCTTCCACTTTATTTTCACTCTGATTCATTTAAAAAGCATTGTCCCTACAGGAAGCTCTCTGACACTGTCAGACATTGCATCACCAGATAAGGACTTTTTTCAAGACACGCCTTGTAGAAATCACTGCAAGAGCCACATTAGTTCTTACTCTAAGCTCAAGCTACATACAGTAGAAATAGTCTACAGCTGTCTCGGAAATGCTGTATCATGCTTGGAGAAATGGAAATGTCTTGTTTTGTTTTGCTTTGTAAGGGGTCACATCTGCAGGAAAAAGGGATTGACAGTATAATTTAAGAGAGACAGGATTTTTTTTCCCCTATGGCTTTCATCTCCAGGCATTTAAATATATAATCTTACTGAAGGAAGATATGTTATATCACTCTACCACACTGTGTTCCCAGGAAAGGCTTTACTTTCCCAGAATGTGAATGGATGAACTGAAGATTCTCATGAAAATTATCCCAGTCATGTGTGTCTATTATATTCACAACACATCTAAGTGTGATTACTAGGCACTTTTCAACACATTAAAATAAATGATCCCACTTGCATAGTATTAATTAATTACCACAGCTTGTCTGAAAAGAATATGTTACAACTTAATGAAGTATTTTGGGGTTGAATATTTTATTAAATAAAGTACAGTTGGAAAATGGCCACCATATTTAAAAATGGTGAAAATATGATTGTATGCAGTATATTTGAGTGTATGCACTTTGATTGCAACAAGACATGGCACAGAATATTATGTGCTATATTAGGTTTCTGTTCGGTGCTTTATTATATTATTTGGGCCTGATCATTGCTCCCATTGTAATATAAAGCCTGCTGGTAGGAGAAGCTGCTAACACAGTTTTCTACTTAAGCTTTTTAAGAAGCTTACATTTTTAAAGCCCAGTGACTGGCTTGCCTGTCATTTCACACATTACCGATGCCATTGACTAAAAAATGCATCACTGCTTACCGCTCTCTGGAATTCTTTTTGCACAAATACACGTAATGCAATACTTCAGTTTGATAACTGCTTGTCCAGATGACCTGCTGGCCCTTTTGTGCAGATATTATGACACAGGGCATGCAGACACATGATACAATGTGTATGCCTCAGTCTCTGCATGTGCAATGCAATAAAATGTGACTGATATTTATTGTTTTTTTATATTCCCTTCTTACATACAACATCTGTTTTTGTTTGTACGTCAGTAACATTTTATTTGCTTGTGTTTTGCACTTCGGGGCCGTCGTAGTTTTCTGATATAGTGAACAATTACGAAAAAACAAACAAACCAGTACTTCATAAATAACTTTGTGAAAATTACAATTAAATACTGGATGCAAAGTAAATCACTACTCTTTGACATTGGTTCTTTAGTTGTCTGCTGTGACTCTGTGTCATATTTGGTAAAATAACAGCACAATAAGGTAATTTTTTGCTGAGTTGCATTCAGCCAGTAAAATACTGTTTTCCGAAGCACTCGAAAATGCTTTCTGACACATTAGAACAGCACATCTAAAGTGGTCTATAGGGTCGCAACAAGCCTTTCTCATCTAGAGCACAATCAAACCCTCATAAGATGTAGACTAGGATTTTTTTTTGTATTTTTTATTCAGCACTGGCAAGAAATCTTACCCTGTTAAAATGAAGTCGCAGAAAGGGCATGAGCACATTAAAGATTCTTCCTGAGGTGTTTTCAATGCATTCTTGTGGTTTATTTCAAAGATGACTTGAAAGCATGGCTAGATGTAGCTGAACACAGTAGTGTGTTTGCATTTTAATTTTTATAATCCAGTGTCCAGGGACTTTCATTCCAGCACCACCAAGTCAGCCTAGTATCAGAGAATGAGCATGTTTATGATATATTTAAGGATTTTAGTACAAAATGACTGGGCGTGTTGCCTTTTCCTTGATGAGGTTAGAGCTTTCCCAGGGAATGTAAAACATGTCAAACCTTTACTGATCTTTCATGGATGATCGTAACTAATACCAGCAAGGAGGAGAAATATTTGGTAAGCCTAGAGTGTAATTTAATGCAACGATTAGGTATCAGTATTCATGCATGTGGAATTTGTAGTGCTGTTAAAATTACTTACAAGATGTGAGTCCATGAGATATGGTTTGCATTTCGAATTCATGGTCTATGATCAAAATGCTCACTGATGAAGCAATGTAAAATAAAGAGGAGGGATACAGTACCAAGCTAAATGTGTGTGTCATGAAAAATTGTATTCACAGATAGGTCACTGGTGTTTAATGAGAAAGCTACATGATACTAACTAAAATAAGATTTCATGTTCATCCATGAACATTCATTTCCATTTTCTTGTGCTGGAAATGGAAACCAATAATCTTTCACTCTTCTGCTACCAAGCAATCGTATAATACCATACATGTGGAAAGAATGTTATATCCACATGAACTTAAAGTAAAAGAATTGTATTCTCATGCTGGTTCAATTAGGAATCAAGCACAATTCATGTGGCGAAAATGTAGCAAAATTGGATTATTCATGTTGCTACTGTAAAACCACTATATTTTTAAAAGGGATGGGACTAAGTCCTTGGGGAAATTATTTATTAAACTATACTGACAAGTGCATTAAGGTAAAGGAAAGACTAACAGATTTTAAAAATGTATGGAAACCAAGCAGAAATATTCGATTCTCTTTGGCATGTACTGGTGTAGCCCTTGTGCACCAGTCCGGTGGTGCCTGTGGGTGAGTTCCCTCATGTGGAATGTGGCCAGGTGATAATTGATTTTTTGATTGTCAATAAACCCCTGGCAACATGCTATACAAGGACAAAATGGACTGAAAAAATAGCAGTCATGCTAGATTTTTAAAATAATATTTCAGTGGGATCTGTTAGTTCATTTTCAGACATTTGTCATTGGTATTATAAGACAAATATAATTAAAAAAGAGAGATGACTGCTGGGGGAGTATCAGCTTGTAATTTAGTTACTAGTCAGTGTATACAGGTGCAACATTAAGCCTACAAGGCTTCAGATTTGCCCTTGAATATGGTATTGCAGATTACTGTGATCTCCTCTCAGTACTTTAATTAGTTCATAGAAATGTAAAATCCAATGCCTCCACTCAACTGGCTAATATGTTTGTTGACACAAATAGCCAACACAATTTTTTTTCAGGAATATGTACCTGATTGCATGCAAACTGAAAAATAAAAAAAAGTTATGTTTTAATTTTCATGTCAAAAACATGAAAAAAACAACAACAAAAAAACATGAAACAACCAAAGTTCTTGATTCAATATGAATTTGCATAATTAATTTTTTTCCACATTTCTCAAATGCACATATATGACTAATGATTTCTGGCAGATGACTGGCAAGCCTCAGTATAACAACCAGGCAATATACTGCCTGCACAATCTATAAATGATCATATTTAATACATTGTTAAGCAGTCTTGTCTTTCTTATCTAATAATGCCCCCATTTTATTTCATACATTAAGGTCAATAGCAGTTCAAGATGTGTTTTCAATTGTAAATCTTTGGTCACATGTCGGGTGGGCATGGAGAACAGCAAGAGCCAATCTTTTGGATCATTTCTAGGTATTTAAAAATGAAACACTACGAATTGATACATTTGTATGCAGTCTATGACAGAGCTAACCTGACTGGATTAATGTATCCATCACAATCATGTGTACAATAAATTAACATCCCCTTAATTGAAAAAGGATACATTTTCTTGCAGAAAACTTTATGCAGAAAATGTAAAACAGTTTTCAGTTAATTACAGCCCAGGACATTGATCCAACCAGCTCCTTGATTATTTAACAGGTTTTTTTTTGTTTTTTTTTTTAATATCTTTTTGCTGCACCAAATTGCAGTATGTTTGACCTGGTTCGCATTATAGGCTAATCATTTGTTCTACTCCTCCTGGGTTAAACTGGACAGGAATTATTCAGACAACTTCAGACACTAAAGGAGAAAC
Source organism: Polyodon spathula (assembly GCF_017654505.1). Classification (NCBI taxonomy): domain Eukaryota; kingdom Metazoa; phylum Chordata; class Actinopteri; order Acipenseriformes; family Polyodontidae; genus Polyodon; species Polyodon spathula. The sequence continues at coordinate 12,798,094 of NC_054540.1, forward strand.
GTGTAACTACGCTATCAGCTCAGTGAAGTGTAGGCTTCAGTCCAGTGCTTTTGCAGTTCTGCAGTGTCTAAGACCATAGATAAAACAATGTTCTGTACCAACTAGTTAGTCCATAGAAAGTGCAGAAGACTTATGATGTTTTTGCATATGAGAGTTATAATTGTTATTGATGCCTGCTTTTAGTTATTTGGTTCATATAGCGCTTTAAATCAGGGTTCTGTAGTTCTGTTTAGGAACTACTAAAAAAGGTCATTTAATATGTTGCTTTATCAGAAACTTCACTGATAATAGTAGTTGGCTAATTACATTTGGTCCATGTATGCATATGTAGTATTGAACAAAATCGTCAATTATTGTATTAACATTGATGTCTTATGTGAACATGTTAGTATGACTGATGAGTCTGCAAGGTTTTAACATTATTCTTCAAGAAAGCCGGGGGTACTAGTATTTGAATGACAGAAAACACTTGCCACTTTCTAAAATCCTATCACTATGAAACGCAATTTTTGTTCCTGGGTAGTAAGTGTTATTTCCTAATTGCTTATGCCTCAAAAGTATAGAAAATGGCTATTATTCCCCACAAACTTTGCTTTTGTGACCAGGACAGTGATATTTCAAAATATCACTATTTCCAATGGGAAAATTGGCAAATGTGTGTCTTTTCATTCACATAAAGTCAGAAAAAAACAACATATGAATCCAAATTAACATGTATTTATACTAAAGTAATACAAAGATGACTACAAAAGATTTAGAAGTGAGTAGTTTTTCGAGATTTACAATTATACTGTAAATACAGTATAATCGTAAATCTCGAAAAACTACTCACTTCTAAATCTTTTGTAGTCATTTTTGTATTACTTTAGTATAAATACTATACTAATACTAATATTTGGATTCATATGTTGTTTTTTTCTGACTTTAGTGAATGAAAAGACACACATTTGCCCGTTTTCCCATTGGAAATAGTGATATTTTGACATATCACTGTCCTGATCACAAAAGCAAAGTTTGTGGGGAATAATAGCCATTTTCTATACTTATGAGGCATAAGCAATTAGGAAATAACACTTACTACCCAGGAACAAAAATTCCTTTTTTTTTTTTTTGTTACACGGTGTTATCAACCTACTGTGAAAGATCAGATCTGCTGACTCGTCCATGATAATTGAAACAGGAAGATGCAGCTTTCATGGCCAGCTTAGTCAGACGTTCCAGGCAACTGGTTTGATGTCAAATTGCATTACAATTTCAGCCATTCCACAAAATGTTAACATGTTGGAGCATGAGGACACTACGAACCATCCTGTTAACACCACAAATTATTTTTTTTGTTAGGACACATATAGGGTCACCCTTGACACATTCTAAAGAAAGTGTTACTCACTCAAGTGCTTCAATTGTGCTGCAGTTTATCAGGAAACCTACTGCAGTTAGGAAAGGGTGTTATTTGATAGACTTGGGAGAAGCAAGTCAAGCAGAGAGTGCATCCAACTTAATATGTCAGTGCCTGTCACAATTTGGTTGCTTTAGTCTTAAGGTTTGTAGATTACATAATGAATCACCCTGGTTCACATGCCCTTCTCAAAGAACCACTGCATGCAGTCTAAATGTTGTCAACTAAAAACACACTGAATTCTTGAAACAAGAGTCTACCAATGTTTTATCTACAGTATTCCTGTTTTCTACTTTCCATAAATAGATAACGACTAGTTTGAACCCTAACGGTTATGTACGGTAATCTTGCAGTAGACAACTAATACTGAAAGGCTTTCCTTTTGGTTTATATGCCTTACCAGTACACATTCTTACATACAAGCATTTGGGATTTGGGGGTGGTTTAGATGATTCAGCTAGATGAAAAAAATGCAATCGCACTATATATCCAGGTGATTTTTTTTTTCTTGAGATGAGCATTCACGTTCTTCTTAGTGAGCAGTGGTTTCCGCCTTGCTACTCTGCCATCAATCCCATTTTTGCCCAGTGTCTTTCTGATGGTGGAGTCATGAACACTGACCTTAGCCGAGGCGAGACAGGCCTGCAGATCCCTGAATGTTGTTCTAGGGTTCTTTGTGACTTCCTGGGCGATTTTACACCTTGCTCTTGGTGAGATTTTGGCAGGACTGCCTCTGCTGGGAAGATTCACTATTGTCCCAAACTTTCTCCATTTGGACAATATGGCTCTGACTGTGGTTTGGTGGAGCCTCAGAGCCTTAGAAATGGCTTTGTAAATCTTTTCAGACTGATAGGCATCAACAACTTTTTTTCTGGAGGTCTTCAAGAATTTCTTTTGATCGTGGCATGACGTGCCTATAAAACCTGTGTGCTGACAACTTCACTCTGATGGTAAGGGCCAAAGTTAGTCAGATTTATATTGGGCAGGGCTGGCCCAAATCAGGCCTGATTGTTAACCAAAGTATTCACACAGCTGACCATAATTATCATTTTAATTAGGATGATTTAACTAGGGGGGCAATAATTTTGTCACACCTGAAGATTGCATATTTGATTACCTTGCACACCAAACAAATGAAAGAAGCACCAAACTTTGGTGTCATTTTTTCTCTCAGACTCCCGCTATATACTACTACAAACCACAAAAAGATCTAAGCAAATTCAATGTGACAAATGTGCAAAAATGCAGAAAATCAGACAGGGGGCAAATACTTTTTCTCAGAACTGCAAGTCCAGCACGCTTATCTTCAATTTCCTAAAGTATTCTGATCATCAGGCCATATTGCATGCTGCCAGGAAGGACTCCTTTCGCTCTGTTGCTGGTAATATCAGGTTATTTCCCAACTTCAGCAACTTCACAGCACAGAATCGTAAGGCCTTTTCCCACTCCACTGGCTTTGCTAGCTCCCGAAGTCTGCAGGCGTTCCTTTTTTACCCGGCGGTTCACCACAACTTTCCGAATCACCTCTTTCACTCTCCTGAGGATATCCAGGCCTTTCAGGACTCCCTTCGGATCACTGTTCCATCCCAGGACCAGAGTCTCTCGCTTCCTCCTGCTGGTGAGCTTTACCCTGTTGGCGCAAAGAGGAGTGGACCTGCTGTATGACGTCTCGGGCTGAATGGATTTCTATACTGAGATGTGGTCCTCTTGATTTGGTTTTCATTTGCTCTTGACAATGGGGATCACTGGCTGGGAGTGGTTTTGCTACACGCTCCTACGGATTTGGTTGTTGATTATTAATTTCTACGCGGGCATCTCGACTCGACTACCGCATATTTTCAACTGCTTCTATGGTCTTTTTTTATTGTGTGTTTTTTTTGCACTTTTTTTTACTTTATTTTTACTTATATTTTGTATAGAATTTCCCTTTTTTTGGAAGCTGGTTATACTTACATTGACAATCTGTATTATGATGTTTAGATAGCATTTTTGAATGTGTCATGATGTGAGTAAGGTAGATTTTCGCTTCTCTGTAAAGCTTGTTATATTAATTGAATTACTGATTTACATTATGGGGCTTGCTTCTGACCGCTGTTCTTAAGAATATTGTTGTGGCCAAGGTAACAAATGTAACCCCTGAATTAATATTGCCCAACTTAACAATATTTCTGTTGTTTTTATTTATTTTCTATTTTTCTTTTTGCATTATTCTTAATAGTGGATGCTGTGCATCAGATCAAATAATCCAGGCCTGTAGGTGTTCCTCCAAATTACAGCATTCTGAATAAAGGAGATATGCAAAGTCAGATGTGAACTTAAAAAGTGATTAGGTCAAAATGAGCATATTTTGCATTTGTACAAAATACTATCCAAATTGGATCAGAAGTTCTAGTCTTACTTTGAGAAAACAGATAATGGGCCTGTTTTTCATAGTTTGTACAAAAGTGTATCCGCATTGGATCATCGGTTCTACTCTTAGCAAGAATTTCGAAAACAAGCTTGCAGGACAATAACACACATGACTTACTGAGTTTGTAAGAGAAGGGGAGCTGAAGGTTGGATGGACAGAATGCATTATTTTAGCTTCTGCACCTCACTTTGTTATATGCCTAGCACAATCTCAGAGTTCTAAAGTAACAATTCCAGACAGCCTAATAAGACCTGCATTGTATTCTACCAAGATTACCTGTCCTGTATGTAATGATTCCCAGATATAAAAGATACAGAGAGTAACTATGTTTCAGTTTTGATAATAATGTAGTACAGTCAAATGCTGACAAACTGAGTGATGGCTTGTTGAAATTCCTCCTGACGTTTGTCACAACATAGAGGAAATTGACAGAATTCTATATTCGCTCTTTACCTTGCTTCCATCTGACAATGTGGACAAAAACTGTGTTAATGGTCTTATGCACCATTGCGATCACACTATTGGAGAGTAACAGACTTGATTTGGACAGTCTGATGATGTATAAATGAAAGTGTAGTTATGAGTGTTGGTTTTGAAAAAGAAAAAGATTGGCAGTGCCTATATGTGGGTTTTTTTGTGTCTAGGCTATACAATATTAGATACAAAACCCAAGGGAACAATGTACCTTTTGAACGAACCACCAGCAGCATGGCTCCCCTGGGAAATCTACTATAGAAACAAAGTGTATGTTGGGCTTTAACTGAACTTGATGCTTGGGTTTGTTATTGGTCAAATAGTTGTTGGTGCTTCAAAGATGAATGAAAGGCCATATATTTGAGATATTTAAATTAATTAGATTTTCTCCCTACTAAGTACAGTACACTAAAACTTAATCAGATGCTCTTATTTAACTAGAATTGCATTTTCTGGTTCATATCTTTACTTTCAGCTGTAGAAGTTTTACTAGAACTGAAAGCTATAATTTATTTTTCATTCCTCTCGATAATTTCATAAGTGTTTGGAAGTGCAGATCATTTATCTCTGCCTTGCATTGGTGTATGGTATAAAACCCATTACTAAAACAGTCACATTAATTCAAGAGCGTTAGTAATTAATTCCGTCCTGGTCATTACCTACATTTACTGTGGTCAGATTAGCCATGGTCAGTTATAAATATTAAGATTTTCTTCATGATGAATACTTTTAGCAATACAAATGATTAATCCACAATGCTTGTAATGATAGGAGAAAAAAAAAAATCATCGAAGTATAACAAATACATATTGATAACATACACTTTCAAATAAATAAACATTGTTTTCAAACAAAATTTATACTAGTTTCACTATTTATGTGAACACAAATGCATTACATAATGTGAACAACTTCCCGCTTCTGCCCCACTGTGATTAAATTCTAATTAAAACCCTTTTTATGGGTCATTTGGGAGGTGGAGACAGCATTAAAGAAAACTTTATTTGAATTGCATATTAAAAGTGGCTTAAACATTCATGGATGCCAGCTGACATACACAAAGTAAACCTTGCCTTGTTCTCTGATGTCATACAAGTTCTAAAATATTGTAATGGTCTGCATCTCTTTAGCTTACTGTACCAATTAAATTCTGCAGGCATTATAGCCTGTGCTAATGAGACACCATCCACCCTTATGAATACTACCTGGAGAAAAAACACACCACCCGTTCACAACAAACATTTAGCTAATCATCCATAAGAACTAATTAAACGTATTAATAAACACAGACTGCAATGTCTCATCTTGGTAACATACATTTTGGTGGAATTATTAAAATACGAGAGAAGGCATATGTAGACTTATATAGGTAAGTAAGTGATCATCCAACAAATAAATGCCATATTATAAAAAGGATAAGCTCAAAAAAATTACAAAACAATTAAACAAAAACATTTGGGACTAACTTGGCCCTGTTTTTAAAGTTTCTGGTTTATAGTTGCAGTATATTGTAAATTGTTTATTACTTACAATGTCTACCTTAAAAAAATAAGCATTTTATTTTTGATATAGTGCACCAAAGATCAAAATATTCTGTACAACTTTAAAAAGCCTAGCCTTAATATTTAAAATGTTCAGCATCAGTGAAATCAAACTTTTTTTACAGAGTGATTTCTTGCTCTTGGCTTTATTCCTATCAATGCTGTCATTCTCCTTACCACTGACTTCTAATCACAGGACTTCATTTTTCATAGAATGAAATTTCACAGTATGAACTGCAACAAGAAGACACTTGACACTTCATAAAAAATATCAAGACAAACATGCTTTTTTTGTAATTGCTGTAAGAAAAGTCAGATAACAAATACATTTATACAATGGCTTGGATAAACAAAGTGTTTTTATTACCTGAAAAGGATTCCAAACCTTCTAAATGTGTCAGGATGCATGCAGTAATTATTGTTTTTATCATATGTTCTGGCTGGAAGCTATGCATTGATTTTATAGTGAGCGGGTTCAAACCTTGAATGTGTCGCTGCTATGAATTCTGTGAATTAATTTGTCAGCAAACACAGTCTGCCTGCATAATAATAAAATATGATCATATCTTTATTTCAAATACTGGAATAAAATAAATAAATCAAATCAGACACTAAAGTATCTTAATATCTTCTGTATAATTTTTCGGCATTTTTTTCATTTTATTTTGTACATTGTAAAACAGTGAGTAGCGGTTTATGCCTTAATCATATTTTACTGTGTGGGTACAAATATACCGTATGTGTTTGTATAGTTAAAAAAACATAAATAAAAAATAAAAAATGCATACTGCACCAACTCATGAAAAATAATTGTAATTAATAAAGCAAGCTCTAATTCCTGTAAAAAATGTTCAAGTGGTGAACCCCTCTCACCATTTAACTGTTCAGGCACCAGTAACCTTCACAGTCATGAACATGTGTGTTTAATTACCAGGATAGGTTCCTTGAGTTGATCAACTTGTTTACAAGATCATCCAGAGGGGATTCAAAGCAAACGGCAGACACACAACTAATTAATATTGAAATTAATATTGAAATAGATCTACATTGATAAAATGTTGATAAGGCAGCCCTTTTTATTGAAGAAAATAGTTAAGGCAGTAGGGCCATGGCTCCTATTTGCCCCAAATGACATAGGCCTTTAATTCTTTACTATCATATGATTGTATTATTTATTTTATTAAAATGTGTTTTTCTTTACTTCATACTTTCTCTAATATAACAATTCCAAAGGAAAAATAAGTTTACAGATGTGACATTAGCTAAAAGATTTTACTTTATTTGATACATGGCTTTAAACTTCTTTCTATAAGATAAACCAACAAACTGTGATGTGTACTCAACAGAAAAGTACAAATGAAATTGAAATATTACAGGAAACAGAACCCACCTCTCTGTTGGTTAGGTAGTGATCCTTCACATGTTGTATGTTGTCCCATTGTACTTTTGTTTTGTCTGAAAGCTGTAGGTGCAGTATATAAAAATGTAAAAAACTGAGAGTAACTTTATGCCAAATCCATCATTTTACAAATGAAGCTGGTTTAAACAGACCTACTAAAAGACATCACAATATATGAGTAATGTATTGCTCTTGTTATAAATATTTAACAGCCAGTATCTTGCTGTGCTAGAAGTAAATGCATCACAGACCACCTCGGGCAGGTTAGTGCTGCCCTTATACCTGACTAATCCAGCTAGTCCTATTCTACAAGGTATTCCTTTGGTATGCTCTATAAACATTTGCCAGTGTTTTACTTTATCAATATGGTATTTCTTGAAGTTACAATGCTACTGAGCATTTGGGGACTTTTTTCCACCTTTTTTTTAATCTTCCACACAAATCACTTCATAGAGTAACTAGTGAAGTCATGAAGTGGAAAGATGGTTTGAAGTAATCATATTATATTACATTTAAAGATTTAAAAGCGCAAACGTTCTATAATGAAAAGCCAACACTAGATTCCAAGGATCTCTCAAAACTTCAGGATAATTACTGACCTTCACCATTTAGTCAAGGTCTTGGAAGGGGTGGGCCACAGAATTGTGATACACTCCTGCAAGCAATTCAATCATTGTCCAATTTTAGATCTGCACCTAGCTCCGAGACAGCTTTGCTAAGGTTCACTAATAACATCCTTGCTTGGAGTGATAATGGGCACTGTTCACCTCCTCATTGATCATCATAATATTTTAGAGGACTGTTTTGTCTGTCAACCTTAGTCTCTCAGGTTAATCTTTAGAATGGCTCCATTTTTATCTAAATTGCTGTCTGAGATGGTTGCCTTTGGGGTATTGCTGATCATTGATCGGCAAAGATGATTTTGAAGTCACTCAGGCTTCAACCCTCATTCTCTCTCGTTATCCATTTACAAAATGTGTTACATTCGGGTAATCTTTTTTTCAAATCTTAATCTCGGTTGCACAGGTAATATCTATCATTACTTATCTGTGAGCATCTTTGCTCCCCAAACTGTGTCTACAAGCTTTGTCTTTGTAACAGAGTACTATATAACAAGTAATGATAATAATCAGATATATAATTCTATTTTATTTTTTTATAAAAATAACTATGTAATCCAGGGGTATTAAGGGTAATTTGTTTTAGTCATGTCATGTGATTTAATTAATGGAAACAAAATATTTTCAGTGCATATTTGATGCTTCAGAATTATTTATTTAAATAAATGCACAAACCATATGTGTGGTTTCTCTGCTTTGCTGTAATTTGTATCAGCAAATAATGCTGAATGTTAATGTTTGCTCAGTTGTGCACAGGAATTAAAATAGTCACACTTTGTGTTTATAAAAACCAACAATTAATATGCACTGGAAATCACATCTAAGAAACTGCAAACATTATTTAATTTTAACAGGAGAATGGAAATCAAGCCAAAATTCCTTTATACTGTGTATCTTTATCTTAGAGTGTCTGTGTTGACCTAAATACTGTTCCACACATTTGCTATTTTTTTAAAATAATTTTTTTTAGTGTTATGTTTATTATGTCTTTCAAATATAAGGTGCATAAACCAATATTCGTACGAATACTCAGATTTTATTTGGATGACACCATCAGAAGTGACCGTGACTAAACCTTCTTGTGGCATTAAAATAACATCAAAGTGTCCAAACAGTGGTTTAATAGTTCCTTAACAATTTTTTGGATTGTTTTGAAGTCATACTGTGTCATTCAACGTGTTTATATGAGCATAACAATTCCGATATTTCTCGGAAAACTACATTTTTCGGAAAACTAATTGTATTCATACTTAGGCGCACTCCTATTACTGACACAATCATGAATGCTATTTAGTAATGCAAAGTTCAGTAGATCAAAGTTCTTTTTTCACATACTGAATTACATTTCTCAAGAAGATTCCTGTGCTAACCTTCTTTTGTTGGCCATTAGTACAGCAAAAGCAATTGGATAAATTGGATAATTTTGACCTGGTACATTTTACAATATTATTTTATGATGCTGTAATAAAGAATACATTGGAATAAAGTCATGTTTTGTATGAAAAAGGTCAATGTTCAGTCTTTATTATTTAATTCAGTGCCTATACCAGTAGTAGCATAGCTTTAGGAAATTAAGTCTAGAATGCTGACCTCATCCCTGCTCAGGCAATTGTATTTGTAATTGGTTATTATTATCATTTTTCCTCAGATAATTCAAATGAATCAACATATAATAGTATTGATTGTCCAAAGTTGTTTATGAAGAGATTGATTTCCTGTCTGGAGATCATCTAAAGCAGATCTGTTTCCTCCCTAATGCACTGCAGGACATTAAACAACTTAACATGTTGCTCTTCGCTTCCAGTTTCTGTGGAGGCACCTCTTCAGTAAAGTAAAGAGTGACACATGAGCCGTAAAAAGCAATGTCACTTTCTAACCTTTATTCTGCAACCCTTTGGCTCTCTAAACCACTTACTAATAAAAAAAAAAAAATCACTTTGCTTACTGGGGACATAATTAATGAGTATGCATTTAATGAGAAAAGATTAATAAAAAGTCACTGTGACTTGGTATGGAAATATGACAAATATGGAAAATATTAATATACAGTATCTAAGAACTATGAAACGTATGTTGCAAAAGATAACAGGTACATTATAGTGTCCCATATGGTTTAGAGTTTACAATTTGAAAATGCGACTAAACAAAAAGGTAGTTTTTCCAGTAAGCATGAAGAAGGTTAAAAGGTGTCAGCTTCGTGTGATTTCAATAACCCTGAATGCAATTTCAGTAAATTAGGTGTTTACTTTAGCTGAGGATTTTTTTTTGCTGTTGTTTAAAAAGATTGACATTTTATGCTGCCATTTTATTGCAATTGTCCTCACTTTGTTTGTGTGTTTTTCAACCTCTTTTTCAAACTGTCTGTTGTCATTTCAACATTTAATATTTAATTAGGAAGAAAATTAAGCTGGAAAATAAAGTACAGTCAGCTAGCAACTCTTCAGATAAATTTTAAACATGTGCAAACAAACCCTCTATGATCCATATATTGTAATTTGAGGTTGTTAAAAGTGTTTTTTGTCAAGTACATTTTGTAACACACTTCAATCACATGCATTAAGATTCATACTAAACCATATATCTATCTGATATATTATTATTTATCTGTTTGGCATACTTCTTTATCCAAGGCAGGTACAGTGGCAATACACTGATATGAGTATGCTTTTGTAGTTTGCAGCAGCTGATGGTAAAGCAAATGCAGTCACTGGGAACCTTGAACAGACACAGACAAATGATTTGGATATCACTGAGCACTGGAGCAACTTGAATTAATTAATAAAATGAATCAGGGTCCTAAATTGCAAGCATTTTTCCGGAATCCCATCTCATCAAACCGAGTCTTGAACTGTAATTGATCTACAGTATACTTTCTAATCTAACATAGTATTTATTTTTTTATTTTTGCTTTAGGGCAAATACAAAAAAAGGTTCAAAAATGTTTTACAAGAAAAATAAAAATATTGCCGATTATCCACAAATAATAAAGAACAAACTATACAGTTTCTGGTATCTCTCTAGCAATAGTTTGTAATACAGTGAGAGTTGTTAGAAATTACACACTCGTTCTATGGATCTTTGTAATCTGTATGTTTTTTATATGTTAACAGCGTAGTTCAGAGGGCGTGCAGCAGGAGGCTTCCAATTTCCTGTCAATTAGTACCTATTTTCTATTTAAGCCCTGATCATTTACACCTTCATTGTCTAGCGTTTCGTTTTTGTAGCAAACGCTCAGACGCCATCTTTTCGTGCATCACCGCTAATCTACCCTTCATTGCCTTTCACTGGAGGTCATTTCTCTGCGCAGCGCTACCAATATATTATCAAATATTTTCCTACCTGCTCTGGTGCTGCTTCTCATCATTCAGCTTCTCCATTCGGCTGCAGGAGCTCCAGCGTTAGTCTTTCCTGCTCTTTCCAGCCTCCAGCCCAGAAACAGCACCATCCAAACCGCAGCTTCATTTCTCAACTCGTCCACATCTTTATTAGACAGACTGGCCCTCCATTAAAACCTCTAAAGCTCCTTCAACAAGACATCGACATTCCCGTTGTAAGCGTTTGCCTTGCCATAATTCCTCTTTTTAATCCACCACAAAGATCTGTCAGCTGAATATTCCTTTACTCTTTGTTTGCAATCAAGCGCCCCTCCTCCACTCCCAGAGCCAGCACAAATTACCGTTCCTTTATAAGATCCTGCCCTGGATTTTTATTAGTTACGTTTAACATTTTAAAGACCTATCCAGTCAATTTCATACTCCATTTCAACGTGTTGCGGCTTGTGCTTTCGACTGGTCACAACATGCTCCAACAACACTGCTGTTCTGCAACTTTTCCACCGGCGCCTCTCAGTCCGTGGCTAACATGGCAACACCCTCATTGCGTGACTGTGGGGAGTGGTAAGTCTCCATGGTGACCAGGCAGCTTCATCCGGCACTGGGAGCTCCATGCCTCAGTACTGCAATCTTCTGGCTTGCTGCTGCTGCGCTTTCACAATCTGCAAGGGCTCATTCAACTTGCCGAATTGTGACATCTAAATACTGTGTTAACGTATTTATATATATATATATATATATATATATATATGACTAACTGTCCTAAAACATGTAACGAAGACATTTAAATCTAAAAGAATACGCAATTGTTGTTCTACACTGACAAGGATTTTAATCACAATAAACAAATATATTTTACCTGGCTTCACTCAAGCCAATGGTTAATTCTAATCATAACCACTAGAAGGCAGTATAACACCACACATTTTATAGTCTCTAAGCCGGTTTGCTATCACTGTGAAGCTCACATGCTCCAGCTTTTCTATAGATTCCTGCAGTTTGTTGTCACTCCAAGGGATTCGCAGGAGTCTCTGCAATCTTCATTTCTGGCCAAAAGCAACCCCATCTCTGGCTCCATCTAAATCTGCCTTAACACTGAAAGACCAATATCTACTGCATTCTGCAGATCCCTACTCTCTGCAGCAGACCACCGCACTCTACCGATGGTAGTCCTCCGTTCTCTATTGCAGATCTCTGCTCTCACAGCTGGGCCTCTGCACACTACTGACAGCACTCCATTGTTTTCTTCCTCAGACATCTGCTCTGTTCAGCAGATCCCGCCCTCTACTGTTAGTCACTCCTCACTACAGCAGATTTCCACTCCCTCTTCAGATCAGCTCGCTACTGCAGCTGCAAAAGTCGCTCTTGTTTACTGTTTAAATCTGCAACTGCACTTCTCCAGAGCCTATAATGCTCCAGCCTTCCTCCAATACGTTGATCGTGGTAGCATTCCCACAATCAAGACTAAAGCTAATCCCCATCTAATCAAAATACAGGACATTCCTCAGAAATCCTATTCATATCTTCGCTCATCCTCCCAAAAGTTACAGCACTAATACTTGGTAATGAGATGTGGTATGAGACTGGAAATCTGTCTTGATTATGACCTAAGGATTTCCACTATTAAGAGAATAACTGGCGTTGCGAAACCCAAATCTCTGAATGTGAGTTTACCTTGTCCATTTCAAGCAGACATGATAATAGCAAACCACTGATCGATCCTGTATTAACTAACACATAGAAAGGCGGCATCTCATCTCTGCCCTCATTTCTAGAATATGGGGCGCAAAGGCGCCGTGCTTCTCCAGTAGCCGATTTATGTTCTTTCAGTCCAGCTGCCACCTCAGCCCTCAGTTCCAGCTGTCCTTCTGCCTCTACATTCGGTATCCAAGTTCAGTCAGTTGGTCCCATTTGCTTCCACAACCCCCATCCAGAATCCTCAGCTTCTCCAGATGCTATTTGACTGAATCCTTCTCTCAGTAACCTCCTTCAATCTTCTCAGCATTACATGTCTCTAACCCTCCACCTTCTTCAAGAGCTCCTATTCTACAGCCTGCTCAGTGTCTTCAGTCCTCTGCGCCCAGGCCTCACTCCTCGACTCCACCCTCGCCTCCTCGCAGACCTCCCTCCTCTCCACCCTCGCCTCCTCGCAGACCTCCCTCCTCTCCACCCTCGCCTCCTCGCAGGCCTCCCTCCTCTCCGCCCTCGCCTCCAGAGCAGACCTCCCTCCTCGACTCCCCACCTCCTTCCCCTTCCTTCCCTGATCACGAATGTGGGGGAGCTGGTCCTCCTCCGCAGTGGATTCCTACATTCATTCATCCTTCCCTGATATAGTTGCTGCACCTTATAAAAATGCTGGCATGCCCGTAGTGGGGGATTCCTGTCTGCCGGGGCCACTAGAGGTTTTCCCCTAATCAGCCTCAAGCGGTTTTTTCCTCTCCACTGAGCAGCAGGTATACACAGTCACATCCTGCTAAATTACTAACCATCCTCCTGTTTGTCCCGTTTGTCCTTCTAGTCTTTTGTTTGTTATGCGCTGGCATGTGCTGTCTTTTGTTTGTCTCATAGGGTGGGAGATTTGGTGAGGAGCCGGGGGTCCATCCTTTTGGGGGGCAAGTGATCTCACTTCCCCGACCTCAGGGCAGGCTTCAGCCTCCCTTGACCTTCAGGGGGGTTCTCACCATGTGAGTCAGAGCGGACCCCCGGCCACACTCTGTTCTTTCGCAGCTCCTGCGCTTATCTTGCCTCACTCAAGGCTCTGTTCTATACTGTGTCTCAGTTCGGGATGTGACTACTCATGCTCGAGTCCCATACTAACCTTTATGCCTTGTTCTTATCTAAGGTCCCAGGCAGCGTGAAGTCTCGGCCAATTGGGGGTCTAACGAGCGCCCCTTTACAGAAGTCTCAGACGTTGGGTACCTCTCCCTCTCTATCTCCTTTCGTGTCCCGGTCTTCCGGGACCATCTTCCTCTGAGGGGCGCCCCCCCGAGTCATAACCCTCATATGTCCTGTCTAGCCAGCATTCTGTCCTACTTACCGCTCCCTTCTACTTCTTCTGCCCTATCCCTACCCCCCAGCTCACGCCCCGTGAACTGTGTAAATTAACACCCCCACCCTTCCCTCAAGGATTCATATCCTTGTGTTGCTCATTTCAGTAAAAAAAAAGGATAAAAAAAGAAATGGCTTGAAATTCTTTGGTTACTGCTAAAAATTCAGATTTTGCATCATAATCTGTAAAATGTGAAGAATAATTGATGTATCTGTATTTTGGCCAGTAATGGGATGGTTCAGTCCAATTACATGAAATGTTATGCTACTGGACTGAAGTTTCTAAGGGAAAAGTAGAATGTAAACAATGATAACTGGGACATTGTAATTCAAGGGGGCAGTATAACAAGTCAAAAATCATAAAGTAGACAGACCGTTTTAAAGGAGATATAGGAGATAAAGGAGACTAAGGACCTGCAGGTACAGCACAGTGTTAAGAACTCCACCTTATTGCTGAGATAAATACTTGGAGTGACAGGTCCTAGAACAGAAAAGTAGAACAGAACAATAAAATAGATTTGTTGATTTACTGTATGAGTTTGCAGTGCAGCCACAGAAAAGTGTAACTATTTTATGATAACTTCACAGTTGCATTAACAACACTCAGATAATTATGCTATTTTCTTACTGCTGAATAAAACATATGGTGAACAAATGTGTATCTAATGGTGTACCACTAAATAAATACCCAATGAGATGTGTAACAGCGCGAAAGATTCACATCTGTTAAAACAGGGAAATTGTATGGTAGATTAAATGTTACAGCACATACAGTACTGTAGGTGTAGAAAAAGAGCAGACACCTAAATTAGGGCTGGTGTCAGGGAGGTGATAAAATGGAAGAACATAGCATAATGTACATTAAAGTCATTCTCCAATAAAATAATGACTTGTGTATTCCTTTTTATTCTAAACAATTAAAGTAAAGGGTTTTAATTGTATAGTCCAATTTCTGATGTTTACAATTGTTTTGCATTTTGTATTTAGGTTAGAGATGTATTATAGATAAAGAGACAACTAAAGAGAACATCTACAACTTGGCAAGTGTTGTTTAGCCTCACCCTGCCACAGTTGGCCCTGCTGGTCAGAGACAAGTCAGACTGAACTTTGTCCTGCAGAGTTCTGTTGATTGGCAACACCTGACACATTGGCTGGGGTCAAAAGAGGTGCTGGCTATTAAGCAGCAATGGATAAAGCATGCAAAAGACAGAGCTATTAAAATAAAATATAAAATGGCAAAAAGCTTTCAATGAGTGGAGTGTATTTTAAAATATTGTAATATCTGTTTTTCTTTGTTAAAAATCACAAACACATGGCTTTTACACACACACACACACACACACACACACACACACACATATATATATATATATATATATATATATATATATATATATATATATATATATATATATATATATGTATACAGCTCTGGAAAAAATTAAGAGACCACTGCAAATTTTTCTTAAATCAGCATCTCTACATGTATGGCAGCCATTCCATTCCAGTCTGTTGAATTCCAACACAGGCACACCTCATTCTACTGAATGAGGTACTGATTAGGGGATCACCTGAACCAAATCTTATTTACTGAGGAAAAGTATAAAAACCACTCCTGTGGTCATCACTATCCTCTTGCAATAGGACCAGCTGGATGGCAAAACAGTGCTAGTAGTACCTCAAAAGTAATTGGAATCAAAAAATAACTATTGACCATGCCCAAAGAGTTGAAAAGGAAAGTTTTGAGTGAGGAAAAGAAGGGTTCAATTCTGGCTTTACTGGCAGAGGGATACAGTGAGCATCGGGTTGCTTCCATCCTTAAAATTTCAAAGACGGCGGTTCATAAGAACAAGGTCAAGCAGCACACATTGGGGACAACAAAGCTACAGACCGGCAGAGGGCGAAAACGACTCTCCACTGACCGGGATGACCGCCAACTCATTCGAATGTCACTCAGCAACCGTAGGATGACATCAAGTGACCTACAAAAAGAATGGCAAACGGCAGCTGGGGTGAAGTGCACGGCGAGGACGGTTCGAAACAGGCTCCTAGGGGCAGGGCTGAAGTCGTGCAAAGCTAGAAAAAAGCCCTTCATCAATGAGAAGCAAAGAAGAGCCAGGCTGAGGTTTACAAAAGACCATAAGGATTGGACCGTAGAGGACTGGAGTAAGGTCATCTTCTCTGATGAGTCCAATTTTCAGCTTTGCCCAACACCTGGTCATCTAATGGTTAGACGGAGACCTGGAGAGGCCTACAAGCCACAGTGTCTCGCACCCACTGTGAAATGTGGTGGAGGATCGGTGATGATCTGGGGGTGCTTCAGCAAGGCTGGAATTGGGCAGATTTGTCTTTGTGAAGGACGCATGAATCAAGCCAAGTACAAGGTTGTCCTGGAAGAAAACTTGCTTCCTTCTGCTCTGACAATGTTCCCCAACTCTGAGGATTGGTTTTTCCAGCAGGACAATGCTCCATGCCACACAGCCAGGTCAATCAAGGTGTGGATGGAGGACCACCAGATCAAGACCCTGTCATGGCCAGCCCAATCTCCAGACCTGAACCCCATTGAAAACCTCTGGAATGTGATCAAGAGGAAGATGGATGGTCACAAGCCATCAAACAAAGCCGAGCTGCTTGAATTTTTGCGCCAGGAGTGGCATAAAGTCACCCAACATCAATGTAAAAGACTGGTGGAGAGCATGCCAAGACACTTGAAAGCTGTAATTGAAAATCAGGGTTATTCCACCAAATATTGATTTCTGAACTCTTCCTAAGTTAAAACATTAGTATTGTGTTGTTTAAAAATGAATATGAACTTATTTTCTTTGCATTATTCGAGGTCTGACAACACTGCATCTTTTTTGTTATTTTGACCAGTTGTCATTTTCTGCAAATAAATGCTCTAAATGACAATATTTTTATTTGGAATTTGGGAGAAATGTTGTCAGTAGTTTATAGAATAAAACAAAAATATTCATTTTACCCAAACACATACCTATAAATAGTAAAACCAGAGAAACTGATAATTTTGCAGTGGTCTCTTAATTTTTTCCAGAGCTGTATATATATATATATATATATATATATATATATATATATATATATATATATATATATATATAGGTTTTTTTTTTTTTTTTAGCTCCTTTAAAACACCACTTAGTTTCCATGGTGATAAAGGGTTTATTTTCTACCTGTTGCTGTAGTCCTTACCATTGAGTAAGAGAAAAATTTTCTTACTCTGTGAATAAAAAAGATTGTGTTTCTATTTCTTTATGGCCAGGTCTATAACAACAGGATGAAAGTTACTTTGTGGTCAACTCAGAAAGGGTTTGGTCACCATGAGAAAAGAAAAAGAAAGCATGTGCATGAACTTGCCAGTCAACCATCCATCAGCATAAACATCTACATCAAGCAAAGATAATAGGGACCTACACCTCAAAGTCTTGTTGTGCTTTTCAGTTTGCTCGCTCCTTTGGCTTTGCCTGTCAGTAGCAATCAAGCTGTCTCCCTGCCAATATAGTAATGTTCCGGGTTGTAGGTTCACATGAGGTTGCGATCAATTAATCATGTAATCAATATGGATGAATGCAGAGTGCCCTTTTCACAAAATGTAAAGCCTTTGTTTTGTATGGATGGGTCACATAATGTTTGAGGTACATTGCTTCTTTAACAACAGTAGAGTTTCATGAATACTGATAATAATTTAAATAAATAATGTTCTATAAATAATGAATAGATTAAAGTTTTGTTTTTAATCTAACTTAAAAATGTAAACTAACCCTCCAAGTTATCAGTCGTGCCTGACGCCTTGTCATGGTAGGGCACCTAAGCTTGGTTTTGCAAGGGGCTCATAAAATGAATTAGCATACAACACCTTAACAGGCATTGAGGTGACATATTAAGGTGAGCTCAGTAATTTTTTCAATCAAAATAGGCCATATTGCCTTCATACATAGAGTAGGGTTTACCAAACCCTGATGCAGAGTACAAATACACACAGGAAACACAGTGAAGTCTGAGTCATGTCTGGTTATGTAACTCCAATTAACATGCAAGGCATGCAAAAGCTAGCTGCAGAACAGGGCTTTCAGCCAGAGTCTGAGAAAAAAAAAAAAAAAAAAAAAAAACTTTCTAAAAATGTGACAAATTTGAAAGAAAAAAAATGAATTTGTGAAAATGTACGTACTATGAAGATTATAAGTCAACTGAGCCTCAACTTTCCACTTCTTCCATTCTGCATTCTTTTCATATCTCACCCACTATTCCAATTATTCCTATACTGTACTCTTTTATAAACTTGATGCAGTGATCACTTGTCATTTTTTATATTTCAAATGCGGTTAATTTACAGTGATCCTATGTTGCCAGTAAATTGACATGCACTATATTTAAATGTGCAAAGGCTCTTTACCAATTTACTACCCCCTATATTTCAGATTTGATTACAAAAAAAATAGAAATGCATGTAAATTTAATTAGCAAAACAGTAAGTAAACACTAAAAGTGGGAAGTTTTAATTAGTTTTTTTAGGGGGTTAATTATATTCTGTGTTTGTTAAACAGCTTCCTTCTTTGCTCTCTGTGGTCGGTTAGTTGATCCTTTTTTGATGCATGTAATATGCTATTTGTATTCCCTATGCTGGAAGTTTCAGATCTGAGACACAGCAGGATTTGCACCAGTTTCCTTCCCTGCTGAAGCAAAGAGGTTATGTTTGCAACAGAGGCAAACTACTTTTTTGCCACTTGAACAGAAATAGACCCTGGTCCTTAAAGTACTAACCAAATATTTTTTTTATTTTGCAGTTACTAATAAACTAAATGTACCAGATAATTTGAATGCTGCACTTTCGATTCTACAGCTATGACCTAAAGTTTTGCATCACCTAAAATTTTAGGATTAAGACAAGACAAAATTAAAAATAAATAAATAAATAATAAAAAAACATAATATGAACATAATTGAGGTATTTTATATAACATCATATATTCAAAGAAACTACAAAATTATATTGCTAATGTCTACCAGAGCCATAATAGTAGTATAGCATTTCATGTTAGATTATGAAATGTCACACTGTAAAATTAAATATATATGGAAAATGACAAAGCTGAACGTAATTTAATATGTTAAAGTAACATTATTCAGCAGGTTTCATTCGACTCTATAAAGCAAAATGTATTAATTCTATAAGGTCATATGAAGCAATGTAGAGACATTGTAAACTTGTTTGTCATTGGGTAAGCAGGGATTTGTTGCTGAAGAGCAAACTTACATTAGCTCATTGAGAAAATATATTATGTTGAGATCACATGATGAATGATCTCATGATCTTGACATAACACTTATCTATTTAATTGTTTTCCACTGAACTTAATGACGCACTACACATACTCCTGTCAGTAACTGCAGTAGTTGCTGTTTTCCAGTGCTTCTGGGACTCATCTGCAGGGATACTGCAAGTGCAGCATTGAAATATCCGGAAGCAGCAATCACAACTATTTCATTAGTCACTGGGAAAAAAATACCATTAAAAAAAAATGTTAGTCTTATCAACAGGACAATTTGAGACCTATGAAATGATGATAATCCATATATTAACACATATTAATCTGTTATATTTACGGCTTAAAAAGTCCCTTATGCCAGCAACCAAGCTCTCCACCCATGAAAATGAGCTAACTAATATTAATAGAAGGGAGTATTCAAACTGACATGAGCCATCCGTGAATGTGGCATCACTGGAACAATGTTGGCAATGTTATTGTGTTGCATACAGCAACAAAAAAAAAAAAAAAAAAAAAAAAAAAAAAAATGACATTTTTGGTTTTTAAATACCTTACGTGGCACAACTTCCATGTAAGGTTCAAATGCTTTTTTTTCTTCTTCTCTTACATGGCGCTTGGTGTTATTTCTCTGGTAGCCATTGTGTTCAATTCTAATTTTTATTGTAGGGCAATTCAAATATTTATGAGGATTTCTTTATATAGTGTCTACTTTATTCCAGTACTCTTTTTTATTATTATTATTTTACTCTTTTCAGTACATTTCCTATAATGAAACAGCACCACAAAATTATTCAAGCATGTGTCATTGTAATTGTGTGACAATGACATGAATAGATAGGGACTGATGATTTGAAAGGGCTGACAATCCTGGAAGAAATACATTAAAAACATGCAGGATTAAATTAAGTGTTTTACTTTGAGTGACTACAATAAACCAATCTTTTAATTGATTGGAAAATCAAATGTTCATAGCAATTACCTGTAAGAATGAAACAAGATGGACATTTAATAGAAATTCCCAGAAGGCCCAGCAAATGCTCTATTAAAAAAAATAAATAAATAAAAAAATAAAATGTTCAAAGTGCTGGTTGTCAAATGTTGATTAGGTTACTCTGAATCTAAAAATGCAAAAGAACAAGGTCATTAACCAATTATTACAAAGACAGAGTACATGCGTGTAGCTTAACTCAATAAATATCAACAATCTTTTTTGCATACATGCTACCAACAATTTAGAAATGTTTTTTTGACACTATATATATTCGGAGCTTTGACTGTGTGTGTGTGTGTGTGTGTGTGTGTGTGTGTTGTGTGTGTGTGTGTGTGTGTGTGTGTGTGTGTGTGTGTGTGTGTGTGTGTGTGTGTGTGTGTGTGTGTGTGTGTGTGTGTGTGTGTGTGTGTGTGTGTGTGTGTGTGTGTGTGTGTGTGTGTGTGTGTGTGTGTGTGTGTGTGTGTGTGTGTGTGTGTGTGTGTGTAGAGCCTGCAGAAGAGAAGAGGTAACTTTATATTATAACAGTGAGAGTGTGTACTGCATGTAAACTCATCAAGTGACTTAATTCAGACATTTGCTTTTGTGTTACCAAGGGAACCTGTTTGTTTGATCATTAAAGAGTGCACTCGCATAAGTACAATCTGAATTTTGTAAATACAAATGCATACATTTTACCAAGGCCTTGTAGTGCATTTCAAAAATCTGAAGCTCTTGGACCAGCAATAATTACAAAAAAAGATGGCTTTTTGTGAATGTGGAGTTCCATCATTTTCAATTCCATTAGACTCCAGAGCCTGGAATTGCTTATGGTAATAAGTTCATCTTAACCAAGTTTTTTTTTTTTTTCAAAACCATTTCTATGGGTTTCATTATGCTTAACTGTGATCTTCAACTCAGGTATATAGTCTTTGTCCTTAAAACATAAAAATATGCAAAGCAGACAGTTACCTTTATCTAATGCACATCCTATAAGTATGCCATGAAAAAAAAAAATTGATTTTAGGTACCTGTAAGAATCATATAATCACTATTGTACCACACAACAGCACAGGTGCAGGCCAGCTAATTGCACTTCATGTACCATGCTTGGATACTTTATCGGGACCTGAATCAAATATCAGGTTGGGCCACTGTTTGCCTGATCCTGGCCTTAGCACAGCCTGGCATAGACTCAACAAGGAAGTTAGTCTCTCTAACCATCACTTTCTTATGTCTGTCACTGTTTGTATATATTGCTGAGTATATGCATGTATAATACTGAAACTCTTTTTGAAGGGTTTTCAACTTTTCTCCTCTGTAACTAGTGTCAGGGCCGGCTTTAAGACAAGGTGAGCGAGGCAGCCCCTAGGGCCCCCACCCTTTAGGGGGCCCTGCACTCGATCGGACTACCGTCTGATTTAATGTGCCGTGAGAGTTAATGTGTTGGTTATCTGCACGCAAAACACATCCACATACACAGGAGAGGTTTGTGTTGTGTGGGAAAGTGATAGCAATTTTGTACGCATTTTTACACAGTTATCAATTAAATCTTTGTTCAGCAAGTCAAAAAGTTACATGAACAATTAACAGACTTAACAGCTAACATTGTAAAATAATGTTTCGTGTTCGCAAGCCTCTTCATTTTTACTGTGAAAGTTAAACTTTGCTACTTTATAAACATATTTTGTTGACTGAAAAATGGTTAGGTGAATATAATCACAAGTGTAAGTTAAAACCAAATCAGTTGTTGCAGCTAATGTAAATCTAATCCATTAATACAAAGCGAATGGTTGGTCTACTGTTTTAGGTTTATTAATATAGCGATTTTGGTGTTAAGAGATTTTATATATAAATATACAGCACAATTGTTTCTAATACTGTTCATCATTTTGTTAATTAGATTGGGGGAGGGGGGTAAAGAGGCATTGCACACAGAGTGTCAAAGAGGGATTTTTTTGTTATTATTATTATTATTATTATTATTATTATTTACTGATGTATTTATTTCTGCCTCGATATTCTTACCACCAACCTGTCATAAACCACTTATAGTTAGTCCTTACTAGAAAAAGTTAATCCATGATACATTTGCAGTAGACTGGAATTCTGAGTGCTTTGAAGCTGTGAATTATATAAGCTGATACAGTCTATCAAATAAGCTGAAACAAGTATTCATGAACATTTGAATAGCATTACTATTATTTACTATATCTTAATGTTAGTATGTGTAGGTGCATATGATTACACGATGCACCTATATACTAAATTTAAGATTCAGTTGCTACTGTAGCATTCATTTGATGTTCTGGACCTCACACTTAATCATCACTGCCTAGGGCCCCACACAGGCTAAGGCCGGCCCTGACAAGTGTCATTCATTATCAAGACTCCATGACTCCATGGTCTGTGTTTTTCTTTTCCCCAGTTTCAGTCCCTTTAGCCAATATTTCCTCTTGTCATTCCACAAGCCTGCAACAACTGATGGAAGGTTTATTTTGTTCGCTTGCAGTGTGGATCTTTTCTTCAAAGCCAATATATTGTCAGTGCCTTTATCCACCTGAATCTAACGTCTTTATCTATAAGGAACTAACTCTTTCACTTGTATTTTGCAGCCAGTCCGTTGAGCTACTTCAACTTATGACACACCATAGTTTATGTCATTTAAAGAGGCTATGTGAATTGACAGAATTAATTAAGGAGCTAAAATAACAGCAATCTTTTTTCTGGAATAGATCTTGGTAATTAATTTACACATACATACAACAGAGAAGCACACATAATATATTATTGTAGGATAAGTAATACATAAAAAAAACAAATAAAAAGAAAAGGCATACAAGGATCAATGTTATAATACAAGGCTGTCATTGTAGCATGGCAGGTCCTCTTGTAGGTGAGTACCCAGGGTCTGGAAAGTATGGGGATGACTTCAGAGAATACTGTGGAGATAAAAATGGCCAAGTCAAGTACATCATTGTAGTGCCTGGTACATAAAAAATGAAATGGGTATTTTAGCCCCTATTGTGCATTGTTTGACTTAGACCTTTTTGTAGAATTTTTTCATAAGTTGTTTTTGTTATACATTTTTTTTTTATAACTTCATCCCTTTTTTAGGATATCTGTATATAGCAGTTACTGCATAGATGTACTGTGTGCGTATATATATATATATATATATATATATATATATATATATATATATATATATATATATATTCTTATAACTTATCATTTAAGGTTTAACTTAAGTGTTATATTAGAATACATGGCTGAGTGATACATGCTTTCAGTATTTTCAGCTTCTTTGTTTATGGTGAATTGGTTATATTTTATCAGCTAATTTTGTATTCAGAAATGTTTCGTGTATCAATGTGTATACATTTTAAAAGTATTTATTCATTGTCAGTCAAATTGCCTTCGATTTTTTTTTTTTATGTTACACCCGGCTGCACGACTGAGTACCTGCACTTTTCTGTTGAGAATTTCATCCCTGAGTAGAAACTGTGTTTACTTTATTGAGTTATCTTGTGAATGTTATGTTTAAGAGATCTGCTCAACTAACAAGTATATGCAGGTACTTTAGATCCATGTAGCCTGTCATGTTTAGATTATACTTTAATCAACATTATTTAAAAAGTATTACAAAAAAATAAAAAAGAATATTAGTGTTGTGTTTTTAAGTTTACATTTCAGTATGGCATATGATATTATCCAGTGGTGGTGCAAATGAGGCATAAGAAAAACCTTAACACTGTAAATCAACCCCTAAGTCATTGGTCTTGAATTTAGTTTGGAATATTATGGAAGTTTTAAACAAACGACTTGGGTTAATGTAGAAGCAGTTAAATGAATGTGGAGCAAACAGGATGGAAAATGACACCACTGTTGTGTGTATGTATGAGCTGAACTGTACATAAACATCCATGCACTGCACAAATGACTTAATGAAGCTCCATACAGAAGCAACACAGCAAGCATGTAAGGTTCGTGGTATCAATATGTTTATTGACATTTTATTAATTAAGTTATTTAATACAATTTATTCATCATCAGTGACAAGTTTTGAACAATGGTAAATGTTAACAATCAAATTATATTTTATTAAAGGTTAACATCCATTGTTTATTGATAACACAGAAACAACACAGTTATTGCAATATATTTTTCTAGAGGTGATATATGTAGTCACCTAGTTTACCATTTACAGTATAGGTGCAGATGTGGTTTCAGTCCCGATTGAGCCCAAATAATTGTATCCTGGTCCAGTTTATATATACATCTTAACTAGGGTGATGCCCTTACGTGACTAATTGACTACATTGCTTAGACCTCCCTCCTGTATTTAAGCAGCTGATCACCCTATATTACGACATCATAAGGTTGACCCAGTTTCTCATCTTTCTAAAGCATGTGATATTACCACACTCTTGTGATTTACATGATAACATTCTTACTGCCTGATATTCCATGAATTGCTGATTGTATTCATCAGCAGTATTTCCTGTGTTAGCAGGGCACGTGTTCTTGAGTTCAACTAAAGTACACCCAGTTTAGACCTTTTCTCTGGTTGTCTTTCTCCTCATCCCTAACTCTACAAGCACTACAGCAACTAAACTGGTAGCGCTGCACAAATAATCTCATCACAACTGTATTTTTTGTATGCTTCATAACCCTTTTTCAACTCGCTGTTGTAAGTCTTTCACATCATTCAAGCTGGCATGTCATGATTTTCCTGAACTTTTAACTGGCATCTCTTCCAGATCTGCTTTTCCTTTGAATATTACAATTTATGAGCTTGTAGTAAAACCAAACTCCCTGGCTGCAGATACAAAAATCCAAATTGCCTCAAATAATCCTACACAGTTAGTGATGTTGTATACGAAGATGCTCCCAGATGGGTTTCAACCTACATTCCCTTTTTACAAACCAATGAATTACTGCCGTAAACAATGCCCTGATAGCATGAATCATATTATAATACTATATTCCTGTCTCTGTTATAAATCTGGTACCTAGAGCTTTATAACATTCACCGTCTAGCAAATTTAACATATCCGCTTTTCTGGCAAAAATCAGAACCATATAAATAATTAGCATAGTAATATATTGAAAGCATGCATGTTAAGGTTTTATATCAGCTCATGAAATCAAAGGTAAAAGTACCCTTTAATTCATATTTGATTAAACACATCTCAGTTCTGATAAATATTTAAGTATGACTAGAAAATACATTCATTTGACAGCATGGTGGCTCAGCACAATAGAGCTTGTGCAGTGATCCTTGGTCACAAGTCTAAATTGTGACATGGGATTCACACATGCAAAATTCATGTTTCCAGTGTTTTCATTCTGCTTCAGTTCTAGCCTGTGGAAGGAACTGATTTCATACACATTAGGTGAGTACTAACCTGCACTGCTTACATAATTATGCTGACTTATTTAATTCACACATAAAAGGAATCAGCCAGCAGATGTGAAGTGGTATCTACAAAGCGGGGATACTATTTGCAGATATAATATCTGTATAGGGTATTTTTGCACATGTAAGTATATCTGGAGAGATCAAGTCTGAAACCTATTTAGTCAAGGGAACAGGATTAATTTAATATGAAAAATAAAGTGTTTGCGATACTGCCAGAAATACTATAGATGGAGCTTCCCTAATTACAAAAGCATATGGCTTGTTTGTCATTACATTGTACAACAGCTCCCCACCAATCTGGGATGTTTCTCCCATGTGGGTAGTATAATAACCTTCACAGACTTGACATATTAAACATTGCAGAGTGTACCGTTTATTATGGGGGATTTCACTCTCAAGGCCCTCATGTAGAAACATCACTGCTCTAACCAGTAATTTCATTTCAAGGAAGTCAGAGCATGGACATGAAATATAATGACCACATGCTGGTGTTCCAACCAGGAATTAAAGATGATGCTTTAATCTGATGAACTGTATACACAATTAGTTGATGGTATTACAGTGTTTCTAATATTTGGACAAATATGTATTACTTAAAGTGACAATTCAATATACATATTAATAAACACTGTAAAAGACAGTAAGCAAAATACATTTTAAAAATGCATTTATGCAACATAATAATTGTGTATGTACTTGAATTGTGATTACTGTGCGCACACAGCTTAATCAGCACTATGTAGCTGGATCTTAATCAAAGCGTGATCAGCAAACATATGTTGTTGGCTCTTGATCACTGAAGTTAACTTGATTTCATGTACGATTACCTGGTCAGCTATACAAAAAAACCCCAAAAAAACACATTGATAGCAAGAATGTGATATAATCACAGGATTGGTCAGGAAACAATATCAATATGTATTGGGATAGTGTGTTTGAAATGTAATTGTTTTACTGTGAATTTTGACATTTTAGGCAACGTATTGTCAGACTACTGTATTCATGATATGTGTTTTTTTTTTTAATGAAAATAAATCTAATTTTAAACACTTCAAAAATCAAATTTAATACAATTTAATTTAGTCTCCAATTAATATCGAAGTTCTTGCTTCAAAATATAATTTACTGTAGACTAACAGATTAAATTGTAATCAGTTTATATAAAAACAGTATAGTTTATTAACTATCCAAAGTTAAGGACATGGCTTCACAAAGCTGGTACATGAGCTTTATACTGAAACACTTAACATCTAAAATTCAACGAAAATATAATGCAATGCCAAACACTGAAAGCTTCTGTGTATTCAATAAAGTGTCTCTTGAGGTTTTTTTAAAATACCTCTGTGCATGGAAGTTTTCTTTTCCATATAGACAGGATTTCTCTTTGTTATTATTTCAAATGTAAACAATGAGTATTTGTCTTTGGAGATTATTAGCAGCAGGTTTTGTTTGTGTGTTTAGGATGAGCCCAGGTATTGGTACAAACAAGTCTTCACAACAAGTATGGCCATTGTATAACAGTGTAGTAATAAAATAGTTTTAATAAATAGTCTGCCAAGGCTGTCGTTAGTTTAGACTTGACTGTAGAAAGCGTTCAATAACTCCTAGTTATCGACAGCATTCTGCTGTCGTTCACTCTTATGAATAGCAGGTTGATGCTCAGGACCGATGAAAACTATACTAATGAGCTAATCGATAACCTTTCTCTCAATTCATTAAAACATGCCTTCATAGGCGAAAATTGTTGTGGCTTAACAATGCATCTCAGTTATCACTTATGAATAGCAACTGCTGTTAAATAGGCAGCTATGGACAAAATCTGATCATGTACTCTTGTTTTCTCATGGTATCCGATCATGTACTCCTGTTAACCCTTTATGAGAAGACCCCTATGTGTCTGAATTTTCAACTGCTGCTTGTCGCATTTCCCCAGGGCTCTATACTTGGACCCATTCTTTTCTGTTTGTGCATGCTATGCTGAGTGAGATTCATAAATATGATGTTAACTTTCACTCCTCTGCAGATGACACAATTCTATATGACTGTTACATCTGGTGACTGGTTGTATCAGACTTACCTGAATGCCTTACTGATGCGAAGTGGATGTCCCTTTTTTTTTTTACTGTTAAGACAGAAGTTCTGTTATTAGGTTCTTAGCTGCAACAAGAAGCCACAACATCTTTACAGATAGATCTAGGCAATGCAATCACTAAAGCCCCTTTCACACTGGCATACTCTACCTGGGTCGTAACCTACCCGCTCAGGATGCGGTGTCATGCGGGTTGGCTACACAATTTCACATTGCTTTTGATAAAGCAGGGTTGACCTGGGTGACAGAGGCAAGTACACAATGCGCTTATCAATGCCCTGGAAGCAGCTTGTTACGGATGATTCCATCCAAGCTTCTCTGGATTGAACCATCGGCCCAAATGTTGATTAGAGCAAATATTTCTTCATCCTTGTTGCAATCTGGCAAATGGTGTGTCTCAATCAACAAAACAATGGCTAAACAGAATAGACAGAAATGTGCCTTGCGTAAGTGAAAACCTAAACACAGGAGTGGCTGTTTGTTATTTCCTCGGTTTATGAAGGAACATCATGCATTTTGTCTCTCTCACTCACCCGGGTCAAAGCGTATGATTTATAAGGTGATTTATATTTGACTCTGATCTATCTTCATTATTTGTATGTTTACAACCACATTTGATGTATAGAGTTTGAAACCAAGAAAAAGATTAATTACAAAAATAGGAAACCTAATTGGTGTACCTTATTGGTACACCAATTAGCACATGTTCTGTGTTACCAGAGATCAGTGCCAAATGGTTAGAACCATGGATCCAGTTGCATAGCCAGTGATTCAACATATTCTAACTGTTCCTGGCTGATAAATGCTAGCAAGGCATTTTAAAGGATGTGATTGGATTGATATAAGAATTTAAGTGCTACATTTTACTTGTATGTGTTAAATGTTTTAATGTTAATAAATGCTATGCATTTCTATCATGTTGTGTCTGATGTCATACTGCTGCCAAGCAAAGAGTTACTCTGAAGACTATTTAATTACCTGACTTGCCCTTGGCTCAATAATCAATATAGGTAAAGTCACTGTAACAAATTATATTAAAATAAATTCTGGTGTAAAAAATCATCCTTTACGCTTTGAGGTATTGTAGTGAAGTAGTTAAAAGAGGCATTGATCTCGCTTCTTTTTAATTTAAAAAATGCCATGCCTAAACACATTTAAATTGAATACTAAGCATACTAATAATCAGCATACATTACAGAATCAGGATAACCCCTATGAAAGACATGGAAAGGAAACAGGCATTTACAATTTTATTAATTCATAAACTGTACATTGTACATATGTACTGACAGATGGTAAAAAAAAAAGAAAGTTTAGATTTTTCAAATAACAAATTATTAATTGTACTTTGTAAAAACTAAAATAATAGTAATATTACAGTATATTGTTTTGATATACCCAGGGACTTAGAGTTTGGTGTTGTCACCTTAATGACAACAGGGGACAAATGGAGAAGCAGGGTCAAGGCTATGATGACATGATACAAATAAATAAATAAATAAATAAATACATAAAAAAATAATTTGCCTTTTTTTGCATTAAAACATTGTTTGACAAAAAAATGCCACAGACTATGCTTGGAATGACAAATATGACAAGTATTATATTTCCTCTCATATACTGTATTACTGTCACCAGTGTTGATGGCATGCTTTTGTATTGATTTGTATTTGCGATGAGGGGGGTTGCGCCAACATGACACTAAATCAGGGGTATAAGGTGATCGTGTAATTGAAAGATCGATGCTCAGCATTGTAAGATGTAAAGTGTAGTGTGGGATGATTGACTGTTTGTCCAGGATCTCGCCTTCTGGACCAGTAGGAGCCATTCTCGTTTGAGATGCGACCTGCGATGTTGGTAAGAGGTCACCAAAGCCGAGGAATGGAGGACCACCGACCCCCAGAAGAGAGATACAGTTGCAAAGGAGGTGGTGGGGAGGGGGAGGAGAAAGTCTTGCAGAACAAGTACTGGAAGGTGAGCCTGGACTATATAGGTTGAGGAACCAATAGGATTAGCAAAGCGAGCTGAACCTCTCCCCTAGGACTACGACAAGCCTCTATTTAATTTCAATTTTAAGGCAGGTTTACTGAATCTGCTGAGAGAAAAATGAACTATATAAAAAAGGATGAAACAGACAACAAAGGATGAAAGAATACAAGCTACAGTATTAATGCTCTGTAAATCAGAGCCATAGGCTCCAAATGTAGCTGGGTATCATCAAATATGCACCCACAGTACCATAAATAAGCAGCATCCCATCTTAGTGACTCTCATATATAACATCAACAAAAAAAGCAAAATGTACACAAAAAATGAAAAGAAAACCGAAGAAAAAAGAAATCTAAAAGCCAGGATGAATTGAAATTATGGATATTTTCAATAAAGATGTCACGTTATATCAGCAAAAAACTTACACAGTATGCATGCAGTTGTCTGTAATCTTTTTGTTTAAATCTCAAAATAAATATGGTTGACATTTAAATGTAATATCTGGAAAGGTCTGCTAATATATGCCTTTAATTTATAACAAAAAAAGGCACAAATATGTTATGAAATAGTGCCTATGTTCTTATACCTCTTTACACATTAATGTCCTTGTGGCAAAGTTTTATTACACTATGTAACACAATTTTTGTTCCTGGGTAGTAAGTGTTATTGCCTAATTGCTTATGCCTCAAAAGTATAGAAAATGGCTATTCTTCCCCACAAACTTTGCTTTTGTGACCAGGACAGTGATATTTCAAAATATCACTATTTCCAATGGGAAAATGGGCAAATGTGTGTCTTTTCATATTCACAGTATAATTGTAAATCTCAAAAAACTACTCACTTCTAAATCTTTAGTAGTCATCTTTGTATTACTTTAGTATAAATACATGTTAATTTGGATTCATATGTTGTTTTTTTCTGACTTTATGTGAACGAAAAGACACACATTTGCCAATTTTCCCATTGGAAATAGTGATATTTTGAAATATCACTGTCCTGGTCACAAAAAAAAGTTTGTGGGGAATAATAGCCATTTTCTATACTTTTGAGGCATAAGCAATAAGGAAAATAACACTTATTACCCAGGAACAAAATAAAAATGTTTTTTTGTTACACAGTGTTATTTTATTATTATTATTATTATTATTATTATTATTATTATTATTATTATTATTATTATATTGCATTTTTATATTTGAGATGATGGTGAAAAGCTGTGTGTTTGTTTTGTTTATTAATTTAAAAAACCTTGTGCTGACAGTGACCATCTCCCGAGTTAATTCATTGATTCATTTTTGCTAATCGGGAGATGGTCACCTGTATAAAAGCCAGTAGCTTTCTGCTGTCAGAGAAGAGTCATGAGGAAAGTATCAGAGGCAAGACATGAGTCTTTAAGTTTGGAAAATCAGAAGATAACAATTGCTAGACAAGCTGGTTTGTTAACCAGCAAGATACTTGTTACTGTTATTGTTTATTTGTTTGGCCAATGTGCCTTTTTGTTTTGTGTCTTTTTGTTTGTTTAAATCTTTTATTATTCATTCAATTAAAAGCCAAGCACAGCAGCGCTGTTTGCCAATATCATCCTTCTTTGTTTTGTGTTGCTTCTTCCTGGATCTGTGACGTCACTGCAAACACTCTGCCACAGTCCAACATTTCATCCTGTTAATGCAATATAACATACTTGTGCACTTCACCTGTTCATAAGATAAACATTTAAACAAAGAATACCTAAATACATTAGCCTATTCAGTAGTGTTTTGATCACAAATGTCAATGCTTTTATCTTATTCATCAATAATATATTGAGTGTTTTGCTTGCTGATGTACTTCAGATGGTCTTGTCACAAGCACTTCCAAATGCTTAGTCACTGAAATTGTATTTCTAGTATCTCAGGTTACCAGCAATGTGTTAGTGACATATACATATATATATATATATATATATATATATATATATATATATATATATATATATATATATATATATATGCCATGATGTTATTGAAATTGATGGAATTCACATTGACCTATATATAATCTTATTCATTTGTTTATTTAATAGATTTTAGGAACTAAATCAATATAACATTTTTAAATTGTATACAAAGAGTTAACTTTAAGTGACTTGTCTTGCACTGCTTTTACTGCTGTTGTTTTTCATTGTAATGATGATTCCTTAAACAGATAAACACTGGCTTTGTCCTATAAATTGTTAGATGATTCAGCTTTTCACGGATGTAAAATACTTCTAGACATCTACTTCAAACAACCCTTTGTTAAAATATCTTTCATGCCATTTAGCAATTTAAATCTATAACTGAAAACTTTTTTTTTTTTTTGCAGAGTTGGGATTTCTGTCAACTGATTTTTTAAAGGCAGTTATTTCAGTCAACAAAAAGGCTAAGCAATACAAATGTATCACTTTCTGAACAACTTTCTAAAATAAACAAAACGTTCCAGTAAATATATTGTCCATGTTATCACACAGGAGGTGGAAGCTCTTTGCTTAATTTTTTTTTTAGAAAATAGCAGTTTGTGGACGTAAGAGCTGACATTCATTTATGATAATTCTGTGTGTTATAATTTTATAGAAGTGAAAAAAAAACCCATTAAAATAGTTGAAGAATTAAGTCCCATCTAATGGCATCTGTATGCACCAATGCATGCATATCAAAAGTCTTTTTCTATGTCATTTACTTGACATTAAGGGGTAGATGTATTAAGATGGGCTAGTAACAGCGCAAACATACCACAATTTGCATTTTAGTTACAATAATTCGCAAAGTGCACATTTTGTCGTATGTACTAAGAAAAATGTTAATAAAGAGAGCTGCAATATACTAATTAAAAAAAATATGAGGATCATTAACTGAATTACGATTAAAATTGAGAAACTCATCAAGTTTGGACTGAAATGAGGTGAGTAATGATTCATTTTGTAATAACGTTGTATTAAAGCGCCACCATACGGCTCGATTTGGGGTATCAACAAGTACCAGTACAGACAAAGCGCTGTGGTCTGAGAGAGACATCAGTAAGATATCGATATATTTCAGAAAACAGAGATTTCGATGGAAAAGGATCTGGATAAGGACTTATGTCTAGCTGAGAAAAAAGTAAACTCTTTAGCTGATGGATTGCATACCCTCCATACATTAAAGGACAACTGAGTCTGCATAAAAAGAAGTTGAGAGAGATGTTTTCTTTGTAACTGCGCTAATGCAATCAGGTTTATTGAACACTTTCACTAAAATAAACAAATGGGTATTCATCGTACCACTGAACTCTCTATATCTTTTGCCATACTGGAATAGATATTCAAAAGCCAATCAGATTCTCCCTGTACACTTGACCTGACCAATGTTCCCTCGCCCTACCTGCCGAGCTGCGCGAACAAGCTACATTACAATTTAA
Source organism: Polyodon spathula (assembly GCF_017654505.1). NCBI lineage: Eukaryota > Metazoa > Chordata > Actinopteri > Acipenseriformes > Polyodontidae > Polyodon > Polyodon spathula. The sequence goes on from NC_054540.1 coordinate 12,831,486, forward strand.
GAATCACACTCTGCATTCCTTGCATTTGAACATAGTTTGTCAGTTTTTGCACTCAGCTGACTTAAATGTACTCGAGAGTTAGCTTGGTTTTGTCGTTTCACAATAAAACTTTATTTACATTCAAAATAGGGTAACCTTCCCCTTTTCCCATCAAATGTCCTGGTCTCCCGCCATTTTTCACAAACCTTAAATAAGTCCCAGATTGCAAAAGAGCCAGATATCAATCAGCTATTATATTAATGGTTCCATAGCAGTATTTTTCAGATAGGTTACTATACTAAATTAAAAGTATGCAAAATGATAGAAAATAATTGTTACAATAGCAATAAATGCAGTTATAAATAACAAATTGATGGTGACAAATTTTAAAGGGCAGGTGCAGTGCCTGTGCAGGCTGTTGTTTTTTGTTGTTGTAATGTGAAAACAGTAATAGTGATAAAAGCAATATATTCAAATAACCATTCTTTCAAACTATTTTTATTCTATGTGTCGCAATTCTGAGCCTTGGAAATCTGGTCACCCTACTTCAAAACAATGACAAAATACCACTAACCACATGACAAAGACACGGCCCCTGTCATAAATATTATCTAAATTAAAAGGGAAAAGTTAAATTCTCCTGTGAATCAAAGAAACATTAGATCATCCTACGAATTATGACATTTCCAAAAATAGAAAATATGTGTTTGCTTATTAAAATGAGTAGAAATTTTAAACTGACCTAGATAGTTTCAGTCTAACCATCTACAGGGGCAAAACAAAACTGTTTGGGAACATGTAAATTGGATTCATAGAGCACAAATGAAAATAGATAGATATAGCATTAAGAAAGCATTGATAGCCAAAGCTGCAGGAATAACCTAGTTAATTGATCGTGGCATCTGCTGTTTGTCTTGAGCCAGGCATAAAATTCAAGGTCATTTATGTTCCAGGTAATGCCCACTGCAAAGGATTGTACCAAATCTAACCTTTTTTCTGCTTTTCTCTGGACATTAGCAGATTTTCTATCTTCTTCAACAACAGGATCATGACTTTTTGTTGCCCTTACTGTATTGTTTCCTGTGAGGTAGCATGCTGGTATATTCCTGGGGTCGTATTTTGGTGTAAATAATAAATCCTGGGCACTTATAATGAGTTCCAACGTCAACGTCCAGTGTCAGTGGATTGAGCACAACCCCCAGCACAGTTTATTACAAATGATTAAATAACATTATAATCTATTATAGGAATGGAACCAGCATTAATATAGAAATTGGGTAAAGGTATTTGGTTTGTATTTCTTCATCTTTGTGGACATATACATAGGCTGCTGTATCCATGGAAAAAAAAATCCCCAGAAAAATGTGAGCTATATAGTAGTGGTTTGTTAAATAATATTTTGTAAGGTCAGTTGTCAGCAGCTAATGTTCTCCTTTTTTTAAATAAACATGACATGTATTGAAAATGCTCCTCATTGTTTTGTGATTCTGTAAATGTATATAACATTGTTTAATACAATATATACACAACAAGCATTCACTTCATAAATTTAGTATTACAACTAAAGTAATTGCACATACAGCAAACATGATCATAGAAAGCTTGCTGAACAAGATTTGAATATCTTACTGTCAACTTGAATTTAATTTTTTTTCTTGTTGGCATTTTTGCATGCCCCTGGTTTTATCATATAGTAAGCTGCACATTGATTGGGCCCATTTACCACTTGATCCAATCATCTAAGTTTGAGCTGGAGAGATATTTGGAGGAAACACATATAGAGTCAAAAAAGCAGGAGCCTATTTCAATTCCTTCAGACATCCCACCTATCAATCCACCTGAATTCCAAATGGAGGACTGTGCACCTAAGTGGAAAGAAGTAGAGCAAGCTGTGAAAAAAGCAAGGGCATCATCATCTCCAGGGCCTAATGGAGTTCTGTACAGTGTACAAGAGTGCTTCTGGAGTTCTACAAATCTTGTGGAAATTGATGAAAGTGGAATGGGAAAAACAGGTTGTACCAAGAGCATGGCACGGAGCAGGTGGAGTCTTTCTTGGAGATTCTACAAGCATCGGTCAGTTTCGTCCTATTACCCTATTAAACATAGAAGGCAAGATTTTCTTCTGCATTATTGCTCAGAGATTGTCAACCTACCTATTAAAGAACTGCTTCATTGACACTTCAGTACAAAAAGCAGGCATTCCAGGTTTCCCAGGATGCTTAGAACACATCAGTGTAATCTGGCAAAAAATTCAATCAGCAAAAAAGGACAGGAAGGAGCTCCATGCGACATTCCTGGATTTGGCTAATGCATATGGTTCAGTGCCACATGAACTTCTTTGGGCAGCATTTGATTTTTTTAGCGTACCGATGACAATAACAAATTTAGTGAAAGCCTACTTTGCAAATTAGTTTTTCAACTTCAGAATTCAGCACTACATGGCAATGCCTAGAAGTTGGAATAATGGTAGGATGTACCATTTCTCCACTGGCTTTTACCATGGCAATGGAAGTAATTATTAGGGCATCAAAATGGGTAGTGGGAGGAGAGCAGGTTCAGAAGCATTTAAACTAGAAAGGAAGGGGGGAGAAAAAAAAAAACAGAAGGGAGACCGCATCAAAACAAGAACAACAACTCAGGTAAGACAACCATTAAATGTATTTAACTAAATGCTAGAAGTATCAGAAACAAAATTCTAGAACTTGAAGCTACTGCACTAACAAGTAACTATGATGTGATAGGTGTTACAGAAACATGGTTGTCTGAGAGTCATGGGGACGAATATAATATTTGTGGGTATACACTGTATAGGAAAGACAGGCAGGACAGAAGAGGAGGAGGGGTAGCGCTATACATAAGAAACAGTCTTGAAGCCCAGGTGTTAAACCTGGACAAAGAAAATAAAACCGAATCAATATGGGTCAGAATAACGGACAAAAATTCAAAGGGCATAATAATAGGAGCATGTTATAGACCGCCAGATTCAGACGGTGAGCAAAATAATCTGTTATACAATAACATTAGGAATGCATGTAGCAAAGGAGAAGCCATACTAATGGGGGATTTCAACTTCCCCCAAATAAAATGGGAAAACCCGGTAGGTAGCACGAAGGATGAAATAGAAATGGTGGAAATGACAAATGACTGCTTCCTAACACAATTTGTCAAGGCACCGACTGGGGGGGGGGGGGGGGGGGCATGCCTTGATTTAGTCTTTTCAAATAACAAAGATAGAATAACTAAAACAGAGGTCAGAGAACCACTGGCAAACTCAGACCACAACATGGTCTCATTTGAAGTGTTTTTTAAAACCCCAAAAGTAATGACTAAAGCTAAGGTTTACAATTTTAGAAAAGCAAACTATGAAGGTATGAAACAGAGACTAACAGAAGTAAATTGGAGTAAAATAGAGAAAACACCCACAGAAGAATGATGGTTGTTCTTCAAAAATGTAGTACTAGAGGCGCAAAACAATTACATCCCTAAAGTAGACAAATCTAAATGTAAAACTAAATTGCCAAAATGGTTTAATAGATCAATTAAAAAAAATATTCAGCGAAAAAAGGCACTTTACAGAGCATTAAAAAAGGACCAAAAAGAAAGTACGCAGAAAGAGTACACAGAACTGCAAACTCAAGTCAAAAAGGAAGTTAGAAAGGCCAAGAGAGAAATAGAAATGAACATTGCTAAGGGAGCTAAAACCAATTCCAAAATGTTTTTCCAATATTACAACAGCAAGAGAACATTCAAAGAGGAGATTAAATGTTTAAGAGATACAAATGGCAAAATCGTAGAGGAAGAAAAAAAAAAATAGCAAATATATTAAATGATTACTTTTCACAAGTTTTTACAAAGGAAGATACTGACAACATGCCCCACATGTCATCCAGTTCCTATCCAGTTTTAAATAACTTTAGCATAACTGAGGCAGAAGTGTTAAAGGGACTAGGAGCTCTTAAAATAAACAAATCCCCTGGGCCGGATGAGATCCTCCCAGTAGTACTCAAAGAAATGAAAGAAGTAATTTACAAACCGCTAACCAAGATCATGCAGCAGTCTCTTGACACAGGGGTGGTACCGACAGACTGGAAAATTGCAAACGTAATACCGATCCACAAAAAGGGAAACAAAACTGAACCAGGTAACTACAGACCAGTAAGCCTGACTTCTATTATATGCAAACTTATGGAAACTATAATAAGATCCAAAATGGAAAATTACCTATATGGTAACAGGGTCCTGGGAGACAGTCAACATGGTTTTAGGAAAGGGAGATCGTGTCTAACTAACTTGCTTGATTTTTTTGAGGATGCAACATCGATAATGGATAATTGCAAAGCATATGACATGGTTTATTTAGATTTCCAGAAAGCTTTTGACAAAGTCCCGCACAAAAGATTAATTCTCAAACTGAACGCAGTTGGGATTCAAGGAAACACATGTACATGGATTAGGGAGTGGTTAACATGTAGAAAACAGAAAGTACTTATTAGAGGAAAAACCTCAGAATGGAGTGTGGTAACCAGTGGTGTACCACAGGGATCAGTATTAGGTCCTCTGCTATTCCTAATCTACATTAATGATTTAGATTCTGGTATAGTAAGCAAACTTGTTAAATTTGCAGACGACACAAAAGTAGGAGGAGTGGCAAACACTGTTGTAGCAGCAAAGGTCATTCAAAATGATCTAGACAAGATTCAGAACTGGGCAGACACATGGCAAATGACATTTAATAAAGAAAAGTGTAAGGTACTGCACGCAGGAAATAAAAATGTACATTATAAATATCATATGGGAGATACTGAAATTGGAGAAGGAATCTATGAAAAAGACCTAGGAGTTTTTGTTGACTCAGAAATGTCTTCATCTAGACAATGTGGGGAAGCTATAAAAAAGGCTAACAGGATGCTCGGATACATTGTGAAAAGTGTTGAATTTAAATCAAGGGAAGTAATGTTAAAACTATACAATGCACTAGTAAGACCTCATCTTGAATATTGTGTGCAGTTCTGGTCACCTCGCTATAAAAAAGATATTGCTGCTCTAGAAAGAGTGCAAAGAAGAGCGACCAGAATTATCCCGGGCTTAAAAGGCATGTCATATGCAGACAGGCTAAAATAATTGAATCTGTTCAGTCTTGAACAAAGAAGACTACGTGGTGACCTAATTCAAGCATTCAAAATTCTAAAAGGTATTGACAGTGTCGACCCAAGGGACTTTTTCAGCCTGAAAAAAGAAACAAGGACCAGGGGTCACAAATGGAGATTAGACAAAGGGGCATTCAGAACAGAAAATAGGAGACACTTTTTTACACAGAGAATTGTGAGGGTCTGGAATCAACTCCCCAGTAATGTTGTTGAAGCTGACACCCTGGGATCCTTCAAGAAGCTGCTTGATGAGATTTTGGGATCAATAAGCTACTAACAACCAAACGAGCAAGATGGGCCGAATGGCCTCCTCTCGTTTGTAAACTTTCTTATGTTCTTATGTTCCTATGAGAGCGCTTGGCTTCTGGGATGCAACTACCACCAATTCGAGCATACATGGATGACATGACAACAATGACTACAACAGTAGCCTGCACCAATCGGTTATTGGGCAAATTAACCAATAACATTGAATGGGCACGAATGCAAATCAAGCCCACTAAATCAAGGAGCATCTCTATAATTAAAGGTAAAGTACTAAATAAAAGGTTCTGGAATCTGGAAACAGCACATCTATAAACTGCTAACTGTCATTGTGGCTAAATATTACAACTACAGTAGAATTGTAGATGTAATCTGCCCCAATTTATGGCAACACCTCTGGTCCTGAGTGGTGAATAAGCAGAAATGGGAATTGCTGAGCGCGAATAACTGGGACAGTGCACCATTTATTGTCTGAGGGTGTTTATACTCTCACAAATTGACCTAAAACCTGTCTTCCCTTGTACAAGATGCAATCACCTTTTTTGAGTGAAAGGTGTATGTGGCTCTTTGATAGAAACAGTTTACTTTATTTGAAATCTTCTCAATGATGACGGGAATGTAGAGATGGAAGCTCTGCTAACAAAATTTAAATTTTTGCAGGTATCAGGCTTTTAAAGACACACTGTGGTGGCTTTGACAGACTCACTGTGAGCAGAAACTGACCCAAGTCTGTGACAGATACTGGAAGCAGGCTGATCTTTAGGATACAAATTGAACATTTGTGAAACTGTATGTGTGTTAAAATGTTGTAATAACTGCATTGTGTTTTAAAGAATATAAAGCCAGCAGAAATACTAAACAAATTGTTAAAACACACTGTTCATACAAAAAGTTATAATATGCTAGGTATTAACCTATAGTTATGTTAGAACATTCTATATTCCTATTTATTCTATTATAACAGTGACAAATATTATTGTATCTCTGTAAATCAGTGTAAAAAGGGAAATATATTTTTAACCCAGGATTGGAATAGTTAAAACAAAGTAGATGTTATATATATATATATATATATATATATATATATATATATATATATATATATATATATATATATATATATATATATATATATATATATATATATAACACATCTTTTCTATATATTGTTCATATACTTGTACTGTATTCACACGCATGCTGTGTTCAGGTACTCACTAAAACAATAACATCAGTTCAAGAGTTCACCTTACATAGTTTGTTGATGTGGGAGATGTGTACTAAGGAGTGATAGCTAATTGATCACATAGAAGGAGTTACCAGGTGTTTTAAAAATGTTATTTACTTAAAGGACTGGAACTGTCAAGACAGAATAATGTTTGAGAATACAGTACTGTAACTAGTCCACCTCATAACTGAATCCTTTGGCTTTACGCAAGAAACAGCCAAACATTGGTCCCAGTGAGTTTTTTTTTTTTTTTTTTTTTTTTTTTTTTTAAATGTGTGCTGAAGGAACACAATAAGCAAAAAAAAAGACAACAGATAGCAGTGTCAGCAATACTGCTGTTATAGAAGAATAGCAGGTGTAATACATTGGGAATTTCAGTGATAAATGGGCAGGTCTGGGATTTGTAGGTATCAGTTTGGTGTATTGGCACATTTAGACAACTGTAACCACTTGGTATCAGTGCTATTCAACAACATTAATCCTGTTTCACTCATTTATTTACAGTAGCTGTTTAGTTATATACACACAATGTAATTTCACCACAAAAAAGCCCATTGTGGCACATAATCTTTACAGTGTTCCCTGGTGCAGCAGTAACACAAATAACAATAAACCCATGCTCAAGCAGCAGTCAAGAATAATGAAATACATAGATCACAAAATACCAAAAACACATTGGAATCATGTACAACACAATCACATTTCTTGTTTAATGTTATGAATGCAGTTGTGTGTGAATATGAATAAGTCATCCATCTTGCTCATAAAAGCATTAATTATAGAAGGAAAAAATTTAAAAGATAATCGTATAATCGGTCTGAGCAAAAGAAACAGAATAAGGAAATCAGTGTCTAACATATGTAGGACTCAGCTGGGGCCACAACTGTCCTTGCATTCAATAAGAAACGTTGCTTTTCATATTATAAGATACTGTGTAGCCTCTGGAGTATCAGAAGAAGACATGAAAAGACAAGAATTCGAAAGATCATGTGAAGAAGCAGGGTTGTACACTTACATCTGCATGATTGGGTGCATCTGGAGCAGAAAATGGGAATGAATAGAAGTGTGTTTTACATCTAATAGAAGGGTCGGTTATTGTCTTCTGTAGCACATATTTACAAGCTTTAAGTCTTGGCAGCTGTAACTAAGTATTTGTATGTCACACTTGCCTTTTTTTCCTAGCATGCTCATATGTCATGATGTTCCTCATCTGGTATTTTTGATCATAGTTAAGGCTCTAGGGACCTCATTTACAAAAGGGTGCTAAACTTAATGGTGTGCGATAATTGCAAATACTGTGCAAGTTAATGATTTCTGTTTTCACTATTGCAATTTTATTAATTATTGCATGAAATAGTGGGCATGTCATGGTGCACACTAATTTTATTGTGCCTTCCAACGTAATCGGAATGAAATGTAGCAAAGCAATGGTTCAGGCAGGGAACTCACTTTTAATCAGTCAATCAAATCAAGCTTATTAAGTGTGGATAACCAGACAATTGTCAATCAAAATAGCAGTACCTTATCTCAAACAACGTAATTACTGTCCAATGATTGTCAGGGAAAGGATCTTATCTGATCCATTACCTCCTGCTGCGAATCAGAGTTTGCCTCCTCCTCTCCAGCCTCCACTTGCTTTTTGGCTTCGTCCAAAGGTGAGGGCAGCTAATCCTGGCCCCTGCTCATGACTTCCCTACAGTCAGCCTCTCCATTATCAGCAGAACATTTTATGGGCAGGGGTTCCCTGAGGCAAGGCCAAAGGTCAAAGATGTATTATCTGTTAAATGTGTTGTTAAATAATATATAATATGCATAAATGTGTTATCATGTTTAATCTGTAATACATAATTTATCTATTGCATGAGTTCCCTAACTGAGTATGTGATTTGTATGGTAATGCATGATGATGTATTTAAATGAGCATCCAGCTCATAATAATGAGAACTGTATTTACATGGTATTTACTAAAAGAAGTTCTTTTTATTGCGTGCATTAAAGTGATAATTTATTAGTGCATATGGGAACCAGGCTTTAGCCACTGATAGGGGCGCTATTTAAACCTATTTTTCTGGCCTGAAAAGTATTGATTTGCTGTTAGATTCTTTTTACTGACTCGATTTGTTTGATTCAGTTTCGAATCAATTAAACAGGTCCCTTAGTTTGATTCACTGATTCACTAACGCAAAATAAATACATCTTGCTGAATTACTTTGTAAATTTACGTAAATTTGTTTGAACGGAAAAATCTGTAATGTATGTGAAAATGTCTATATAAATTGTATGTAGGCCAATATACTCAAATATACTACTCAAAACAACCCCACTGCATGATTCCTAATAATCAATAAGTGTGCAGGTACAATTTCAATCAATTAATCAACATATTAAAGTATTTTATACAGAAATAGGCAGATGTCAAGAAGCAGCTTTCCTAGAACATTGACAAAAAAAAAACAACTCAATATCACAAATGTAATATAATAGGAAATAGGAGACTATTTTATTTCAATGAAAATGTCACAAAAAAAGATGTCAGAGTAGCCTATATTTAATTTATATTCCGAAATATAACTTTTTTGTCCTGACACTTGGCATGTATTTTCTCGCACACTTGATAACTATGCTCGTTACATGTTCTAATTCTGTAACTTTTCCGCATAATGCATGTTGATGCAGAATCCAGTGTAAGAAAATTGGTACATTTCTTACTTTAATTTTTTCCAGCTAGCTAATCCACTCTGTTGTCCAGTCATATGGTGCATTGTCTGTTGTAATCTCAGTTACTTTGACTTCCAAGGTAATTCTGCACTTTCCATGGCTTCTTGAAGTTAAACAAGTCATTTCCTGTGGTTGACTTGTTCATGGCATCCACAGCACTTTTCAGCAAAAAAAAACTTTTGTTGACTCCATAGCTTCTTTTATTTCCAGTAAATTCAAAATATCTTGCTTTGTGCAGCGCGTCATAGTGACGTTGTATGTTATAATCTTTCATAACTGCAACCGTTGTACTGCAAATAAGACATATTGCCTTGCCGTCAAAATTATTAATCATCTGGCTAATGCTTTTGGAATCTTCTGTGTTCCACCTTCACCTTTTGCTTCTGTGACATCTCCACTATTATTTTTGCTACTGATTTGAAATTTTACGCAAAATAAAATAGTTTAAACAAGCTTACGTTTCGCAATCCTAATCGAAATTATGTGTGCTGTGTGCGTGAGGAAACGGATCCTGTGTGCCACTTGACTAGCTATTTTACTACCTCTGTGAGCTGTGATTGGCTTAAAGGGAATGTCACTCATACAATGCAGACTGCACATGTTGAATACATGTGTAATATTAAAGAGGCGGGTTGTTTTATAGAAGAATTCCAAAACAATACGGTACGTCAATGCAATTTTAGAAATGTATGGGTGGGCCGTATGCATTAAAGGAGACAAGGAATACATGTTAAAATTAAAAGGTAAGCAGTGCAGTTTCACTTTACGTTGCCTCTGCCTGTCCGTGCTGAGTGCTGTGTCTGTTGATCGCTCATTTTCGGTCAATGTAAGCCACCTCCACCTTCACAATAAGCTACTGACAAAAAGATACACCAGGACTGCTAGGGAATTTGATATCACGGTGATCACGTGTAAGTCTCTGACATTATCGTGCACATTAAATTATCACTCACAATACATGCAGCATATGTAATGTGTTCTTTGTTAGTAAACAGGGCAGTAAATTTAGATTTATCGTTCACGTTAGGCTCACTACTTCACGCGCTCCAACTCCAAATTTAGTGCTCTTCCGTAAATGAGGTCCTAGATGTGTACATGGCCTGCAAACATTGTCAGGAGTGTAAACATGAAACAACAAAATGTCAGAAATGCAACTAAAGGAACCAGAGCAAAACATAATAAATATAACTTTCTGCATCCGTAACTGTTTTCTTGTATGTGATGGTGTGTTTATATATATATATATATAGTTTTTAAATTTGAAAATACCTATTAAATCATTTTCCATATCTTCATATCTACACTCTTATTACATGATGTTCTTTCATGGCCCCAGTGCATTATACAGTCTCTGGTGGTGCCACTAGGGTTATTTGCATAGGAGCTTATGTTTGATTTTCCCCTTGTGGGGGTTATTCAGCCAGCATCTGCTAGAGAAGCTGTTTGTTTGTTGTCACAACATCAAAGCAAAGTAAACACTCCTTTTCAATAATTCAAAATAGCTAACAAAAAATAATATATGCAAGAGTATATTATTAATTTACATTTCATCCACAGGAAACCAAAACTGCAATTCATGGCATGATTTTTTTTTTTTTTTTTTTTTTTTTTTTTTGAATCAATGAATAAGAATCATTGTTTTGTCACACTATTTTGGTAGTACCTTTCGGGCAATTTTGGGTTTACATGTAGTTTTTCTTTCACTTCTTCAAAACTCAAATGATCTAGTTAATATTACGATCTGGGGGGCATATTTAAATGTTTCTGTTAATGTTCCAATTTGGCCTTGTGCCACTACTGATATCATTCAGCTTTCTCAAACTGGGTTTACAAGGTTGTAGTTTGTGTTGAAGAACCGAAAGAGTCACCTGCTTCAATTGGCCACCAAAATATTTTTTAAAAAAATGAGGGTAACAAAACAAAGACATAGTGTTAGACAAATAGCTAAAAAAAATATCAACATTCCATAAGAGATTTATTTGCTAAACATTTTTGACTATTTATATTAGGACGGTCCCTCAATTAAAATTTTTGATCGGTTAATTTAAGGGCAGTAATCTGTGCACATTTTTTATAAATGTAACAATCTTAATATTCTAACTATATATATATATATATATATATATATGCCTAATGCGAATTTGGTCTTTTTAAAACCATTTTTATTATTATTTTTATTTTAGTAAATGTATCAAATATTGTCTTTCCATCCTATTACCCTGATAAAACAGATTTAGGGAACTAATTATTAAAACACAACTAAACACAAGCCCCAATGCCACAGCAGCACAGTTACGCACATACTGTTTAACCACTCTAGGGTAACACCTAAACAGCAAAATTATTTTCAATGTACAAACACAGAAACAAAAAACACTCAGAGGTTTATAACTAAATCAACTACTCCTCCTCTTCTGGCTCTGGAGATGGCAGTGGCTCCTCCCCTGGCTCTGGAGATGGTGGCTGCTTCTTCCCCTCTGGCTCTGAGATGGCAGTGGCTCCTCCCCTGGCTCTGGAGATGGTGGCTGCTTCTTCCCCTCTGGCTCTGAGATAGCAGTGGCTCCTCCCCTGGCTCTGGAGGTGGCAACGGCTCTTCCACCTCTGGCTCTGGAGACAATAGCGGCCTCTTCCCTTTTGGCACTGGAGATGGCAGCTGCTCCTCCCCTCTGGCTCTGGAGATGGTGGCTGCTTCTTCCCCTCTGGCTCTGAGATGGCAGTGGCTCCTCCCCTGGCTCTGGAGGTGGCAGCGGCTCTTCCACCAATGGCTCTGGAGACAATAGCGGCCTCTTCCCTTTTGGCACTGGAGATGGCAGCTGCTCCTCCCCTCTGGCTCTGGAGATGGCAGTGGCTCCTCCCCCCCGGCTATGGAGATGGCAGTGGCTCCTCCCCCCTTGGCTATGGAGACGGCAGTGGCTCCTCCCCCTCTGGATCTGGAGGTGGCAGTGGTTCCTCCACCTCTGGCTCTGGAGACGATAGTGGCTCCTCCCCCCTGTTCTCTCTTTTCCTAAATATGTGAACACTCACACTGCTTGGGGTCTCATGATTAGCATAAAAAATAAGACAGAACTGGGTCAGTCAGTTTACATTTTAAAATTAACTTGAACTAAATTATAACCTAAGATGCTCTTTAGACAAGGACATGACAAACAATAGATACATATACAGTTATAAGCATAGATTTAGACATTACTGCAATAAAAGGAAAGCTAGTGGCATATCTTTAATGAGTTATTATTATTATTATTTATTATTATTGTGTTCAATCTACAACATAAATAAATAAACACAATGTAACTAAATGTTTATTATTATAATTTTCTATATTTCTTCTCATTAGCAACGCATATGTTTGTAACGTGGCTGGAAAAGTAAAGCAAGAAGTTTAATCATTTTGAAACAGATATAAAGATTATTTAAACGTCTCCTTACTTTGCATAATGTCCTACATATTTTAAAGAAAATGGTTAAGATGAATACAATTTTTTTAGGCTGTAGAAATTGAATGAAATAGCTTTGGGCATCAAAGACTGAAGCAAACTAGAACCAAACTCAATAATAGAAGCCATCAGACAAAACCATCACCCTTGTTACAAACACAAAAGGAATCAATTGAAAATTTAATTGTATAGAGTTCTCTTTAGCTGTAAGAAGTGGCACTTTTATAGAGAAATTGAGACAATTTTAGTATTGTAATCATACACCAACAAGAACAAAGAAGAATATTATCAAATCACCTTGGCAGAAATGAAGTGTGCTGTGAAACCATTAAAGTAAAGGGAAAGCACTAGAAGATGGGCTTTTAATAAGAAATATATTGATCAAACTTCTACTATAAAAAAAAAGACACAGTAAAAGATACATTTCCTAAAAAATGTTATAAGGTCCTTATTAAACAGATTTCAGTCAGGGTCCAAAAACAGGCTTGCCACTTATAACATTACATCCCTTCCCTGTACTGGGTGTTAAAAAAAAGACAAATGAAATACCTACGGATCAAGTTGGGTTTATGGACATCTTAGGGACATAATAAATCTAACACAGACTGTGAGGGAGGCAGCGATTTCCTAGCAGCAGAGATATCTTCTAAGAGAAAGTGTTTATTAGGATTGTGTAGAGGATACAAATTTCATTTCAGTGTCATCTTTATCCCCTGGGTTAAGATACTGCCTAAGTGCATATGAGCTGCTCAAAGGACCTGATATGGAAGATATGTGTAGCTCACAGAGATGGTGGCAGGGATATATGTCCTCCCTTTGCTGTTACTTCTGTTTTAAAACCTTTTCTCCCTTGCAAACTGCATACTATGTTAGTACAGACAATATAGCAGCATTTGTTATTTCTACATATTTTTGCACTGACATACAAATACAACTGTTAAATACAATCTTGCATTATATTATCAGGAATTATTCTCTAAGGGAACTACCTGGCATACGTTTTAATAACCATAGTGCCATGTTAAATATACTCTTCTTAAAGAAGATGTACAAGAGCTTCAATAGAGCTGTGGATGTAATATACATATGTTTCAATATACGCTTTATTATAAGCTCTATTATATTGCATTACCTGAAGGTACTATGGGATAGCTGTCTTATCTCTGAAGATGGGTGGTGCATCTGAATACCCCTGTAACAGGGTTAAGAGCCCTGTACAATTATTTGATTATTTATTTGAGAATGGGGTCTCCCCCTCTGCCCCTGTGTCGTATTTGTGTTTGTTTATTATGATTTATTGCAATTATATATGACAGCAAAGCGCCATGTGTTTTTTGTTATTGTTTTATTTTGAAACGTGTTCTGGCAGAGATGAGGTTAGTAAACTCATCTTCTGCCAGGAGTAATTTAATAAAGTCGTGCAGATTGTGGCCGAGGGGTAATAGAATAATTACTAGCTAGTTAAACCCCCCAGCCACGGTATATAAACCTGCAGCTCTGTGCACTCCGGTTGGATGTTCAGAGGCACAAGAGCGAGCGAGGAGTGAGAGAGGAATTGAAAAATAATATAAAAGGAACCGTGAAAGTTACTGCCCAGCCGGACCTTAAGTGTTATTGTTGTGTTTGTGTTTATTTTTGTTTAAACCTTTTCTTTTGTGCTCTGCAAGTGTTTTCCGTTTGGCTATTTTATTTATTTTTGTTCTTTAATAAACAGCACACCATGCATCTTTTGAACTGTAGTACTGCCTCTGTGTGTTTGGTTCCTGCATCTGGCCTGACGTCACCACTTCACCGGCCTGTCACAACCCCTATGATACTACTTCTAGCATCAACATAAACAAAAAACAACTTCAGTTCTTTAAAGTACGTAGAGGTAACACAATACTTGCAGTAACTATTGTCTAATTTTATATTTAGGCTTTCAAATTGTCAAATTTCCAAAATAAAACTAACCTGTCTCACGACAGTCTAAACCCAGTTCATGTTCCCTATTAGTGGGTGAACAATACAATGCTTAGTGAATTCAGCGTTTTTTTTTTAATTTTTTTTTTTTTTATGAGAGTTAGAGTTCTTTAAAACTGCCAGTAGCAATTCAGCTCCTCAGTAACCAGTCGCTACTTTTCCAATGTCTCAAATGTTGCTTCATGTGACGGACTGTGTGCATCTTTTTGAGCATGATTGTAAACTAACTGTTTTGCTGTTTCTTTTAAGCTCATAGCTTATACATCTTGCACTGCCTGGTTGTGGACTGGTGATAAAGAAATGGAGATGGCCTCCTGCGACCCCCTGTTAAATCAACCTTAACCTGAGCATCGATGCAAAACGGCAGAAACACCAAGACAATGCTGTTGGCTTATACCCAAATGCCATTCACATATCTTTCCATTATTGTTGTCATATTTTTTATCATTATGATGAATAAATCTTCATTTGTATGTGAAGCTTGGCATGTGTGTTATCAGTGAAAACCTCACACTTATCTTTCCCCATGACAAAGCTATATCAACCTGTCATGCAGGCGTTAACCTTTAAATAAACCAAATGATGTATTCACTAGAGAAACGCATGGAAGACAAACAGTAAAGCCTGTTCATATATTTTAAAGTTACTGCCAGTGAGAAATTATAATTATTATTAAAATGAACAGATGTGGGGCTATTGTGAAATTGAAGTACTTCATCCTGGAGATTCTGAACTGGAAAATATGCCAGCTCATAAGTGAAATGGTTTCTGTGACATTGTGGGCAATAATCTGAATACATACACCATCCAGGGTTATATGTGCACGATCTATATATAGTATATATCTAATATCTTACCAATCTCTATATATATAGCATATTATATATCTATATATATAACTATAAGAAACACAATGTTAAACTTCAGAAGAATATCTTCGGCTCAGATAGTCAGAATTAAATTATTTCTGACAACCAGTGTTTCACAAAGAGAATCTCGTTAGGCACAAAGTGTGTCTATTAGACGGAGTTGACCACTACACACAATATGAATCAATAAATATACCAACATATGATATATAACCTGACCATAACCTGAAGTATAGTAAAATAAAAATAAAATAAAATAAGAGCACACAACCCTATATTTGTTGCAGTCGATGACAACTGCTTCCACTTCAGTCAATTTTAAAATGAGATGTGAACTGCAAACAACCACAGCGTTGGAGAGTCTGCATAATGTTAGCCACACACCTTTCCATTAACATTTAAGTCAGATTAACTGTATTATCACTTAAAAACATGTAAACAATGGGAAATTAGTACATATTTTCAAGGGTAACAACGTAATATAAAAGGACGTGATATGCAATTACATTTTCATTCAACGTTTGCTTAACATTTAGCAAGAAACCAGCTATTGCATATGTATTAGATATTAAATTTAACATTCATTTAATATGCAATTGCATATCTATTTAATATTAATTTATACTACGCAATATAAAGCACTAGCAACATTTTTATAATAAACTATTTATCACCAAAAAGTGATATAAAGTGCACGGGTATGCATTATGTGCACATATACTGTAAAGGAATATGTTTATTAACAGGAGTATTTTATCTAAAGGTCATGGAGACTCGAGCAGTTGTAACAAGTCGAGTTGTTGGGGAGTAAAGACTTGAGTTGAGTAACTAAACTGCTCAAGTTGAGTCGAGTCACCAATCTAGCTCGAATCATTAGTTCTGACAGTTCAAAATATCTTGATTTAATCATATTAGTTTTACAACCAATACTTTCGAGATATGCCTGCTTGTCAGGCTTTTACTGAACATTTTAAATCAAAGCTGCCGATAGGCCCCTCCATGGAGTGATGCCATTGGTCCAGTCTCCCGAGGTTTGAAACCGCGAATGCGAGTGATGCAACCTCGCAAACCGTGGTTACATCCGTAAGCTACCATTCCCATTGAATTAGAAGATGACCACCAAAACAATGCTCTTGGGAAAGTATACCAAAGCCGTCACGAGGGAGAATGAGTGGACAGCACATGAGGGATGTCTCGCTACCTCCATCTAGTGTTGGTGGTGTGAGTGTACAACCTGAAGGACCCTTGTGCCTGATGAAAGCGCAGAGCGATCTACAACATTAAATCGGTAGAATCTGGTAAATGTATGCGGAGTAATCCAGCCAGCCGCAGAACAAATATCAGTCAGTGAGGCATTTAACAAAATTAACGAGGCAATAAATCCACAATTAATATTGTTTTAAAATGTAAGTTAGCATGAATAACGTGAATAAGAATTGCCTTTGCTCCAGTAGAAAATGAATACGTTAACATCTAATATGCATATTCAATGAATATAATTAAAAACACTACTTGTTGATTTAAGACACTACGGTACTATATGCAGTCTAGCTTTTGTAGGGATAGTTTTGTGTTGGCCTTCCTTTTAGCAACATTATGTACATTCTTGCCATATGCACTTCTTTAGTACACTAAGGCCCCAGTCTCACTTTGCTATGGGTCTCTGCTATGCAAAGATCCAGTTGCTTTGCGAATTCAGACACAAACCCAGTTTTATTTTTGCTTATTGAAGTTTTATGAACATTTGAAACACAAGGAACCAAAAGCATTCTATTTGATTATGTCTGATTTTCCACTGGTAGCTGTCTGCTGATAACTAAGTTAACTTATTTATATTTTCAGTACTGCTAGACTATTATTAACATGATCTTAGTCTTTACTGTTATTTTACAATATTATGATACAGTGCAATTATATATATGTATTATATATATATATATATATATATATATATATATATATTTGTAAGGTCGTATATGTCAAAACCATGAAAGTATCTTCAACAAACGTCATTGACACCGTGTTGCAGTCACCCATGTCAACACCCGTCTCAGTACGTCACGACACTATTTTGTCTGTTTCTCACATTATTTAGATCAACCTTTGTGTAAAAAATAAGGTCAGATCCCAGGTTAATAATTCTGGTGGTTCGGTATGGTGTTGTTACACATGACGCCGTGTCAACAATGTGTACTGCGCGGCATAAATAACAACGGGTTGCAATCCCAAACAATAAACACAAATATCCGCCCCACAATAATACTAACACAGTTGCCAGCCCTGGGTGCGTGCAGTAGTGCTCATGGGGGGTGATACAGTTTATTAGTGACAATCGTGCAGTGCTGTTCGGGGTTGGTGCTGGCCCTTGGCGACAGCTCAGAATCATGTTTCGAAGGTCTAGTAATTTACAAAACAATACAATTGCAGACAAACAAAACAAAAACACTCAAACATTTATTTCTCACGGGATCTCTCACAGTCCTTACAGTTTAAATGCTCAAACCAAATGAAGGAACAGATTACAACTCTCCGTCACCTTGTATGCTGTCACACATGACCCCTTGGTAAACGAGTGCAACCGCTTCTGATCAAGCCATTCAAAGCTGCAAATTTGTTTATAGTAAATAGTGCTATGGTTTTGTGAATACAGTTATTTGCTTTCTTCTGATATTTGGTTTCAAAACTCCTGCTGTGAGTGCTGGACTTTACTGTATATCAACACCATAGATTAATACATGCACTGTAACATATCACTTTGTATTCATAAAAATAAATGCACCAGTGGAACTTGGATAAATACGGTTCTATGTTATCCTGTCCAAGAAATAAACATAGATATTGGCTGTTTTTTTTTTGTTTTTTTTTCTGTGGCAAAGGCCTATTATGACCTTATCTGCCCCTTTCCATCCATCATGATATTTCATTAGTTTGCTGCCTGGATGTGGTTACAGTGAAAACAATGACATATCTGCTTCAGAACAGGAGTGTGATCAGGGCGAAAATGAGCCTGTGAAAGGCCCATGCAAGGCATCAACACCTGATAATGCATATTTTAGTGGTGGTATGTGTTTAGAAAAAGCTGGTAAATAAAAAATGTTACAAAATACATAAAAAAAAAAAATGGAAAAGGGTTATTTCCTAAATAAATATTTTCGTGATGATCTTAAATTCTCCCATCAATAGTACGTTGTGGTGGATTAACCTATAAATTAAAAAGGAGGTACTCGAGTGACCAATGGAATCCCACTGAATTATAACTGGTTCAACTGGAGCATACAAAACAAGATTAAACCAGGGTCTATAATATTGCTCCTCCCAAAGGTACAGACAACCTCAAACCCCAGCATATCAACAATTAATGCATCAGCTGAAAGCAAAATATACTTTTTTTTCCCCCCTCTTCAAATGTATAACCAAGTGTTTGAAGTTAGGGTAATTGGATGGATACTATTGTAGTTACGATGAGAGAAAGCTTAGTAGTATTTTTTTTTTTTTTCAGCAATTGTGAGATAGCAGAGGCTTTTACAGAACGGCAAGGGATCTAAACACACCATACAGAGGAAGCTTCAGACATTTTACTCTTGAGAATATTTGAAGCCATCATACCAGAATGATTCTGGTAACTTTACTTTGTGCTGGGTTTTTCCTAAAGTGCTATCATGAAAACATATCCATTCTGTACTGTTCTTTGAAAATGTTTTATCATTTTTATTTGGAATCTGTTCATCTACCTGTGTTTATGTACAGAATCCAGACACGTTACCATCATCTGTTGGCATTTGGTTATTTTTCAGTCACAATCACAATGCTGTCTATCATTCTTAGAAGACTTATAGAGGACCTGTCAGGTGAAATGGTACTGCACTGTCAATCAATAGTGACACCACATTTCCTAGACCCGCTTATTAAAACATACAGCATAATGTTTACTGCATATCATGTACTGCATAAAATGAGACCTCTTCCTGTCACTAAGGAAACTGAAAGTTAAAAGCTCAATATGTATCTATCTGCATTTTACTTTTTTTTACAAACTTCTAAACTGAATTATAATAAACAAATAAGAACTTTTTTGTAACCTTCTGTGGAAGGTTACAGAGCAGAAGCAATGCACAATCCAGATAGTATAGAATTGGAAACAAACCTGCCCCTGTATGTATATTGGCTCCCCAGTTCTTCTCAGTTCTAGCCAGGTGAGACTGTTTCTGAGATGGAAGAGAATTGGGGCCCCGATTGGATGGCCAATTTATCAATTAATCAATCCACCTGCAAGACCGGTATAAAACTTGTAGGGAGAGGAGGATAGTGGTGTGGCTGTGTATAGCTTTGTGAGGAAGAGCTTTCTGGCCGGTGAGAACATGACTTTTGTTTTGTATTCTTAATTAATAAAAGTGTGCATCCTTGTTAACTTTTTTTTTTCCCCCAAAGGCCCCAGTTCTCCTCCATCCAACCAGAGTCTGACATGAACTGGGCAGCTGAGAAAAAAAAAAAAAAGAGCTAATTTTCAGTTTTTGTTGCCAAATATATATACAATTTGGATTGTGCAGTGCTTCTGCCCTGCCACACTTCCATTCTGATGGACCACCAAACCACTCCTCTGGTTGTCACTATTAATATATTGATACAGTGTGGCAGACTGAGATCAACAGGGTTGAGGCAACCCGATGACAGGTGAAGACTGGATCACTGGGTCAGGCTTATTTGCAGGTGCAATTACAGATCTGAAGTATAGCCTTTGTGCACTGCCTCCTTTCCACCTCAGTTTCACAGTGTTTTTTTTTTTTTGTTTTTTTTACTATAGAGACCCCCTCCTCCCTACCCAACACACAAGGACAACACTTTCTCTACTATTCTTTCTTTTCTCCTTCACTCTTGCTAACCTGTAATTGAAACCTGTAATAGTGCCATTTGATGGCTAATATATCCTTTTTAGGTCTAGCCTAAAATGTGTATTTTACTCTGTTTACATTGCACTATTAATTAATTAATATTATTATACCTTTTAAACATTCTAACTGCATGTTGTCCCAGGACTGCTACACTGATAACGATATACACTCTGAATCATGATGCAAAATAAAACAATCAGCTTTATTAGACTTCACTTATACTTGTACTTATTCATAAGAGCAGCCAAGCTTGGTTGCAAGGGAACACATCTTTCTCCTGTGTATAAATTCTGTCATTTTTTTCACATCTCACTCCTAAATTAGGTTCTATGAAGCCCTAATATTAGCAATGTACTGGTATTTTCAACCTTGCCGTACTCCTTCAACAAAGCTGTTTTTCTTCAGGAAAAAGCTACATATATGAGTATCTACACACAGCACAGCTTATAGGGCCTTGGAAGATGTGGAAAATGGATAATTACAAACGGCTATCACATTGGAAATGAGAGGTCACATTCAATAATAAAAGAAAGAATAATATGTATACTGAATAAAAAATAGGAAAGGAATGATATTTACAGAACACATTTAAAATGTTCCAATAGGATCAGTATAGACCTTGCTATAAACACTTAAAAAATAGACACTACAACAGCACATATGCATTCATCCAATTAGTGTGTACGTGTATAAATATATATTAGAGCTTAAATGAATAATCTCAGTGAATCTTGGTTGTAATGCATATTTAATTGATACTATTACTTTTTCCATCTCATTTCAGTTTGTTTTATTACAGATGCTATTTACTTAAATTCTTATTGTAATCCAAAAAACAACCCACCATAAAAACCCTATTTCTGGGTTCTCTTTGCAGTTTTATATTTATTTACAATCCAGCATTTGTTGTTAATTTGTTTGAACCAACTGCTAAATCACAATGAAGTCAGTCTGCAGTCGGTAGCTATGGACTTTGCAACAGTACTGGTTATAGTATTGTGTTAGGTTCATGGGTTTGCAGCGATTCAAAATTTCAAAAAGAGTACTTTGTCAAAACTGACTGTTCATTTGTTGTTGTCTGTATCAGAAGAACTACTAGACAGTAGATACAAGTAACCCTCTTACTTAATGAACCGTCAAAGTTTTTTAAAAAATAAACTTACCATTCACAAGTCCTTGAGTTTGAGTGCTTTGCTACATAATGCATATTTATTTACATTGGCATATTTGCTCTGTAACTTGCTTGTTTGTAATTTCTCTGCAAGAGAAACCGAAACTAAATCTTCTCATAGATAGTAAGCACATTTGTTTTATTTGTACAGGATTGAGTACAGGAATTACAATTGAACTAAAAACAAAACAACCACCTATAAGAACTTCAGAAGGACTGCTGTTCTGTACGTAGTTTATCTTGCATTTTCTTTCGAACTGTACTACCATAAAATAAAATGTGCTTACTATACGGTGTGTGTGTGTGTGTGTGTATGTATATATATATCAATTAGATCAGATTCTTTTTAAACAGTGCTTAACAAACGGCCTGATAATTGGAGTAATCTATTCCAGCAGTTTACCCGTGGATTACAGTTTCCGAAATGTTTGTGGTACCAAACATTTTAAAATACTGTTGGTAAAAAGTACAGATGGAAGGAGACCTTTTTCTTTTGCTGGCGTTTCAGTTTGGAATGCATTGAAGATGGAACTTAGATCGTAGGAAAAAAAAAAAAAAAAAAACGTTGTTTCATTATCTGAAGAAGCCCTGTGTATGTATATTGTGTGTGTGTGTATATATATATATGAGTTCCGGAAAAGATTACTGCAAAAGATGTGACACAAGAATTGGAGAAGATGATCAAGAAATTTATGAGCTAACAATTAAACAATATCTTAACAAGATGAATGTCCACAGAAGAAAACCAAGATGTAAACCTTTGTTAAACGCAATACACAAAAGATAGTGGTTGAAGTTTTCCATTGAATACTTAAGCCTGATGATTTCTTCAACCAAATTTTATGGTCAGACAAATCCATAATATAACTTTTTTCACTAATAAAGCAACAACATGTTTGGAGGAAGACATATTTAAAATCTACTCAGCAGGGATTAGTGAACCTATCCCTCCCTAAGTAGCTTCCTCATGCATGAGCAGCTCAGGGAAAAAGTGCCTGCTATTGTATATCGTATCGTCCCTGGCCCCTCCACTATTATTAATCCTTGTTCACTCTAACCTACGGAGATGGACTGGATCCCAAAACAATTCTATTGAATGTGATATAGCTATTCTGTTTATGCAGTGTGGTGAGTCACATTACATAAAACAAGGTTTTTGCTCTGCTTCTAGACAGAATATTGAAATTCCAAGGCACCAAGGACAGGACAGGTGACATTGTCCCAGAAAACACTGCTTTGGTTGAATTCATGCCCAGAGGGGAGACTGTTCCCTCTCCCAACAATGTCATTTCTGACAGCAGTTGTTTTTTCTTTGGGGTATCCCTTCCACAATCTCCAGGACCAGTTCTGCTAAGCTGAAGTGATATGACAAGATAAGAATTCAAGATGATATGTCTGCAGGCATATATGATGCAATTTTAAGAATCTTCAGAAACTGAAACTGTATTGTTTTTTGTAATTTGTATTCTGTTTGTGACTGGTTTGCTTTCAATAAACTTTACCAGCTTCATTGTATTCCTTCATCTTCTCTGCTGTCATTTGTCTCTAGTTTTCCAAGACCCATCAAGGAAAAATGTATTTAATTCTCCATGCATCATGCATCTCTCTCTCTCTCTCAAGCTTGTTTTGTCAAATGTACTATAACACACGCACTAATGATACAGTAGTGCTAGATTGTCATCTGAAATTATGGTAAAAAATAACAATAAAATAAAATTACCATACTGCTCAAGGGACCTGATGCAGTAAATTGCATTTTAATCGCATCCCTTCTTTTTTGTATGTATAAAATGTCCCCTGAGCTAACTGATTGGTAAAGGTTACCAGTTTTTTTTTTTTTTTTTTTTTTTTTTTTTTTTTTAAAGACTTCCATTTACACTTCTGACACAGGGAAGATTGTTTCAAATAAATAAACCTTTCATGTTGCCATTATTTTGAATGCATTGCTTAATCAATGAGGTGTGATCACTCCTTTCAGTATTAGGAAATTATGACTTTTCACCCTTGTCCCAGGACCACAGTAATTTGAATGTATACCAAAGCGTGTGTGTGTGCGCACGTTAAGGGAGGTGTTTTACAAGGATGGGGGAAAACAATGTAATATAGCTATGTTAACAAGCACATTTGTATTTTTTTAGTATCCAGTTTAAATTAGTATCCACAACACCACCACGTTTGTGTGTGTAATATATATATATATATATATATATATATATATATATATATATATATATATATATATATATATATATATATATATATATATAGTCTTTGCTCCTTCAAGAGATACTTGATACAGTAAAGTATGTCTGACTTGAGCTATTAATAATGTCAATACACTAATTAAACCAAGGCTGCTAGTTGTCTTACGTTGTGTTATTCATCTTTTTTGTAGTACAGTAGTGGGGCATCTACTTTAAATCCACTTATTGTGTGACCTATAGGCGACAGTTTAGAAAGCTATTTTCTCCAGGATAAGAGGGATTACTGAGAATAATGGAGCGAGCTGTTGCTTTCCCAAGTGGGAGCACTCTCTAATGAAGTGCATTTTCCCTGCTGTTGTCACTGCTTGTAATACACCCCTAGTGCAGAATAAAACGCTTTATTGACTTCAGTGTTTCATTCATATTTATGTATGACAGAAACCTCCAAATGTATTACAATGTATATTGCAATATATTGTTTTCAGTCAGTACTCATATTGAGTATTTGGTATTTGAAGACAAGGTAAGACAACCAGCAGAGATGTATAATTCTGCTGACACTGACAGCTATTTTGCCTGTGCAGAATACTGCCAGTGCAGCTGTAATGAGTTAAAAGAGGATTGAACAATGAATGGATTTTCTGCCATAACAAGGTTAAAGTTAATATTTACATTGAATGTAGTGAAGGTGATTGTACAGTGGGCTGGACTTGGTAACCTTACTGAATCAAAGGATGTCTTAAGAAAGACTTTTGCATAGTGTTGTTACAGCAATGAATTGACTGCTTTTGTTTCAGGCCTGTAGATAAGAAAAAAAAAATATTAAAAGACAAATGTAAGTGAATTAAAGGGAACGTGAACATATCCAACCGAGGAAAGAAAAACAACAACCTTAAAAACAAACTGTATAAAAAAAAAAAATTGTGAGCAGGTTGTTCACTTAGGGGGGGATTAACAGTACAATATGGGAGCGCTTCCTTCAAATTCCCTGCTTATTACAAAACTTATTTTAAACTAATCGTTTGTTTGTGCGTTTCATTCACACATTCTTAGTAACACACAATCCCCCCTCCCTATTAGAAGCCATTTCTTTTACTGTGGTTCAATGGTTTGACCTGACCTGCCACTTGTTCACCAATTCACACAAGATGAACGAGTCAAACCAAATGTCCATGCGTAGGTACTTGTGAATATATCATAACAGTGATATAGCCAAGCTAGTAGTACAGTTACACAGAGAATCGTGAGGGTCTGGAGTGAGGGGCTCTGTTTGATAGTGCGGGTATCCACTGAGAGACGAGAGACACAGAGAGTTCATATTTGAAAACGCCACTCAGGCGTCCAGGTTTTATTATTTACAAGTATTGCAGGCAGGTGCAGTGGTTGGAGGCTGCCACTAGGGTACCAGCAATGGTAGCTCTAGTGCAGAAGGATATACACAAACACAGTGTACATTACAAAAATACAAAGCAAAACACAGTTCAAAAACAGCCAAGAAATAAGTTCAGGCCGTGCGCTAGTTTCGCTACATAGGGAGGTCCTGCATCAGGAACCTTCTTCCTAACAAACTAAATAAACTGTGATAGAATTAAAAATCCCCAAAATGTATCCATTTTCCATATACATATCATCCCAGTTAAACATACAGTGATGTGTGGTATCTTACCCTGGTTCCACACAGTTTGTGAGAGTTCTCAGTCTTGGTTCACTTTCCCTGGACATCCACACAGCCATGTGTCTCCACGCTGGTACACAAACAACAGCACCAAACAAAGAACAAAGGGCAGGCTTTCCAGGTAACCAGTGTTAATTGATAATCAATTATGCAATTGACACCTGGCCATCTGCTGCACATCAGGATTCAATTAGGTAGAGACAGAAGTCTCACATCTCAATTCTGCCATATCTAACACTTTCAAATTATACAAATGAAACATATTTTTGGTTACAAGCCCCACCAATGTGGTTTATAATCAATCTATTTACAGGGGCAGGCCTCAGCCCAGCCACGGAGCTATACCTCATTTCCCTATACATTGTCTAATGAGGAAGACTACCGCACTGCAATATTCCTTAGGGTATGTTGCAGGTGTATTCAAGGCACTGAACATAAGGAGAGAAAGCTCATGGGAGATAGCAGGAAACGGATAACTGGTGTTACAAATCACAAAAACAATTGGAACACCTGCTAAATCATGACAAATTAAAACATCGACAACTTTATTTTAAACTTGTAGCAGCTGTTGTACAATATGTTCTCTGAACTGCACTGCTACTGGAGTGCTATTAAATGTAGTTACAGCATAGGTAAGGTGAAATCTAATAAATTGGTGTCCCAAAGTTATATTTCTGACAGCTGTAAAACAACATACATTACAATTATTTCTTAGTTCTTGAGTGAAACATTGACTTTCCCCTGCTGTTGGGAACCGTAATGTTGAAAAAAAGTACGTTGATGAGAAACTCCAGCTGTACTGTAGTTACAGTCTGTCCTCAAGTGAGTGCTGTAGAATCTGGAGAATTCCATGTGTCTGGATCAGTGAAGGCTGTTCCCCAAACACAAAAGCACAGCACAAGGGACAAAATGGAGATGTCTGTATTCTACTCAGACAACATTTTTATTTCATTATCTTTATAATACGATTTCCATCTTTTTATTCAAAATAAGCCAGTGCTACCTGTCAGTGTTTAGCCTTTTTCTCTTTGCAGCCTGTATTCCAGTATGTAGGTATAGCTGTAACCTGAACTATACAGTGCTATGAGCCTTAAGTGCAAATGAAATGTGGCCCCTATCTAGGCAGTGCATCCAAGATATACCATATGTATCTGGGAACATACCAACTTTTATTGTATTTTCAGATTCAAACCAGAGGATGAGTTTCACTTTACTAAACTAGGATGGATTATATGTCATGTTGGGAGACAAATGAACAATCTTAAAAAGCTATTTCAATTATTGAAGTGGCTTTAAACATTATCTGTGTGTGGGCTTCCTTTATGGGACGCTCAAGCAGACATCTGCATAAAGGTCTCTGTAAGTCATCTTGGATAAAGGTGTCTGCTAAAAAAACTAATACTAATAATACTACTACTACTATTAATAATAATAATAATAATAATAATAATAATAATAATAATAATAATAGCTTAGAATGTCAGCATGACTAATCATACCCTATTTGTAATACTTTATGTTGTCTCGCTATGAAAGCTACATTATCACGGTGTCATATAAATCCATGATAGATGAATACATGATTGTTTCATTTTTATTGCTTGTATTGTTAGTTTGTTATACATCTGTTTTGCTGTATTATCAGAACTGAATAGGGAGGTAACTGCAGCAGGGCTGGTTGTTTTTTTAATGGCTTGCTTTGTACATAATAGTCTTTTGTTTAATTTTTGAATAGTCACTATTTTGATACTGTTTAAGAATCCTGGTAATTTTAGCTACTGCCCAGAGCTGTTTCTGAGTTCACCCACACAATGTGCAAGATAAGTTAAGGGCTAATGAACCATATGGAGGTCTCTAACTGGCAGATAATAACCTAAGGGGATGGTTAGGCTGAAGGGCTGAAGGCTCTCTACACCCCGCAGGTCATTATCTGCCAGTTACTGACTGACATGGAGGCCATTAACACTATTATAAACTGTATTATTACAATATCTGGAGAAAGATAGCTTAAGAAAATGGGTTTAACAAAATATTCTTCTGTGATTTAAAATAGAATGTCTGAAACAGTCATGTGTTTAAGTCAGTTGATTAAAAAAATAATTGCTGAAAGTTTAGTAAAACATATAGAGATAGATATAGACACACACACTATATTGTATAGAAGGAAGAGGAAGTGCACTATTTTGTGGCCGTGTTTTGTACCTACAGTTGTACAAATTGAATGATTGGTAAATCCCACTTCTGTATTTATTTTATCTTCCCAAAACTATTTCCCTCTCTGATGGGGTATGCCCGCCCCTATGTTTATTTTGTTATTTTTGTAGTTGTTATTTAAAAATATTTTAAATAAAACACACATGGGAATGTGGCTGGAGCCGTCAATTGAATAAATGTTTAAATGATTAATTAAGGCTCCAGCCACAGGTGTATATAGAGAGTGCACAGGTGTTAGTGGAGGAGTGCTGAGAATTAATGTTGGTAAAGGTGAGGGTTTTGTGTGCTGAGTGTATATAGAGAAATATCGTTGGGGTTTAGGGGTGTTTTTATGATGCGGTGTAATGTGTATGTGAAACTGGCGGCTCTGTCTAAAACTGTGGTATTTTAAAGTATATATTCTGTTTTGTTTAAACTGTTTGTTAGGCCCTTGTCCCTGTTATTTTGTTTTGTTTATTTATAATTAAAGAACGAGCGCATTTGCATCTCACCATGCAGTCTGTGTATGTCCTGGTGACATCACCACCCAGCCATTTTGTTCATACCTTTTTCATTGAAATTCACAATACTGTGAATACTGCTTAAAAAGACCAAGATGGCAGATTGTCAGGCCAGGTGGCATTTTAAACTATAAATATTAATGTCACTATGTTTGGATCAAGTTGAGCTGTTCATGCAGAGCAAAACTAAATTGATTAGCAGTAGAGCCAATCACAATGGAAACAAATTAAGAGTGATTTACTAAACCAATGGCAACATGTTGTGATCATTAGACAGCATATACATTACCCTGTGCCAGATGATTAATAGCCTTTCAAATAATGTAGAAATAGCCTGCAATACAATACGGCATGCATTAATGTGTGCCTTTCTAGCACATTCGTGACTTTGTCATGTCTTGTCACATTGTCTTTTCACAAAACACTGCAATCATTTTGAAATATTTGTAGCCAACAGATACGAATTATGTTGATAATGTTTTCACATTATCTATTACCCAACATTTTATGATAATACAAGGGGGGGTGGGATGGGGGGAGCTTTCACCATGACAGCTGTCCCTGGTCTTGAAATAAAGTTGTGTGGGGGCTTTGTTCTTTCCTTTCAAGAATATAAACACTAAGGATATGATTTTGTCACGGAGGTCAAGGAAATCGAGAGACTTGTGAATTTGAACAAAAGTGCATGAAATCTTGGAAATGAATGTAAAAACACATTTGGTTAGACACTGCCTTTATTTCCTTTTAAATGCAGTATGCTATGCACTGAAAATACAAATATCTGTAAATTGTTTGGTTGTGTATGCACTCAGCATTTGTGTAGCTATGTAGATCCACGAATGATATTTGTATTTTGTAGCTGAGCGAGCATGAACACAGATTGGATGTTACTGTAAACTCTTGGTTGTTATCTTCACATACATTCAACGCTTGTTAATTCTTTTTTTTTTTTTTTTTTTTTTTTTTTAAACAAAGTGGGCTTGTATCTTTAAAAAACATCTGTTTTTATTTCTTGCAAACTGTAGCTAAAACGAGAGGTTTATCTGTTTTGTAGTCTTTTTTCTGATCTTTGTGATGCCCCCACTTCTTGGACACTGTGCCTGCCTGTGTGATTTGACTTTTCAACTCTGTTGTTTGGTTTTTTGTTTTTATTTTAAAGGGGCAGTACTCTGTAGGCTACTCGGAAACAACCAATTTAAATGTCTCGTTATCATTGAAGAATACGTATATACTGTTTCATTTTGAACACAGTAATAAAAACAATTTGATATGCTTTGTACATTATATATATATATATATATATATATATATATATATATATATATATATATATTATATATATATATATATATATATAATATATATATATATATATATATATACATATATATATTATATATATATATATACTTACATATGTGTGCACAGCAGTATGCGTGTCTCTTTATCCTTGTGACAAAGTGATGTATCGGCCACTTGCTAGACGTAGCATACAGTATTTTTAAAAAAAAAAAAAAAAAAAGAGGAATGTTACGTTTGTGTGAAAGGACCTTTAACTATGATTTGCACAGACCAGAGCTCTAGTTTTGAACTCTATTTCGTGATGTTTTGCTTTTTCTATCTTGTGGATGTGTTTACAGCACATCATAATGTGTAGCCAGTGGCAAGGTTTACATGACAGCGAGGGACAAAACTGGCACAGATGGGATGATAAACAATGTTGTTATTATTGTTAATGTCTACCTCCATTGTTTTATCATCTGTAATTTAAAACTGGCAAATCTTTCATCTTTTTGGGAATTGGTGATTCAGTGAATGATTGCTTTTCAGTACAAGAAGCACATCAACAGTTTTCTAAACATGTGAAAAATGTTCAGTTACTGATAACCTTTGAGATTAAATGTCCTTTTCCCATACATTTGTTTGTTTATTTATTTATTTTTTTTAAAACATGTTACTTAAGGAACAATACATGAATGACGATGATGCACAAATCAGAGAGGGTTATGTAGATGATTCTGTTACCATGTGGAATTTCATGAGCATGAAAATCTTGCAAAGCAATTCTCTGAGGTTCCCACAGAACACAGGTATTTAATTTTCCATGTAGGCTTCTATTCTGAATCACTTTCAACAACACAATGTGTGGTTTATTGACATTACTGTATATTTGGCTTTAACATAAGAAATCAATTCTTATTTTCTTCAATGATGTATATACTGTAATTACATTATGTAACCCACAATCCCTAACTAAAGTATGAGCATATATGCTATTTAATAATAATCTGAATCTGAAGGCATACTTTGTGGCATATGCAAAAGTATAATTGGTAATATCTAGTATTATGGTTACGTTATGGGCTACAAATTATACTTATTAATCCTTGTAAACAAACAGTATTATTATTATTATTATTATTAGCAATTAACCCTTTGCGGTCTTATGTCAGAAAAGGTCCAACATTACAATTAGATGTCAAGCACAGGTCTCTAGTCGTTTTTTTTCTCTGACAAAAAGCCGAGAAATTCTTTCTGTGGCTGATAAGAGCTGAGACAAGTCGAAAAAAAAGGGCGTATCTGAGCAGTACACATAGCCCCTGTACCACAAGGATAACACAGACGCAAACAAAGAAGATAGCTGCTTCCGCATCCAGCACTCAAAGAATATCATGGACATTAGCAGAGCTTTATGAGATGTTATAGTAATAAAATAGACTTGGATCGCATTATTGAGGAGTTTGGTGATATAACGAGTGACCAGGAGAGGATTTATCAGAATGCATGACTATGAAGAGGTATATGAAAAATAAAGCGAACAAGGGGTGGGGCTGGAGATGCAGTACTGAGTGTCCTTTTCCGATGCAATGCCTTTTAAACCTGTTTTACTCCGGAAAAAAATTATTTTAAACAGCAAATGTTATATAAACAGCATGTGTGAAAATAAATTGGATTTGCCAGGCCTGACAAGTGCTGAATAAATGGACCGCAAAGGGTTAAGAACTATTATGGTAATGATCAAAGCAATTAACCTGCGAATACTGTGAATAAAAAAACACCACCATAGTCATTCCCTTGTTTCAAATAGAACCGTACTAATCGATTAGACCTGTTATAACTGGCATATTATTCAAACAATAAGGCCTGTCCCTCTATTAGCCTTATATGTTCACAAGACACCTCTTTCTTTCAGGGGGTTATTTGCATATGCACTTATTCCTGCTGTAATCTCTAGCTTTCTAGAATGATTCCTCCATTGCTTTCACAGCAGGCATTGCACAACACATTTACATGTATTTACAATGAATATTGTTAAGGTAGGCAGGGAATAAAACAGCTGCAAGCGTTCCAAAAGCAGATTCCTTTCTCGTTTTTTTTCCCAGTTCTAAATGGATCACTAGACTTTTTGATGTTACACTGTGCCGATTCATACTTCGTTAATTTTATCCAGAGAGATTGTATTTGTATTGCAATATACTAAAATAATAAAATATAATAAAATGAGAAACACTATTTTCTAATTTAAAAGCATATGGGGTTTGCCAGGAAAATAGTATTAAAGCAAGTACAATATTCAATGATCTTCTTTAATAAGAATGTATTGGGTACAATTGGTTGAACGGATACATTGATTTGGTATACAATTACATGATAATAATGCCTTCATGTGTTTGTTAAAGATATTAAGCATTCTTTAACAGCATGCATTTTCAGTATTCAATGTTATTTTCCTAAATAATAAATGTTAATGATATGCAGTTAGATTTTCACAATTTTATTTTTTTAAATATTCAGGTAGTAAACAACAGATACGTTTGACTACAAATGATCTGACTGTTCAATCAGTGTGAAACATGAAGATTGTGGATTAGTCAATAGAATCTAGGGATATTATTTTTTATATTATTATTTTTATGTCATCAGTCTACCTTTTGACAGTCAGTGTTTGTTTGTTTGTTTAAATTCCAAACTGCTCCATTGTTGAGTGACTGTAATATAACATGTTTATAGTTTGTAGGCTTTAATTGTATACATTTTTAGAGATCCACATTTTAAAAGTCAGCTTTTCAGTACCTTCTTTCTGTCCAGAACAATAAAGTGCTGGAGTTTCATGCCTTTGCTGAGATGCGAATGTCTTTTTCTGCTGGTTTCAGCAAAATGTTTTATAGCATGTTGACATGCCAAGTTTCTAATACCATGGTAACTGAGACAGCAATGATGTTCCTTTTGAATCCAGGCCGATATGGAGACTTCTGCATCCTCCATTCCGTTCAGGAAATGAGTGGTTATTATTGCTTGCAGTAAGTGGCAGGACCTGTGACTTAAACCATGAAAACAAAATTAAACTCCAACTAAATAGCAGCTATTATGATTGGTTCGTTTAAAATACAATGTATATTTTATTTAGTCATGTTCCCTGCCCCTGAATTCAAACACGGCAATACATTTGTGGTGCAGATTTTTCATGTCACTGTTTATTGGCAAATATGTTTATTGCCAAATTAATGATCCTGGTGTAGTAGGGAATTGGAAAGCCACAAGATAAAAATTTTGCCATGCCTCTTATGAGTGTAATAATGCATCTCCTTTGTTGGAGGATGTGTTTGAATGTCTGTTCCTTTTGATGTTTCTGCTTGGTTTGTTAACCTTTTTTGATTTCTGTTTAGTAACAGAGGAGCATATACAATTTAACTTGATAATAACACCATTGTACTATAAAGCTTTGGTTTTTAATGGTTATTTTGTAAATGAAAGACTGCAAAAAATGTACCTACTGGTCCTCCAACTGTAAAGCTGGAGATGCAGAATATAAATACATAAACATTGATCATATTTTATTAATGATGAATTATGTAAATGATTACATTTTATATTTATTGAAAGGAACATGTAGTCAGGATAAACCTGACAAAAACTGTTCCCTGGTTATCTGACCATGTTCTGATTAATTTACCCACAACATGCACTCCTGAAAGTGACAACTAGTTAAGCAGTTGATACAAACTAAGTGATCATTTTTTAAATGACAGTGTAAAATTTAAACATGCAGCATGGTACAAAACAAGTTTATGTCCTTACACAATAAATTAAAGCCCCAGCCACCTCCATATATATTTTTTTTAGGAAAGTTTATATACAGCAAAAAACACTTAATAGTTATAGCAAACAATGGTCTGCCTCCAAAAGGTAGATTTCTATTGTTGTGCAAACTGTAGCTCTGATGCTGGTTTGGTAATGAAAACAGGCCATCAATATAATCAAAGTGCCATATTAATCATGTTTTGTTTTTGTACTTGCTTTTCTTCATAATGTGACTGTAAATGTAAAATTTTTATATGCCAAATACTGTTCACAGTGAAATTCACAAATGCTCTCCAACGCCATTTCCTCCTGGATTTATTGCTCACCAGAGATATTGTCTGGATCAATATATACGGTAGCGAACATACATTTTTTTCTTTTTGTCCGATTTGTAAATGATGAATGTGTTCAACATCTATAGTACTAGAAATAATCATTTCATGTTTTGTTAATTAGTGAAATTAAGAATGTTTCTACAAGGCTGAACCAGCCAAGTAGACAGTTAAATTTAAGAAAAGGTTACATTGGCAATAACTTTAAAAAGGCACAATTATAGAACTACATTTGTTTGCGACTACAGCTTTAGTAATTACATTTAGCAATGTCAACTTGTGGCAAAGTGATTTGCAGTGTGCAGATGTAGGGGTGATGCAGTGCTCAAGACAAGGGCAAACAACAAAGTACTGGGGAAATAACTGTTTATTTTGTAATTAAAAGTCTGGGGACAACAGTAAACAATGACAACAGGCAATACAGTGTTGCGTATTGCTCTGTTTAATCCATGGGTTTAGTCCTGAAATAATTGTCCCGGGATTTAAACACCCACAAATAACACAAGCCTGATCACAAGTCCACAGTGAATGCTATAGTGCTCATGGTGCTAATACAGTTAATCGTGACAAGTGCAGTGTTGTCCGGGATTGGTGCTGGCCTTTAGCAACAGCTCCAGATCATGTTAGCCATCTAATAACAAACAAGTATATTTGACACAATAAAACAAACAACACCTCATAATAATATAGTTCGTTGGGTTCAGCATTAACCGTAACAAAGGAACAGATCACCTCGCTACGTCCCCTTATATACCGTCAATCATGCCCCCTTGGTTAACAACTGAAACCGCTCCTCCAATCCACGGCTGCCACATAGTTTCCCTTCCGGGTTGATGATTTAGTGTACTGTAGCTCCGCCCCCATATGGCCGACTTCCATCTAACCCTGGGAATGAATTGTCTGGCCATCCAGTCCAGGGCACTCTGTTCTCTTTATACAGCGCCCTCACAGATCGGGAGGGAGATATATCAAAGAATCATTCTGTCTGTCACACAACTATATTTACAAACCCAATATAAAGCATTCGCATAAACAGTATTTTCTAAGGTATATTGTATTACACCAGAATATTAAACTATGTGTTAGTAAAACCATGTGCTGGTATACACAATGACAAATCTGCCCCAAAACACTAAGGAAATCTAGCCTGGTCTCAGCTCTGTGTACTCCCTATGTACACAAATTTGCATTTATAGCAACTGATGTCTGGTCAGGCTAAAACCTATATGTATGACTCATCCTCTTTAATTTAAACAAAAAGAAACTCAAAGTACTTAGTGTCTTTTCCTTTATTGGAGATCCTAACCATGTTAAAATAACACTAGTTATAATGAATCAATCATCCCAAATATGCAGTATTAGTATATTCTGCACTAGCAAACAAATCAATACAGAACCTGTTTTATACAGTGATGGTTTAACTTGTGCAATCGTTTTAAAATAAGATTCCTTTCTAATGAATCTCTGCTTTGTGGCTGATGAGTTTATAATACAGACAGTATAGGACACAGAGTTGCCTCTTGGATACAGAGTTTGCTCTTTAGTTGAATGGTAAGACATTTGCCGTCGATCCATAAAGATTATTCATTACCACTTCATTACACACTGTACCATGTGCTAGAAGTATAAATATTAAGCACATGTGCTGTGTTGTCAATAACACGATCTTGCATAAAATACTTTCATTTTTGTATTTATTAGATTACATTGTATTATGGACAAGTCTATTCTGAAGATCAGCACCAAGATCTTAAATAAAATTTGATTTTATTTCAATAAATGCAGGTCCAGCAAGATGAGAAAAAAAAAAAAAAAATCTGTCATGCGAGGATTCCCCCCCACCCCCCACCAAATGACTGGGTTCTACTATAGCAAGTAATTGCTATCGTAATTTATTACATTTGCTTTACCATACTATACCCTTTTGATTGTACAGTGCATGCATGCATATATATATATATATATATATATATATATATATATATATATATATATATATATATATAGTGAGCTTGGGACAGTAACCTGATGAAAGACCAGACAAGAGGCAGGAGCTGAAGTCTAACTGAGGGTTTATTTTATAAAAGCGAACAAAAACACTTTCAAATGGGTACTCGGAAAATAAAACCTAGCCCACTCACCGTGCCCTCTTAACTGTTTCAGGTCCCTAGTCTTGACCGTTGAGCAAGGTTAGCCCCTACCCAACAATTCGATCTCCACATTCGTTATCGCAGGAATAAAACAAACAGTCTTTGGTTGCCGTTTTCACTCACAGCTCCAGCTTGAAAATATACGACACAAATCTCTTAAAAAATCCAAACCCCACTCCTGTTTAGGATATTAAAAGTTTGTTTCAACTACCTTACTGCACCGTAGTTATTTCTCCGTGTCCATAGTTCGTTTCACTGGTATCCACCACTGTATTCCGTTTATTCCTGGCCTGATGTCCTTTTGTAAACGCACCCCACTCTCCAGGTCACGTTGTTTACTTTGTTTTAAACACTTGTTTGTAAACACAAACGCTCTCTCCTGCACCAACCGCCCAGTTGCCATTCTTTTAGCCCCCTTACCTCGTTATTTGCCAATTTATATAACCCCCCCCCCCCCCCTTTCAGCTGCTATTAATTAACTTTCAGTGGGGTAATTTAAAGGCTCATAAGAAAATAATTTGTGTGATAAATTGCTCTGTAGCAAAGCAACCATAGAACCTCACCTTCTATTTTGCATTACTACTTACTCTTGCATATTTATTACTATATATATATATATATATATATATATATATATATATATATATATATATATATATATATATATATATATATGTGTGTGTGTGTGTGTGTGTGTGTGTGTGTGTGTGTATATATATATATATATATATATATATATATATATATATATATATATATATATACTGCATTGTAAGTGGTATTTTCATCTGACGATATTTATTGGATTGTATATTACTATATTTGAATTTAAGGATTTTTTTTTACATCTGAAAAAGCTTGGATTTCTCAGAATATCTCTGGCTGGTTGTTTGGTATACTTTTCTATGTAAAATACTTTATCTTCTGCCATATATGCAGATTCAGTATGTAGAACCTTGGCAGTTACTGTTAGTATACAGTCATCGTGCTATTATTACCCTTGTCTGTTATCAGTTCTGCATTTTTTATTATACGCTGTGTACTATGGCAGTAGGTCATCAAACTGCACCAAATTTGCATAGAGACAGTACAATGTATTAGAAAGGAGGTGGACTTGTTAGAGTTCGCTTAGTTCCTTTGATTGACTGGTGATTGCTTTGAAGATGCACCTGGCTAAAGGCTGTGAGAATGAGAAGAGACAAAAAGGGCCCTCTAAACATAGGCTTGGTTTACATACAGTTTAGAAACTCTAAATTTTCTCTCTGTTGTCGTGAGAATGTGACCTAACAAGCACTTACCTCACAGTATAGCAAGAGTGCAGACAAAATATGATACGGCTAAAAGGCCATGATAATTGACCAAAAAGTAATATGTAACCTCGTGTAACATTCCACAATAATTAAAGGCAGTACCAAGCAATTCTTTATTAACAACTGAGATCTGCTGAAAGTAGCAATAAGCTGATATGGGCAACCAGTATAGTGGATCCCCAGTAACAAAAAATGTAACATTCTACTTGGAAAGACTTGCACTGTCCCTGTAGAATTTCGATTTGTGTATTTATTAGGCTTCCTAGCCGAAGGCTGGGGAAGCATATTGTTTTGCTAGGGATCCCCATTATTATTATTCTATTATTATTATTATTTTCGATTATGTATTATTATTATTATTATTATTATTATTATTATTATTATCAAATTATTATCTCAAACTCATGAACATTGGTAGGTAGATGCTCATGGAATGGTGTACCAGAAACAAAAACAAATGTTGTAGGTCACCTGGTTCGGCAGCCATATTGGATTTTGTGGAGATCGTTAAAATGTCTGCGTATCGAAAAAAAAAAAACTTATTGCAGAGTTCTGAAACTTGCGATACATGTTTAGGGATAGTCCAGAGTTAACTGTTGTTCATCAGAAGCTGAAAAGGTAATATGTAAAACTTGATAATAACTCCTTAAAGAATGCAAATAGTGTCATGGTTACTGAAGAACACATATAGTAACCCATATATGCTCTACAAAAAATGTAATTGTATGTGACCTCAAATGAAAAGCTACCTTATAACTACTTAAAAAGTTTAAATAAGACCAGTGCACAAAAACCTGTGAAACTGTGTTGTATAGCAGTACATTATGGGAAGTTATGCCCACAATTGAATGAAGATGATTGGTCACATGGAAGCTGACCAATCGATACACGTAAATTTCACGATAAAAACTAAGAAGCTGTAAAGTTGCTTGCAACTCTAGTTATTATAATTTTTTGTTCTTCCTCCCCAAAGTTGCTCAAAAACTCACACAAATTGTTAGGTATTAGATTCCTATGGGATGGTGTACCAGAAACAGTGTATATAGATTAATGGTTACTATAGAACACAGATAGGAGCCCATATATGATCTATCCAAAAATCACATTACTTGTGACCTTTGATCTCCTTAAGGTTAAATGTAAAATGAACTGCTTACAGTGTGTAGATAGGGTCATGGATACTATGGTGTTTAAAGTTATAAAGCATCAAAGATAATGAACTAATGCAGTACTCTGAATTGAAACTGCTCCATAAAACTGATCTGTTGCTGACACTTGTGCTGCAATGCTTCAGCCTGCCAAAATGTTCAACTGGTACTGAGCTTGGAAGCCATAAAACTGCCTGGCAGTTCTAGTTATTATTATTATTATTATTATTAGTAGTAGTATCATTATAAGAAGGTTACATAGTGAGGAATATGGATGAGTAGAGTGATGTGTGTGTGTGTGTGTGTGTGTATAATAGTTAAAAATGTTAAGCAAACAATAGATGGATAGTACCAAATTCCAATAGAATGTTCATGGTTAAAGTTATTTACAAGCATATATATAAGAAAGGATATATAAGGTAAGGATCGAAAACAGACTCGAAATATATATATATATATATATAGATATTATAGATATATATATCTATATATATAATATATATCACGGCTATATATTTAGTGTCTGGCAACAAGTTAGAGAGTATAATGGCACTTAATGTTACCATTACACTTAAAAGCAAAACAAAACTATAAAATAAAAAATTTGTGACTTTGAGTCTTAGTCAATAACATTTTTCACTGTACCCCAAACAAAATACAACACCTTTATATAAAATTCTTTTCTTTTTTGACTTTATAGAACGAACGCATCTGTACTAGTTGCCAACCCCTGTGCTGTGGAAGCTCCCAGTTTGCACCGATGAAAGAAATTGCCCTAACAAGAATACAATTACCTTACTATTGGCCTCCACCTGTGAACCATTAAAGTTGCTGTCACATTTTCTGGATAAAAACCCCACTGTTGAAGGATCATTGGTATGGCTGTGAATCTGAAGGAAAATGAAGACCAAAGAGCATTCTACAGAAGTTAAAGATAAAGTAATACAAATGCATAGATTAGGGAAAGGGTACTAAAAAATTTCCAAGTGTTTGGATATCCCAGTGAGCACAGTTGGATCAATAATCAGGAAGTGGAAGCTGCATCACCCCACCCAGGCACTGCCGTCCCTCAAAACTCAGCACTCAAACAAGAAGGAGACTTGTGAGAGAAGCCACAGAGAGGCCAACAATCTCTTTGAAGGAGCTACAGAGTTCAGTGGCCTGTATGGGAGGGTGGCAAGAAAGAAGCCGTTACTCAAAAAGTACCGTCTGAAAGCACGTCTGGAGTTTGCCAGAAAGCATGAGAGTAACCCGGCTGCGATGTGGGAAAAGGTTTTGTGGTCAGATGAGAGAAAGATAGAGCTTTTTGGCCAAAACTGAAAGCGCTATGTGTAGCGCAAACCTAACACTGGCCATGCCTCAAGACACACCATCCCTACAGTGAAGTATGGTGGTGGCAGCATCATGCTGTGGGGATGCTTCTCATCAGCAGAGACTGGGCATCTTGTTACAATTGAAGGAAGAATGGATGGAGCAAAATACAGGAAAATACTGCATAGAATCTGCTTCAGTCTGCTAAAAAACTGAAGCTTGGGAGGAAATTTACCTTTCAGCAGGACAATGATCCCAAGCACAAGGCCAAAGCAACATTGGAGTGGCTTATGAACAAAAAGGTGAATGTCCTACAGTGGCCCAGTCAAAGTCCTGATCTCAATCCCACTGAGAATCTGTGGCACTATGAAAATTGCGGTCCACAGGCGTCGTCCAACCAACCTGAACAACCTGGAGGAAATTCTGCAAAGAAGAATGGGCCAAAACCACTCCGACACTGTGCAAAGCTGGTACATACTTACCCCAAAATACTTAAAGCTGTTATTGCAGCAAAAGGTGGCTCTACCAAATATTAATGTGTGGGGGTTGAATACTTATGCAAGCAAGATATTTCAGTTTTTTATTTTTCTTAAAAATATTTCCCAACATAAAACCAATGTCACCTTACAATAATTGATTTTGAGTTTAAGTATCAAACAGAACGAAATTTCAATGTACCGTTTGTAATTCAGTAATATGAGAGAATTGTTCAGGGGTCTGAATACTTTTGCAAGGCACTGTATATATATATATATATATATATATATATGTATATATATATATATATATATATATATATATATATATATATATATATATATATTATATACACACACATATATATATATACCCCAGTCTGATTTTCTGCATTTTTGCACATTTTTCTCATTGACTTTGGTCAGATCTTTTTGTAGGTTGTAGTAGTATACAGAGGGAGTCTGATAGAAAAAAATGACACCAAAGTCTGGTGCTTATTTCATTTATTTGGTGTGCAAGGTAATCAAACATGCAACAAGGTTTGAAAAAGTTATTGCCCCCCTAGTGAACTCAACCCAATTAAAGGGATAATTAGGGTCAGCTGTTTGAATACTTTGGTTAACAATCGGGCCTGATTTGGACCACCCCTG
This sequence comes from Polyodon spathula, assembly GCF_017654505.1. Lineage (NCBI taxonomy): Eukaryota > Metazoa > Chordata > Actinopteri > Acipenseriformes > Polyodontidae > Polyodon > Polyodon spathula. Next base: position 12,872,203 of record NC_054540.1, read on the forward strand.
CTCAATAAAAATCTTATTAACTTTGACACTTACCATCAGAGTGAAGTTACCAGCACACAGGTTCTGTTCTGAAATATTTCAGGTTTTTTTTTTTTTTTTTTTTTACGTATAAGTCAGACAGTAGAATAACTAAGTAGTATTGCAACTGTTAGTGTGTGCATACATTGGATTGAATTATGGGTAGCATGGAAAGAAGAATCCTATCAAACCCTAATTGTTGAGTCACACTGACTCAGAGGTTTTCTACACTTATAACAAGAGCTTTAAACTACGTGCAATAAAGTTTCTATGAATGAGCTAAGGTCAGACAGCCCTCACTGAGTATCAGGATTAGAGCTTTTTGTCAGTTTCTGATCCTGTTATTCATTGGAGCCATCATATCCACAAGCGCAGTTGAGGCGAAAGGTGAGCAAAGCAATAAACTGCTTCATAAACTGTGAACCAGTGAACTGATCTCTGAAAAAGACCAACTGATATTTTAGTGCACTTTTGTGTGTGCAAAGATATCCATTCCAGATAAGCACCTCAAGGAAAGATGCAATTCACTTTTGCCCATGCAGTTGCACAGAGTTATGCAAGAGTCATGCCAAGTTGATTATCAATTCAAATGTGATATACACCCCTAAATCAATATTGTTTAAGCAAGGTAGAAAGGAAAATATATTTATTAAACCAGAATTTCCAGAAGCTCATTACCAGTAGGTACTACAGTAGAAAGCATTTTTGTATATATAATGGCAACCGATTAAACCTTTTTAACATGAACTGGGTATAACATTTACTATGAGCATGGTTTCAATCTCATCCTGGAAAGATTGTGAAATGTGAAATGCGTATGTAAATAGCTGGACAAACAGCAACACTTCACTTGAACACCTTTCCCAGTGAACCTTCTGCGTCAACAACCCCAGTAAAACTATCTAACACACTACAAGAAAACATATGAAAGGCACTATTACACAATACTGAAGAAAATCTGTGTTTCGAAGATTGACATTTCCCACAATACAGCATCTTCTATAGGAATTACTTAAAATAATACCTAATGAAGACAGTGAAGTATAAATCAGCCCCTCTCTGCTTAATGAAATGCCTATATAATACCATGCCTATGTACACTTTGTCACAAACAGTGACAATTATTTTTTCCAACTGCTAGTTGCTATAATGCTGGCATTAAACTTGGCCAGCATCCAACAATAGAAGCAGGAGCCAATATCATGCATATGTAGTCTGTTATATAAGTGTATGTATTCAAATTGGAAGAAAACAATGTGGGTGTTTTTAAAATTTAATATGCTGCTTTAGTGCACAGATATAAATGGTCTTACCTTTTTTTCCTATATTTTCAGACAGGTGCACAAGGAGCCTATGGTACCATGTGTTAATTAAACCACTTGGTATAGGAACACAGATTTAACTTACTGTCCCTGAATGATACTGTACAAGATGTTATGCAAATTTTATTGTACATAATATATTTTGGACCTATGCACTGAACTCTAATGTGTATTCTGCTTGCTTTAATCAGAGGTTCTTTATGACAGCCCTCTCATATATATTCTAAGTTCCTTTGGTACAGGGGGAACTCACATAGGACACCACTGAGGGTGAAGTCACTTCTGGGATAACTTCAGAAGTTGCCTGGATATTCACTGTGTAAGGCAGAGCAGAGCATATAGAACAAATCTGACATATAAATTAAATGAAACAGACTACAAAACCAGAGCACGTAGCAGAACTGCAGAAACACAGCTCATAGCATAAAGAAACAAAGCAGTTTTTCAGTCCTTAAAAGACAACAGTGCTGAACCACCCATACAAAACATACTAAGTATATGTTTTCCAAGTATTGTAAAATATTGCAGCATTTTATTATTTTGTTGTCAGCAATACATTATTTTTCATCCTTTATACACTCTTGCAGCTGTACTGTTAAAAAGCACAAATTAGTGATCATTAACTTTGGAATTAGCTCTGCAATTGCATAATTCAACAACATGATTAAAGGGCTCGGGAATAATCCACTTCACAGCCATCAGCATCAGCTCTGGCCTATCTCCCTCCTTATCTGTTACAGGTTGAACACATTAGATCCTGATAGTGTTTTAGTTCATACTGACTATCCATTATGTATTACAGGGGGACACAAAAGCACCAGATCCTAGCCTTATAGAGGTAGGTACATTCAAGCAAAGCCATGGGAGGGTATAGGTTATAAATGAAGCATGAAGTCAAAGCAGGCAGTGGAACAATGGATGATATCATGACGGTCAGACAGGATATGGTTAGTTAAACAGTGTCTATATGTAAGGGAGGTGGTCAGCATACCAAGACCAGAATCCTATTGCACAGAGAAGCCATGCGGTAACCAGAAATTAAAATAGGTGCTGGAAAAGATGTATAGCTTTCATCCAGCCTGCCCTTGGGACTCATCCAAGTGACAGCTGGCAGTTAAAGTGTTTTCAGGCAAATATGCTTTGAATCCTCCTCTGCAGCAGAAATGAACTCAAATTCGGCCTTGCACGCTTGCTCGCTCTTTCATTCTCATTGCAGTAGGAAGAATGGAATAAAATAGCAATCCTCAGTTACCATGGCCCCTAACTGTAGGTGGATTGCTTAATTAGTTATGTGTTGAATGCTATGACAGTGAGTATGTTCTGAATAATGAGTTTAGTTTTTAAGAAACAATGAAGTGGCTACCTGCTAGGTCTTATGGAAAATGTATATGTATACATAGTTTGGCTTTAAAGAATACCAGATGTAGCATTTCTGTTTGCTCAACAAAAAGCCTGGAAAATGGCTTTGTGATCCGGTGCGGGTGATGTACAAAGTGAATGTCCAAACAGTAGTTCTCCCAAAAATATCAGTGTTTTATTTTAATATTTTACAAAAATAAAAGAAGCCACCCCTACCATTGATGGTATTGGGGAGGACACGGCAGGCTTACAAACCCAAACATATAATATGTGCACTCTGTCACTCTCCACGTCCTTCATGCACAAAAGTGTGCATGTCCAAAACCCCGTGCATTGTGGGGGGTGCTTGTGATGTGCAGTGAAAGGGAGTATTCGGGGGTAAGTGCTGGCTTGGTGGTGACAGCTCCTATTGAACACACAAAACAACACGTAACAAAAACAATAAACAGCAAAGGTTCCAGCCTTATGTTACGTTTTCAGCACAAGGGGCCATACTCACATAGCTGTGTCCCTTTTGTACTACCCAACTCCTCCCTGCAATCAGCCCGGCTCCCCGGTTTATCCAATCGCTGTCTGGCCCACAGCTGAACGCAAGGGAATCGTTTCACATACGTGTAGCTACCACTTCCTCTAAGATGGACGACTTCCTGTTTCCGCCCACCGTCGAGTCGACCCATCTATGTAGAAGAGTAGGAGCCCTTTTTGGTTGGGAGGGAGATTTACAGCTCCGATTCTTTCACAGAATCATAGGCTTCCAATAAAATGTAGTGGATTCCAGTACACATCTATCAAATAAATAAATATAAAGTTGGTCTTAAAGTGTTATAGAACCCCCTGCAAAATTTACAAGAAACACATCATGTTGCATGTTGTCCTTATTGTAGTGTCATATTTTTAAAGATACTGTTGATTTTTTTTTTTACATTTTTAAGCACACATCATAATCAACTGGGCAATACATTTCTGGAGTGTTCGCTAGGAGACAGAAAAAAGGTCTTCTAAAGATTGCAGTGTACAACACATGCCAGGCTTATGTCACTGTGCTTGATGTGTGAAGAAATTACAAGGAAGGATTATTTGACATAATTTATTTGGTTTAATGTACTTAATACACTGTCACATATAGTCTTTATAATATACTGCAGTTCCTACGGGCTGAACATTTTGCATGGGTATTTTAATTAAAGTAGTTTTTTATATCTGTGTAAAATGTCAAGTCCTCTTCAGGCTTTAATATAAATTGCTGAACAGTGTGTGCACCAAAATAAATGTGATGTGAAGTGTCAATTAACCACCCATCCCAGCCCCCCACTCCCCATCCTCCTCCTTCAAACAGAGTGTCTTAGAACCAGATTGGTACACATGCAAATATCCGGTCCAAGCTGTACCGCAGTTCAATTGTACCACCTTTGGAGAGTTGAAAATACCAGTAGGGGTTTGTACATTAGCGGTCCATCTCAGTGTTAACTGGCTCAGTAGAACACACAGCTTCTCAATATTCCCTTTATAGCTACTGTCAAGGCTGATTCAGTACACAAAATGTGGTCAACCCTGTAATTTAATGCTTTTAATCTGCCTGTTGCTCTGACAGAGAGATGTCGCTTGTGATGTTGCCGCTAAGGTTAATGACAAGTGACACGAAAGTTAAACGTGTTTCACATTTGCACTGAAGTAATCTGGTGCACTGAAGTTTTCAACAAGGTATATAAATTATAGAGAAATTATGAAATGTCTGCTTCACGTTGTAAAAATGCAAGTCATTTTGAGATGGTCACTGATCAGTTTGTATGGATCAGTGGTTTTCAAGACTTTAATGACTTCTACATATGAATTGGTACTATTTTAATACAGACTGATTAACAACTTTGAAGAGCTACTCAAAGTTACACTTCCAAACCAGGGTTTACAGTTCACAAAAAAAAAAAATAATAATAATTCAAGTCTCTGTCTACAGGTAGTGAGACTTTCCAGACAGTCCCTTGTATACAACAAATATGAACTCACAATGACGTCCCAGTGAGTGGTTTAGGGAGCTTTGCTGGATTTGTTAACTTAATTAAATGTTATTGTATTCTTAATAATTGGTAATTCAAAAAGTAATTACTCATCTACGCCTGAAAAATATACAGATAAATCATTTTTTTAATTGAAGGGATAAGGTAAGTCACTCTTTTTTTTCAGGGCTTTTGGTGTCTTATATTATCATATGCATGCTTAATATGTTTGTTTCCATGTAAAAGCAATTGAATGTGTATGGCAATGTAATTAGGCCAAGTGGGTTTTTTCCTGCTTCAGACATAAAATAAATAACAATAGTTTTGAGATTTACGATTATACTGTAAATTTACAGTATAATCGTAAATCTCGAAAAACTACTCACTTCTAAATCTTTTGTAGTCATTTTTGTATTACTTTAGTATAAATACATGTTAATTTGGATTCATATGTTGTTTTTTTCTGACTTTATGTGAACAAAAAGACACAAAAGCTCCCGTTTTCTCATTGGAAATAGTGATATTTAAAAATATCACTGTCCTGGTCACAAAAGCAAAGTTTGTGGGGATTAATAGCCATTTTCTATACTTTTGAGGCATAAGCAATTAGGAAATAACACTTACTACCCAGGAACAAAAAAAAAAAAAAAAAAAAAAAAAAAAAATTGTTAAACGGTGTTATCAATGTGCAAATATGGCCACAGTTTTAATTGTCTTGGAAGTAAATATTGGCTCCTGGCCATGTTATAATGGAGAAGGTCAGTAAACACATGAATGTAAATGGATAACAGTGACGAATTGCAGAAACATGTGGCTCAAACCACACGTATCTATGTACCCAATTGCTCATGTTATTTTTACAAAATAATACATATACCTTGTATCCCTCAAATCTTTGCTTGATTACTAGGTAAAGTAAACCTGATACAACCCTCTCTTTACTACCCCTGTTTAGGGTTCTGAAGGAGGCAGTAAGGGAGGAATATAACCTTTTAATACAGTACCTTCAGACACATTGGTATCCTGTAGACTTGCTCAAGGGATCTGAATGTAAAGCTATGTGAAGTTTCAGGCAGGTAACTCTAAATAAATCAGCAAATACGATAATTTGATTGACATGAAAATCTTTGCAACCGTCACCAAAAGTCTAGCAGACATTGGACGAAGGAGGTAACTCCTTGTGGTAAGGAAGACTCGAGTGTCATGGGTGGTGACGTCAGTGTCCCGGAAGCAACACATAAACAACCAGAGGTACAGGACTGAAACGACCAAAACACTTTTACAAAACAAAGAAAAGGGCACATTGGCCAAAACAAAACAAACAGCCACATTCCCACATGGGTTTTAGGGATTTAACCCTGTCCACGCCACCTAAACATTACAAGACCGGCTTTTTCGCCGGACACAAATAAAAAATAACAATGACGGACGGATATATAAACACAATACAACAATAACGATAACACAAATGAAAATAATAATCATACATAAATAAATATACACAAAGGATGGGCACCCTTTCACACTTTTGTATTTAAGTCATTCTTCAAACAACATCAGCTACTACGACTAATAATAATAATAATAATAATAATAATAATAATAATAATAATAATAATAATAATAAAGCCAGGTAAAAAGCCTACCTCTCTTTACAGTCATTGCTGTGATCTGAGTTTTTACAGTCATTGCTGTGATTTGAGATGTTAGTCAAAATTTTCAGGCAGCATCAAGTTCCCTGAAAGGCAAGGCATCAAGTCAAAATGATGTAACATGTGCTCATGTCAATTGTTTTAATTCTCATAAAATGTTGTTTTAAATCCTGAGTTCTCCTGACTGGATTTTTTGTTCAGGACTTGCCATGCACCTATTTTGCATTACCCACAGGTTTGACAAAGCCTCTACAAGCAGACAGGCAGTGCTTCTGTGATGCACCTGCATAGCTGCATCTAGTCTAACATACTAGCACGTTTCCATGGATACCATGAGTGCACTGAAAAACTAATTAGGAAAGTACAGAAATGGATGTCAAAATGAACAAACTAGTTAATTATGAGACAGGCACTGTGAAATGGTAGCAAGTAAAAAATACAATATAAAAACATAATGCAACCATTTATTATACTTGTTCTTGTAGTCGTATATTTAAAGCTGCTATTTGATCTTCATGCAGTAGCAACAACTTGGGAGATTTTTTAACATGGGTTGCATTTTAAGGAAACAGTATTATTACTTGTGGCAAGCACCCTTGTAAACTAATAGTCATGATCACTCTGATCTTATAAATTAACAGGTTGGATTATGTCCCTGTTTTACTTATGAGATTGTTGTTTCTTTTTTTTTTTTTTTTTTTTTTTAATATATTTAGTATAGGATAAGCAAGAGGAATTGACAAATTCAACTCTAGCATTTTCTAGCAGCTCTTTACTGACTACCTCAATTTTTCATATAAAAATAAAACAAAATGTTTGTTACCATTTGTAAAACGGCAATGCCTGTTGTATTAATACACAATCTATACACACACACACACACACACACACACACACACACACACACACACACACACACACACACACACACACCATCTGGTCATTACTGAGTGGCTTTCAGTATTTTTAAAAAATTTGGAAACCTTAAATCAGAAGTCATGACCTGGACCTCTAAATTTATATTGACGATATATATCTGGAGTATAGGTTATAGTCACAGTATATGTCGGTAACAAACATTTTCATTGTAAAATGATTACTTAAACGCATTACGGTAACTTCAACTACAATTTTCATGTAAAATACTTAATGTAACTCAAGCTATCAGTCAGGGGTCAAAGTTTAGGTTGCAGACCAAAATGTAAATATGTGAAATGAAGTAAAAGGAAAGCAGCCAGTGCAAAGGGACCATTGCATAATCAAGCTTTGTGAGGCTTATTGGATTTATTGTGACTTCTCTATCCACTGGGAGATCAAATCAAAGCTTATTTTCCAGTCCCAATGCAATTCTCATTTTAACTCAGTTCTCTTTAAATTCTGAAGTGGCTTTGTGTTTATCTGAATAATTCTGTTTAAATAATTTTCAAATTATATACACATATACAATTTCATACACATATACACATTGTAACCTGTATTTTATAATTATTACATAACAGGAATACTAAGTAATGCAATAGTTAACATACATTTTAATAAGTCAAAATAGTAAGCTAAGGGTTATAGTTTGCTTACCATACACAAAAAAAGCAAAATTTGTTTTTTTAATCATGAAATATAATGCACTCTTTAGGAATGCAGGTAGAAGAAAACTCAGCAAATATGTACTGAGGGTATATAAAAGGAGTGAAGTTTGGCCTCCCGACAGACAGAGGTGCACATGAAGCTAAATTGTGTACCCTTATTAAAAGTGAACTGGCATTATATCAACAGTGGCAGACATCTTGATAACAGCATCTACACAGGTGCTCCAGATTGTCTCTCTATCAAGTCCATGGTTATGCAATTAACCAATTTGCTACTGAATGGCTGAGAATGGATTGATGGGTTAGAGCCAAAAAGTATATACGGAGCTATGTTAGCTAGATGGTCGAGAAGATGGTTGTCCCTCACCCTCCCAGCCTTGAAGAGATCGTGGCAAGGGTGTTGGCTGTGCCGCCTAAATTCATGAAAAATGCCAGCTGAAGATGATCTGAAGGCTTTTTTAGTGACTTTTGAAAGGATGGCTGAGGTTGCCTGCTGGCCCATTTTTATGATGTTGTTATTGTTGGTACATATTAGGGTTATTTAGCTTTTGACTTCTCCTTTCTTTTCTAAATAAAATAAAATAAAATTAAAATAATGATTTCCTCTTGATAATTTGTGCAATATATAATAATCTATGTTTTAATTAGTTGTTTGTGAACGTTTTTAAGGCTTTAAAATGTAACAAATGCAGAGCTTGCTAAACTGTGAAAGTGATAATAAAGGCTGCTCACCAAAGAGGAAAGGAGGATAGGAAAGCCACGGATGCAGTATTCCTGCAGGATCTGCAGATTGATGGATACCGAGATTAGAACAGGATTCAGTACACCTTTCATCCTATCAAAACAAATCACTGATAATTGTTTCTATATTCTTGAAGTTTACAGTAGCTTTATAGCTTTGACATATACAATATTGCTTTCATATCATTCCCAGTTTTCTTGCAGGAGTGAGTTGGCAGCATTGATGTCAGGAGCCATGTTTTTAATCAATAACCACTGTCACATGTAGTCTGAGTAAAGAGAGACGGTTATACAGTATTTGACAGTTTGTCCTACACTTCAATTGACCTGCACTAGATCAGAAATGTAAAATGTTGTTGTGATTGGATTAAAGAAGAAGTTCTTGCTGTAAATACAAATTAATACAGCTGGTGCTTTTACATGCACCCTGAATCTGACCCTCTTTGTCTCTGTGTCTCTGATACTGAAACGGACAACAATCTATGTAACAGATAAACATGGCCATCTTCAAGAACACATTAATGCAATTACTATTCTCATCAGAACAATGACACTTCACAAAGATGCTTACACACATTGCAATTTCCTTGTACCTGGTCTTCATTGTTTATGGATATGTCATTTATACAAATTAAACAATGGGAGCATAACAATTATTTCAGACCAAGGAACCAAGTCTCGATGTTGGCATGCCTAACAATACTTAGGTATTCATAAGCTGTTTGTAAATATCTCAAAAATCCAGTTAGGTATAATTAGCTTTAGTTATATAGAAGTATGTTTCATATATTTGGGTGTTGATGACAAATTAATAGAAATGTGTAACGGGGATGTGTTACATGTGTGGGTCATCATTGAATAATCATGAGTCAGACACAGAGCAATGGATGTTGACATGCCGCACAGTCAGTGCTACCACTAGGGTACAAGCAATGGTAGCCCCACTGTCAGACTTAATAAGAAAACAAAACAAAACAAAGCTAAAAATAAAAGTTTGCCACACAAGGCAAGCACAAGCCTCATTAAAAGAGATGCCCTCCTCCAGGACCCTACTACACTACGAAACTCTCTTTATACTGTTTGGGATCAGCATCCCCTAAACTAACTGCTCAAACGCTAACTGCTCAATTGGTTGCCTGGCAAGAACCAGCGACAGAGCCCTCCCTGTCTCAACATGTTTAAAAAAAATCATATATACATATATACATATAAACATCATATATGTTGCCTTGGCCTATCACAATACAGTTAGTATTTGGTCCCAATGACATGATTATATAACAAAAAGTTGAGATGTAAACATTCATTCAAGGCCATTATACAGTACCTACCCTGGTTTTCATTGAATGTGAAAATGTTGCTGTATTGGCAGCCAGGAAATTGCTGCAAATGTTTAGCTTGTCATCTGGATGCTGAACAAATAACAGTATTAGTTACAAGAACTCCAGACTACTTAATTGATCGGTGTCAGTATATCTATACTGCACAGCGTGTGGGAGGAGATAAATATGAGTGCGTTGTGGCTTCTTTTCCAAACCTGGTGAGCCTGATCTCACTTGGCACTTTGGAATGGGTACAGAATCAATACATCTCAATACAAATTAAACTTGGCAAGTATGTTACTTAGATACTGCATTTCATATATATCTGCTCCAATCCCAGATTTAGCTCACAATAAGCTTGCTTTAAATTACATCCCTAAAGAGAAGCAACTTTCTCAAGCATATCCAGTTAATTATTTGTTTATGTTTACAGGAATGTAGGGTAGCTGAGCTGATCAATCAATCGGGTTACTTTAAGTCACTGGATATCAGGATTAATGCCTGTTACTTTAACAGTAGACTCACATGAACAGGAATAAAGGCTTGAACCAGGAATTGCTGATGACCCTTTTTTTATAAGTACTCATGTCAACAGAGACTGAAACATGCTTCATGTGCTTTTATTTTTAATTAAGCCATTCACAAATTAATTTAGAGTTTGATTGTGCTGTAGTAGGTAAGGGCATACTATTCACTGGGGTAAAGGTAACAGGCTTTACATTACCAAAATCAATGAGTGTAATTTTAGCTTGTGGGAAAACATGTTTTAAATGTGCATTAGTTTTTCACGATTTTATTTTCCTGAATTTTAATGCACTTTTTACAGTTTTATTTTTTATCCATTGGTGGGTATTTGTATGAAATTTAGAATATGTAGTCTGGAACTAAATAAATGCAGACTCACTTGTTGACTGAAACAAACTTAGTAAATTTAGAAGTAAATTTAGTAAGTAACGCAATATTATGTTTTATGGGCAAGGTATAAGTTAGGATTAATGATTACTGTATCGCTAGGGTTCCACTCAATACATTTCACATTTCCTTGTATTTCCTTTAATGCTATTCTTTATTCTGCCTCCCTGTGGGTGTCTTTTTGATATGTATCCAGCCCACATGAGTCTAGCTTGCACCAGGAGAAGAAACAACAATTATCAGCACGAAAAGGTGTTTGCTTATTGCAAATCATTTGTAATCACACTGGTGTCCAAGTGCAAATTTAGGGTCCATGTTTTTAATAGTGCACATACTGTGTGGGCTTTGTAAAAACCTATACTGATAACATGGATAAAATATGCTTTTTGTAACTGCTTTAATTTTTACCTCTCCTGTTTGAGAGGTCTCCAGGGAAGATAAATCAACTCATATAAGACTGTTCTGTCTGTCTCAAAGGGTGGCAATAGTACAGAAACAGTCGTGACAAGCTTTGGTAGATGGTAATAATGGCTGCTTTCCCTTCTTCCTGAAAATAAGACCATTATCTTTAAGCCTTCCACCATGACCAGCATCCTTGAAGTGTTGCCTGAATAATGAACTTGGAGTTAATCAACCATAATCACAGTAGATGAGAAAAGACCCAAAGAGCCTCAATCTGTACCACTCTCAGGAGAGCATTGAACAGAAGCTGTTTGTGGATGGGTAGTTACTACTTGCTGTTGTTGTTATCATATTACAGTGAATCAATGATAGTGTGTGAGTGAAGAAGGGTAGCCAAAAATAGATATTAATAGTACAGAGTTGCCTCTATCTTTGTCATAAATGTAGCCTCCTGTGGCAGCCCCACCGCCTCTCTTTGTCTATGTAAATGCCCTGAACCACTCAGAATGATTGAAAATGGTATAAAATAGATAGATTATGTAAAAAAAAAGAGAGATTTTAAGCTACTTACTGTTTATGAAACCAAGCTGTTATGCACCTTATACTCAAAATAATTTCTCTGTAGTCACCACTGTGGATCATACATTTGCTCTGACAAGAACAAAAATCTCTCTAATACAGGCACTTGCTTAACTAAGTAATAAGTTAGGGCCTATTTAAATTATCTATACAGTAGAGGTGATATTGCATCAATAATTATCCTTTTGTATCTATGCGTAGGTATATTTATTATTCAATACATTATGAAAAATAAATGATAATGCTCAAACATACTGTACACTTGTCATTCTACAAAGCAGCAGTGAAATAATCTAATGTTTATCCCAATAATTATATGCCAATTGCATGTCTTTTGGTGTGTTATTATGGGACCGGGATGGACTGTCATTAGCTCATAGAGAGCAAGTTGCAAGTTGATAATTTGCCCTTTTGTTTGCAAAAAACACAAACATATATTACATCTCAACTGAAGCTAAAATACCCAGTGCTAAATCTATTTATTTTGTGCTAATATTATACATACCTGCTAGTATAATTCTTCCACAATCTGCATGAAGTGGTGTAAACAATCTTCTTGAAATGATAAGTCTACCTTGCATTCTTCTGGGATTTGCTGCAGCAAGAGGAAATTGTCTGCACTAAACCTACTTTCACACAGGGAATTTGACTTTGATCCAACTAAATTAGCTTAAGACTTTGGTGAAATAAGATTTAAGCAATTTAAAGCTGAAAAATAAATAATGATGGACAGATAACTATTCCAAAGTTGGTTTATATTTTCAAAATTATAATCCTAATAAACAGAAGATGGAAAAGTACTGAATATTAACTACTTTGCTATTGACACACCATTGCTACTGAAAAAAGGTATTTTTTATATAAAAGTGTTTTTTTTTTTTCAATTATTAAGGCTAGAAAACTGCATTTAGTTTAGGAAAAACATACATGTTATTGTTTCATACAGTTGGAGGTGTTAAATGAGCCCTTCAATACTACCCCACATGGACACATGATCCAAGATGGCCACCATTTATGACTACCAGTCAACCAAAAAAATCAGTTTGATATCATTGTTACCTCCACAAGTTAGGAAAGGCCAGTGTTGAGGCCTTTCTTAACAAACAGAGGTAATCTTCTGGCTGACAGGAGGGCCCTAGGGAGCGTTGCATTGGCCTTTGCCTACTTCACCTTTACATAGCCCTTGAAATGGGATTATAAAAACTTCAATCAAATCTTCCCTAACCCTTTCTTTGTTCAAAATAGATTCAGATCCCTTGCCTTTTATAATTTACACACATTAGCCCTGGAATTAGTTTAGCTGCTCTGAGCTGGATTATCTCCAAATTAGTGATTTCCTTTTATTAAAAAAAAAAATGAATGCAGTTTTCTAAATGTGGTCTTTCCAAGCAAAATACATCATAACCTATAATGTGTACTGTACAAATCTAACTATATGTATGCAATAAGGCCTGACAGGTTGTCCATCTACGTCAAATAGTCAGAAGTCAGTATATTCGATGTAGACGGACACCCTGAAGGATTTATAATCCAGGTAAAACAGTAGATTTGAAGATAAAAAGCATAAATCAGGTTTAGGGCAAAAACATATTAGTTTTTTATTAAATATCCTTACACAAATAAAGTAGTCCCATTTATAACTTTGAACTGCAGACTTAGTTAAGCTAAGTAGATTAATTTAATTGAAAAATACAAAAGAAAGTACATCTTTATTTTTGATATTGTGTACATGCCATTGAAAAGGTACATCAGGGGGTGGAGCTGAGATGGCACTGAGTTTATTTAATTTAATTTATTTTTTTTGCTGTCAGTGCAGACATTATTTGAGCCGAACAGACAGGAGGAATAAAAAATAATTCACAAAGTCTCGACAGTAATTTTTCAAGGTCTGTGTCAGAGAGGCTTTTTTTTTCTGTAGTGTTTACAAACTGCTAAAAAATACATTATCAGAAATGATAGTCGGGGTAAGAGTATAAAGGCAGCTGGGTTTTTTTGTTGGTATTTTTTCTGTTTTGCTATCTTCCAGTTTATTGAATTGTTCTTCATCCAAATCAGCATGTCTCCTTACTACTTTTTGAGCTTTTTTCTAGTACTCCGTTTTAAAAAGCTGTACATCTGTAACTGTAAACAAGATGGCAACCAGTCATTTAAATGCTGTGAAGCAGTGCAGTGATTTTGAATATGTGACACGGCTCCAACTGTATCCATCCAATATACAGACAGCTGGAACCTTGCTCAACCAATCACATTGGTTGTTTCAAGTTTCATTGCCAGGCTTGGATTATAATGCTAATTATACACCATTATAACCTTTACAGCCAATTATATTGTTCCATTGCCATAGGATAAATCATGATGCACTACAGCTTTTGATTTCTGTAGTGTATAAAATTGAATAAGTTTAAGTTAAAAAAGGAGAATACCACAGAAAAAGCAAAGCAAAAATCAAAATTGTCTAGGTATCTGAGAATAGAAAAGCAAAAGAGGTATGTCATCTTATGCAGTTTTTGGCTGCTCAAAATGTAAAAAATGAAATCTCTTATACAATAAAAGACACCCTATACACAACGTATTAACTTATTATAAATCATACAAATGAAGATTGTACTTAGAAATATCTTTAAAACAAATAATCTTTTATTTTAAATAACATAACTAGGACATCTCCTGCACTTAACATTGCCTGCTGGACAGGTTACTCACAAGTACAGCTCTTTACCTCCAAAATACCTCCATAGTATTTTGGCAACATTTGTTGTTTAGCTTTTTCTGGGTTACAGCAGGTCCAAGGTCCAAATTAGTTCTCAATCTGTCAAAACATAACTAAAAAACAGGACATAGGCTTATTGTTGTGATGACTAATCATTTTTCAAGCATTTACAAATATTATATGATGTCATTTATAAATAGCATAGGAGTCAGTACCAAATTGTGACGCACTGTATTTTTGACAATTAAACATTATTTTATTATAGTAGTTTTGAGACCAAACAGTTTTAACTAACCCAATGGATATGGCTTTCATCAAAATATGGTAAACTGTCATGTCAAACACATTAAAGAGAACATATACATGACAATATTAATGAGATCATTGCTGCTGTTAATAGAACATTTACCACTTTGTTCAGAATCTTCAAAGTGTTAACAGAAGAGTAAAATCCAGTCTGCTCTGAATGAAATACTATTGTTCAAAATTAAATTTGTGTAGGAGTTTCTACAGATATCTTACAACAATTTTTCAGTGAATAATGTTCTCAAAAAATAAAATGCTGCATTAAGGTAATTATCAAGGATGTTAAAGGTATTCTGTTGATTGTTTACCTGATGACTTAAGGGAAACTGCAGAAGTAATTATTTTTGTTGTCTTTATAGGTTTGTTGAAGACACAAGCCTGAAAGCATCTGCTGCATTAATTGATCTAAAACTGACATTGGAGTTTGGTTTATTTTTTTGTATTTTCCCCACAATTAAAATATTTATACATACCCACAAAGGGCATCATTTGGAGAAGAGTTATGAATATCAATTTTGAGCTCTAGTAATTCCAGTCATGAAACTCAATATTTCCCGTAATCAAATGAGCTAACCCTAGGGTGCTAGAGAGTGTTTTTAAAGATTGGCTTTAGGTTTGTGTGCCAATCAAAGTATAGGCAACATTTATTTTAATTGTTTTAAACACAGCTTCTATTAAAACCAGCCTGTCCCCTAACACGGGAAAACCAGCAGCATCTCCTTCCACTTTGCTATATTCCCTTCCAACACCACCAGCCCAGGAAAGAAGATTGCAGTTTCAGCTTCTCTTTTGTATTCCCACTCGGTCCTGGGTGTAGATCAGCTCACGGTGCTCACTAGTCGGAAGCCAACCTTGACTGGCTGCAAAGGCTTTCTTTTAAAGGTGCTGGATCATCCAGGAATTGGATGGTTACAGGCTACAGGTGTGGGACAATTAAGATTAATCAGAATTAATCATGGTATAACTTTGATCACCTATTTAACCACACCAGCAGCTTGTTTGCCCGTTAACTCCTTGACGTCATGGCAGGCAAGTATGCTGACCACAGCTCTATCATTGTGTTATCTTCAACACCTGTGGGCTAATTCCTAGCCCGCCATGAACACCTTCTGCTGGTGAACCTATATATGTTATGGACTGTTGCCAAAATCGGGCAGTTGTCGAAGTGCCCAGCTGCAGCAGGCAGTACCGAATTAGCTTCGAATTTTATGTCATTTCGGCGTCTGCCCACATCCAGCCGGGCTGATGGCGAAGAATGTTATTTAAATAAACATTGCAACAGGTGTCTTGGTGGCGGTGCGCTTTTGCGCTTAAACACAACAAAAGTAATTCACTCTCTATTTGTATTATACTGTATATGTTAAAAAATATTTCTTCACCCGGTTGGCTGTGGGCAGTTGACCAGCTAGGGCAGATGATGAAATGATATAAAATTCAAAGCTAATTCGGCATCTACTTCCTGCAGCTGGGCACTTTGCCAACTGCACAGGCATTACGGTAAGTTAAAAGTCTTTCTTCGCCATTAGCCCGGGTGGCTGTGGGCAGCTGATGAAATTACATACAATTCAAGGCTTATTCAGCATCCGCCCACTGCAGCTGGGAACTTTGCCAACTGCCTGATTTCAGCTATATATATATATATATATATATAAAATTAAAGGTTGAGGCAGTTGGCAGCAACAACCTTCCTACTAGTTTGTGCGGTTTAGAATTATTTTTTTTACGTATGCTGCATGTAGAAGGAGGTTTCATTCCACATAAACAGTATTAGTTGGTTAATAATAATATCATGCTATAGAAATACAGTGTTATAAGTATCCTCATGTAACAAATACATTTATAAGAAACCTTGTAGTTACTTTATAACAAGGAGGTTAAAACGGAAGCATTTGTTTACAGGCAAGACTCCCGGAAACTGGAATAATTGGACACTGTCCCCGACATTGAATAATGTAGACTCATTATCAATTATATATGATAGGAACTTGTAGTTACCTGGTATTTGTGTAAAAATCTTTTATTTTAACGTTATTAACATGGTATTAATGTACACCACTAGTTGAACATGGCAAGGAAATTCATGAGAAGTGTCAAAAATCATCACCTATACATAATTGTTTTGGTATATCAAGTACAGTATGAATGGCTGTGAATTTAATAGAAAACATGAGAACGTAAAAAGAAAATGAGAAAAGTCTGAGAATAAAAAAAGTCCATTCAGCACTGTGTGCTGCTTTATCAGAGGCTTTTTGAAAATAAAGATCAATGATATCATAAGCGTTGCCATCATCTACATGAGCTGTAGCATCCTTAAAAAACTTAAGTAGGTTAGAGACGCATGACCTCCCTCTTCTGAACCCATGCTGGTAATCACCTATAATATTGTTGAGGTATAACTAGTCTTCAAGCTTGCCCCTTAATATTGCTTCCATCATTTTGCAAGTTACTGAAGTTAAACTAATAGGTATATAATTACCTTGCTCTGTCTTATCCCCCTTTTTAAATAATGGCACAACATTCGCAAACTTCCAGTCTTCAGGGACCTCACCTGTTTCTATAGAACTATTCATGATAGTAGCCAGTGGTCTACTTATTTCCACCCTTTTTTCCTTAAGCACCTTGGATACATCATATTTGGGTCTGATGATTTGTTATTTTTTAGCTCCTGCAGCATATTTAATAAGAACATAAGAACATAAGAACATTTACAAACGAGAGGAGGCCATTCGGCCCATCTTGCTCGTTTGGTTGTTAGTAGCTTATTGATCCCAAAATCCCATCAAGCAGCTTCTTGAAGGATCCCAGGGTGTCAGCTTCAACAACATTACTGGGGAGTTGATTCCAGACCCTCACAATTCTCTGTGTAAAAAAGTGTCTCCTATTTTCTGTTCTGAATGCCCCTTTTTCTAAACTCCATTTGTGCCCCCTGGTCCTTGTTTCTTTTTTCAGGCTGAAAAAGTCCCTTGGGTCGACACTGTCAATACCTTTTAGAATTTTGAATGCTTGAATTAGGTCGCCACGTAGTCTTCTTTGTTCAAGACTGAATAGATTCAATTCTTTTAGCCTGTCTGCATATGACATGCCTTTTAAGCCCGGAATAATTCTGGTCGCTCTTCTTTGCACTCTTTCTAGAGCAGCAATATCTTTTTTATAGCGAGGTGACCAGAACTGAACACAATATTCAAGATGAGGTCTTACTAGTGCATTGTACAGTTTTAACATTACTTCCCTTGATTTAAATTCAACACTTTTCACAATGTATCCGAGCATCTTGTTGGCCTTTTTTATAGCTTCCCCACATTGTCTAGATGAAGACATTTCTGAGTCAACAAAAACTCCTAGGTCTTTTTCATAGATTCCTTCTCCAATTTCAATATCTCCCATATGATATTTATAATGTACATTTTTATTTCCTGCGTGCAGTACCTTACACTTTTCTCTATTAAATGTCATTTGCCATGTGTCTGCCCAGTTCTGAATCTTGTCTAGATCATTTTGAATGACCTTTGCTGCTGCAACAGTGTTTGCCACTCCTCCTACTTTTGTGTCGTCTGCAAATTTAACAAGTTTGCTTACTATACCAGAATCTAAATCATTAATGTAGATTAGGAATAGCAGAGGACCTAATACTGATCCCTGTGGTACACCACTGGTTACCACACTCCATTCTGAGGTTTTTCCTCTAATCAGTACTTTCTGTTTTCTACATGTTAACCACTCCCTAATCCATGTACATGTGTTTCCTTGAATCCCAACTGCGTTCAGTTTGAGAATTAATCTTTTGTGCGGGACTTTGTCAAAAGCTTTCTGGAAATCTAAATAAACCATGTCATATGCTTTGCAATTATTCATTATCGATGTTGCATCCTCAAAAAAATCAAGCAAGTTAGTTAGACACGATCTCCCTTTCCTAAAACCATGTTGACTGTCTCCCAGTACCCTGTTACCATATAGGTAATTTTCCATTTTGGATCTTATTATAGTTTCCATAAGTTTGCATATAATAGAAGTCAGGCTTACTGGTCTGTAGTTACCTGGTTCAGTTTTGTTTCCCTTTTTGTGGATCGGTATTACGTTTGCAATTTTCCAGTCTGTCGGTACCACCCCTGTGTCAAGAGACTGCTGCATGATCTTGGTTAGCGGTTTGTAAATTACTTCTTTCATTTCTTTGAGTACTACTGGGAGGATCTCATCCGGCCCAGGGGATTTGTTTATTTTAAGAGCTCCTAGTCCCTTTAACACTTCTGCCTCAGTTATGCTAAAGTTATTTAAAACTGGATAGGAACTGGATGACATGTGGGGCATGTTGTCAGTATCTTCCTTTGTAAAAACTTGTGAAAAGTAATCATTTAACATATTTGCTATTTTTTTTCTCTTCCTCTACGATTTTGCCATTTGTATCTCTTAAACATTTAATCTCCTCTTTGAATGTTCTCTTGCTGTTGTAATATTGGAAAAACATTTTGGAATTGGTTTTAGCTCCCTTAGCAATGTTCATTTCTATTTCTCTCTTGGCCTTTCTAACTTCCTTTTTGACTTGCGTTTGCAGTTCTGTGTACTCTTTCTGCGTACTTTCTTTTTGGTCCTTTTTTAATGCTCTGTAAAGTGCCTTTTTTCGCTGAATATTTTTTTAAATTGATCTATTAAACCATTTTGGCAATTTAGTTTTACATTTAGATTTGTCTACTTTAGGGATATAATTGTTTTGCGCCTCTAGTACTACATTTTTGAAGAACAACCATCCTTTTTCTGTGGGTGTTTTCTCTATTTTACTCCAATCTACTTCTGTTAGTCTCTGTTTCATACCTTCATAGTTTGCTTTTCTAAAATTGTAAACCTTAGCTTTAGTCTTTACTTTTGGGGATTTAAAAAACACTTCAAATGAGACCATGTTGTGGTCTGAGTTTGCCAGTGGTTCTCTGACCTCTGTTTTAGTTATTCTATCTTCGTTATTTGAAAAGACTAAATCAAGGCATGCCTCCCCTCTAGTGGGTGCCTTCACAAATTGTGTTAGGAAGCAGTCATTTGTCATTTCCACCATTTCTATTTCATCCTTCGTGCTACCCACTGGGTTTTCCCATTTTATTTGGGGGAAGTTGAAATCCCCCATTAGTATGGCTTCTCCTTTGCTACACACATTTCTAATGTCATTGTATAACAGATTATTGTGCTCACCGTCTGAATCTGGCGGTCTATAGCATGCTCCTATTATTATGCCTTTTGAATTTTTGTCTGTTATTCTGACCCATATTGATTCGGTTTTATTTTCTTTGTCCAGGTTTAACACCTGGGCTTCAAGACTGTTTCTTATGTATAGCGCTACCCCTCCTCCTCTTCTGTCCTGCCTGTCTTTCCTATACAGTGTATACCCACAAATATTATATTCGTCCCCATCACTCTCAGATAACCAAGTTTCTGTAACACCTATCACATCATAGTTACCTGTTAGTGCAGTAGCTTCAAGTTCTAGAATTTTGTTTCTGATACTTCTAGCATTTAGATAAATACATTTAATGGTTGTCTTACCTGAGTTGTTGTTCTTGTTTTGATGCCGTCTCCCTTCTGTTTTTTTGTTGATTTCTCCCCCCTTCCTTTCTAGTTTAAATGCTTCCGAACCTGCTCGAGGATCTTTTCTCCGAGTAGACTAGTTCCCTTGTTATTTAAATGCAGTCCATCCCGTCTATACAGATAGTCCTCGTTGTAGAATGTGGTCCAATGATCAAGATAGGTGAAGCCTTCCCGCGTGCACCACGTCTTCAGCCATTCGTTTTGATTAATTATTTCCAGCTGTCCATATGGTCCTTTGCAAGGTGCGGGTAGTATACCAGAAAATACCACAGTTTTGGTTTTCTCTTTTAATTTCCTTCCTAGCTCTCTGAATTTGTTTTGCAGGGATTTTGTTCTGTCTCTTCCAATGTTGTTTGTACCGATGTGGACGACTACTACCGGGTAGTAGTACCGGGTATACATCTTCTTCACCGATGCTGAAATCTTTGAGACCTTTGTGTGTGTATGCAAATAGGCAGAACTGCTGGCATATTATTTGTATTCTTTCTGGTGAAAACATTAAAAAATATATATTTGTTTAATACATTAGATATTTTGTAGTTCTTATATATCAAAACTTCTCTTTCCTTAACTTTAGAAATATTAGAATAAAGTATTTCTAAGCACTATTGGGTGTTCTATGCATGGATGGATGACATATCTTCCCTTCATTTATAACTAAGCCAACTATGTTTTTTGTTGTCATTACTTTAGGCTGAATGTTTGTTGTTCTGGTAGCAAAACAGGTCTCTACCAATTGCTGTGGATGGTACATTGTAAGATGTGTAAATATTCTAGTGCTAATATTGTATACAGATAACAGATCTTTATTACAAACATTGCTAACACCAGTGATTAAATAAGTGGGAACAATTCCAATACAAACTTTAACAAGAACATAGTAAAAAAAAAAAAAAAAAAATGTAATTAATTTCTATGAGATCCACCATTGTTGACATACTAATATATGTGTTGCAGTGATGCAGTGGTGCTTCTCATCATGAATGTTCTTGCACATGTGTGATTTTACACCACTAGGAAAGGTACGTGCTTGAAAGTGGATAAACCAGGAGTAAAATAAAGTAATCCATCAGGTATCCAACTGCGGTGGGACCAGAGTAAGGCCGGATATGTAAAAAGCAGGATGAATGAATCCTGTTTTAAACATCATTATACATAGCTGTAACAATTACTATATTCACGCAATTATTGTTTTAAGATTCTGCTTTCATTACAGAGTTCCCCTAAATTCCTTGTTTAGAAAGATACAGGGTATTGATGCTTGTGACAGAGTAGCCATCTGCCATGTGGGTGCGTTCATTTGCTGCTGAGTGACAGGCAGGAGATCGAGACGGAGGTTGAAGTTGATACGCCCTGCAGGTGAACAGGATTTATTTACATATCAACACACTGATCAGCTCACATGACACTACCAGCAATGGCAGCGCACGGAGCACATACAACACAGTGTACGAAACTTTGGTAGCATCTGCAATATCAGAAGTAATCTTCTCTGTTCAATAATAAATGTGGCTGACGAGGTTGATCATGGCCGATATACGATTAGGGCGGATATGTGATGGGCGGATACGTGACTGATTTCAGTATTTAAATAAATCAAATATCATTATAAGCATATTTAAAACTTAATAGGGGAGATCAGGAGATTTAATTTCTATGGGTAATGTTACATTTTAAAATGAAACATGAATGGACGGGTCTATTAAGACCTTGACTTTGAATGTAAATTACAGTAGATTAAACCTCTGCCTTAAAATAGCACAAAGGTAGGCACAAGAGCAATATTACTAAAATTAGGAGCTCTTTCCCCTCATTGTATCTTTTTAGGTGGGTTTAATGCATCCATTTAAAAACTACTTTGTTTAATGTTAGCGATTAGATCGATCCTATGACTCCTAAAACAACTGCAAAATGTAGCTTCCATAACCGGGATTAAACCGGGATTAAATTAATCTCATGGGTATCAGATCTGGACTCTGGAGAGCCGGCATCAGGACGTGATGTTTAGTCATTATTTCTGGACATTAAAGGAATACACATGCATTTGCACAAACACTGCAGACCAACATGTAATTTCTAGGCAGCATTCACACATTGACTTTAAACCCTCTGCATTACAACTGCATTTATTTTCAGATGTTGCATTAAGCCTAATTTGCATGTTCCAGAATGTATATATTATTTAACTATGTCTTAATAATTCTGTTTTAGCTAGGGAATAGTTCCAAATTGAATGTGTTTTCTGATATATCTTCCATTTTCCAAATTTAAGTGATGATATCTAACTTAAAGTATGTTGTAATTTCTTTAAAAAAAATACAGTATGTGTGTGTGTGTGTATATATATATATATATATATATATATATATATATATATATATATATATATATATATATATATATATTACCACCAATGTTTGTTTTCAAACAAATTTTCCCTTGATAGACTTTGTAATGAGCTTTTGGGCTCTTGTAAGCAAACTGAATAGAGGAACTTAAATGGAGGGGCTTGTTTTATAATTGCTTCTCTGCAACAATTGTATTAAAATCTTCAAGGATTTACACAAATATAACAATCCATTAATGTTATGATCTAAGAGACAACACTTTCATGTAGTGATAAAATACAGATTTAATGCAGGACATCATACAGCGGTTGGGAAATATTTCATTTCATTGTATCATCAGATTTAAAAACAACCAAACATATGCGTTTTTCTGAGACATTCAGTATTGCAGACGAGCCACTGTATTTTAAACCCACCTTAGTTTAATCCCATTAGAAACTTCCTGACATAATCAAGCTGTACCTGCATGACTGCTGAAGTGTTTTTTTTTTTTACTAATATCTCTTATTTGCTCTGGAAACACTTTAAGTTACAAACTGAATACTCAGATGCTGGTACATTATACAAACAGATTTCTAAATAACATGCTGTGGCAAAGTGGTTTGCGTAGTGCACAGGTGTAGAAGTGATGTAATGCGTAACAGATGACAGACAATAAAGTTCACAGTCAAAACAATTCTTTATTGGTTTTTATTCCAGGTCTTGGCGACCGTAAATAAGAATCCCATGCGGCACAGTTTTAACCCACAAGTTAAAGTCCCACAATAATAAACACACACAAAGACACATACACGATCACAAGTCCAGTGTGAGTGCTAATGTGGAAGTGTTAAATACAATGTATTAGTGCACAGTGGTGAAGTGTTGTCCGGGCTGGTGCTGGCCTTAGCGTCAGCTCCCGGTATGTTTTAGCCATCTAACAAGAACAAACGATTACAACTAGAAACGACAAAACAAGCAAACACTAAACACTCACGGTTACTTTTTATTTTCCTTCAGAGGTTCTCTCTTAGCCATAACAAAGGAACAGATTGCTAAGCACCCCCCTTTTGTACCATCAGTCACACCCCCTTGGTTTTTCCTCCAATCCACAGTTGCCACATTGCTTCCCGTCTGGGGCAATGACTTGGGGTACCGTGGCTTCACCCCCTTTCTAGATGTCCGACTTCCACCTTTGCCTGGAATGAACTGGCAGACCATCCGTCCTCACAGATCGGGAGGGAGATTTATGACCAAAATTCATTGTTTCTCTGTCACACATGGCAAGAGCATCACTGGTGTTACAGTTTATCTATTAGACTCCTGCATCACAAACTTTGTCTGTCAGCCTGACATCATTTTTTTCTACATTTTACAATTTGCTGCTTTCTTTCCTGCACTCATTAAGGTGCAGGAGTGAGTACAGAGCCCTTGAGATCAGGTATAAGGCCACTTATGTGTCTCATCAATGTACCTTAGTTGCCATGGAGATCGTGGAGTCAAACTGCAGTACAGTTACTCATTTAAGTGTCCTTGTTGGCTCACAGTAGACTAAAATACATAATATGTCTTCTTTCCCAAAAATCGGCATAAGTTACGGTCATATCTATTACTGTCACAATTTCAGGATCAGAATCCCTGAATAGAGGTTATTTAAATCTGGAATTGATTACTTGACATGTCCAAGGAATGCACTTCTTACGCTTAACTGGTATGTAACACAGCCCTAGCAGCAATCATTTACAATGTTTAATCCTCTGGGCCCTGCTGCATTTTTGTATTCACTAATGTTGAGCCCTGCTTAAAACAGCATTTCATTTCAGACACTTAACATGTTGCAAATGTACTGTAAGTAAGGTCTTTGTACCATTTGGCGTATTACATGTTAGAGCCAATAATAATTCTTAAAATAAATCAGATATTTGCATTATTTCTCTGATAGCTCTGATACCATTTTTTTGTTCAATCCACCATGTGCAAAAGACTATTCCTCTGACTGTGACACAAGATTTGTTTCCCAGGGCAGAGTAGATCTTGCAATCCTTTTTTTTTGAGCTGAGCAATTGCATCTAAAGCATTTTGTTTTGCCTGTGCAGTCACTGGAATTGAAATCTATTTTTTATATTATGTGGCAAGTTCTGTTGGAGGGATGTGAATTATTATTTAAATTATATGTTTAATATTGGTTGTCTTTATTTAAAACAGCATAGGTCTGGGAATGCTGGCATTTGTTGTATTTTGCTGTATGCAATAACTATTCCCAAGAGGTCTTCAGATAATAGCCACTCCTTTTTAGATCTTTGATGATGCATTGCACTGTCTACAAATTGAAAGTTCATACAATGGTATTTTCAATCTGCTTTTACTCCCACCAATACTATCAGCCCAAGATCACCAAGGCAGGTACACCTTTGCTTTTCTTTCTGACACAATTACATTCTTCTAGACCTGTTCCCCTAACCCTAATCACACCAATGACCTGTTTTTCACTGTAGATGCTTCCTTCTTCTTCATTGCAGTGTGACCTTCCCTGACCTTACTCGTTTAGAATCATTTGTTTTGCAAACTTATGGTCATTAGCCAGAAATGTCCCAGGAAGCTGCAGATTGAGAGACACCTAATCTTTTCTGTGTTACCTCCTCTGTTCTCTGCTATTTCAGTTAGAATTATTATTATTAGAATCAACAAGGGTTAGGTTTATACTGCCACAGTATAAGCTGAGATTATGCCAAAAAAAACTGTCATAGAGAGCATGGAAGGTTTTGCTGATAACCACAGATTATATCTTTTATATGGAATTATTGTACCCTGGTTGCAGAAAAATAACTTAAGCCCCTTTCAAACTGGCATGCTCTACCCAGGTGGGACCCTACACAAATCACAACCCGGTGTCATGTGGGTTGGCTATGTTATTTCACACTGCTTTTTGAAGAAGCAGGGTCGACCTAGGTGACAGAAGCAAATACACAATGCATGTACGCAATTCCCTGGAAGCAGCAACATTCACATGACCCCCCTTTCATCCGTTCATCCTTTCAAGATGGTGTGCTTGTTACGGACGCTTCCATCCAAGCTTCACTGGATTGAATCATTGACCCAAATGTTCATTAGATCAAATGCTTCTTCATCCCTACTGCAATCTGACTCCTGGCATGTCTCAGTGAATAGGAATATGGCTAAACAGAATAAACCGATATGGCTGGCTGTTCCTTGTGGAAGTGAAACCTTCACGCAGGCGTGACTGTTTGTTACTTGCATGTCAACCCACCTCCTGAGGTTGTTTTAAAAACAATAGTGCTGTCATTAATACTTTAACCTTTAGAGCAGGGTACATATTGAATTTTCTACTGAAAACCTACAGAAATAATGCTGTCCAGGACAATCAACATTTCATTGATTCCCTTACCCTTTTGTTTGTTGCTCTTTTAGACACCTAATCAATTATTGTGTTTATTGTTTGTATTCAATTTTTGTAGCTGTGGTTTACAAGTCGTAAGACACATAATAGCACACAGCAGACTTAGACCAGGGATTGGTAAACGATTCCCCTGGGGGTGCAAATGCTTCTTTCTTTCTTTCTTTTTTGTTTTTTTACAAAGAAAATGCTGTAAACTTGGACAAATTGGTAACACAGTGTGGCAGAAGGCTTATTGTATTTATATGCAGACTCCCTGCTGGAGATTCAAACAGCTGACATAGCTGGTTGTGCTGGCTCAAGAGGCTGCTACGTTCAAGAAAAAGAACAACAGTAGATTTAAAACCTCTTTACTACAAAGTTAAGCAATTAGCATTTTCAGTCTTAAATGATTCTACCGTGAACCAGCCCACCAAGTCAGTTGAAGTTAAATGTGGTGTGGGGCTGGCTGAATGAAAATAATTGTAACTTCAACTTCATTGGACAAAATTCAACTGACTTTTTCACCTTCATAATAAAATAATAACGCAAAACACAAAAATGTCATGGAATTACATAGTGATACAAGTTAGGTAATTCCAGGCTAGCAGGCTAGCAGCTACCTTCTCACAAGCAGTGGCTACAATTTTCAGCATGGCTAGCTTTTATGACCTTTTGACATAACATCAGCTACGTTTACAACAGAAATAGAGGTAGCATGCTATGATAGTAGTGCTATTATTCTTTAAAAAAAAAAAAAAAAAAAAACACTTAACCCTGTTTTTATTTTGACAAGGGTTCACAACAAACTTCGAAGTGTCATATTATGGTAATTAAGCAGGGGCTATGCTAATATTCCACATGTCACACACCATTAGGGCCCTACCATTAAATGCACATTAAGGGTGTCACAATGACTTTGCAAGATTTTAGAATGATATTACAGAAACGCTTCAATTTTGCTTACCTAATTGTGGCCATCTGGGTTTACAGCAGATGTAACTGGAGCACTCTACTTGTCATAAAAATAACATAAATACTTATTCCATTTATGTCTTTCGGTTACCCTTCCTCACTCAGCAATTTGATCATCAATATCAGCAGCTTCGACATAATATGAGTTTCAAGTTATAATAAAATACAGGTAACAGATTCCATTATCAGTCTTACATATTGAAGTGTCATATTATGGTAATTAAGCAGGGGCTATGCTAATATTCCACATGTCACACACCATTAGGGCCCTACCATTAAATGCACATTAAGGGTGTCACAATGACTTTGCAAGATTTTAGAGTGATATTACAGAAACTATTTCTAATTGTACCGACCTAATTGTGGCCATCCAGGTTTACAGCAGATGTAACTGGAGCACTCTACTTGTCATAAAAATAACATAAATACTTATTCCATTTATGTCTTTCGGTTACCCTTCCTCACTCAGCAATTTGATCATCAATATCAGCAGCTTCGACATAATATGAGTTTCAAGTTATAATAAAATACAGGTAACAGATTCCATTATCAGTCTTACATATTATAATACTGTATGTGCTTCCTTAAAGCTGTTTTATTTTAAAAGTAAAACAAATCACAATGTTTTGGCTGTGAGAAGAGAACTGAATATAACTCTTGAAGGACAGACCTAGTACATTGAGTGGAAGGTCAATGAAAGCAGATGTTAGATTAAACCCCAGTAGGAAACTTGTTTCCACAATCTGTGCTGTACACACTGAACAGCTATCTGGGTTTATCATGCAGAGAGCCGTATTCATGACACAAAAAGCACTGTTTTAATTGATACTTACTAGAAAAATAAATGACAAATATTTAAAATAGTTTAATCAGAAAGTGTAAGCAGGGGTCGGCAACTTGTTCATACACAGACACGTATGTCCGTGACTAGAGTCATCAGTGTAACACACACGTGCATGTAATTGTATGTTACTTGCGTTTTGTTTGTCCGTGGACAATGTTTTTTTTTTGTTTTGTTTTTTTGTAAATCTCCGTCACTACACGATATGGTGCCAACCCTTGAGTGTAAGACATACATAAAGTTGGTAAAAGAATTCAAACAACTGTAAAAAAAAGGATTATTTGGTCTGTGCACTGTTTGCACAAATAGTTTCCCTGGAAACATTAAAATGCCTTTTATTTACATGATTGGTGACCCCCCCACACACACACAATATAGTTTGAGCTTTTTATTCAGTATATTTTTTTTTTTATCTAGGACTGTTATATTATAATACAAGAAAGGACAAAAAAAAATTTCAGCACAAAAATGGCACCAGTGATAATGATACGATATTGATAATAAGAGGTAAGAAACTTCATTAGCACATCCTTTTTTCTTAATAACACAGGATCCTATTCATATGGTAGAGTTGGATATTTAAGCTTAATTAAATAATTACAGGTTGAAGGAGTCTGTACCTGGAGAGTGCAAAGTTCAATACTGTAATAGTTTTACTTGATTAGATACTGAATACACCAGACACCAGGGAGGTTGTCAAGTGTTTTAATGTATTGACTACTGTCATTCCACATTTATTAGACTCTAACAACAGGCAGCACAGATTGGATCTGCAGTTGGCAGACACAGAGCAGGCTGTCCAGCAGCCTGTGAGGGGCTGAAAAAGTTACCACTGCTGTACACATTTATAGATCATACAAAGATCCCTAACTGTAAGGCAATGTTGAATTAGCAACTATAACCATGTGTGTGTATCACAACAATGCAATAGGATAATCCATACCTGTCCATGTGTTTATTTGTGTTACGTTGCCTTGTCCAATATTCCACCTAATTTAGACCCAATGGAACACGTCTTGGATGAGGTAGAATGGAAATCAAATTTAAAATCAGGTAAGGCAATGACATTGGAAGTATATTTGTTACTATCAGGATTAAATAAGTTATATTTCCTCTTAACTAGTAATGACTGGAGAGAAATATCTGGTGCATTACTGCTCTGATCGATTGATGGCTACTGTATTGTGTTACACAGAGCTAGGAGATTACAAACACTGGAACTAAGTAAAGAAACATCATTCACAGCCAGATCAGGGATGTTTTTTACTTGAATTAAAAGCGCTTCATCCTTCGTTCAGCGGAGGCACTTACTTCGTGATGAGCAGCACAAATAAAATCAGTGCATTTTCACACTGGCCCTCATATATCACAGGCGACAGACACAATAACCTTTGTGATCTGTCTAATAAATGAGTAGTAAAAGAGGCCCAAGCTGCATGCTGTTCTCAGACTCGAGCAAAAAAAGCAGAGATTGTGGTGACTGGGGCTCCAGCGTTGCTTCATTTATCAATATACTTTAGAACTGTATTGCTCGCTCATCTTGCGTGTCTTCGCAAGACAGTGTCTCTCGCTTTCATCAACCTCTTGTTTTGAACGATTGATCTCCCAGACAGGGTGGCATCAAACAGTCAGTCAGTTTAATAGTTAATATAAATGTTTTGTGCTGCTTGAAGTTTGTGTTGATTTATTTACTGCTTTTAGGTGAGGGATGGCATCACTGTAGATGGGATCATTATTCTTCCTGTGCTACCACACCACTACATCCCAGCCAAAGGTACCACACATTGCCAGGCTACTCCTGTCTGTAGTACTGGTTTAATTTATGGAATTAATTAAGGGAAATACATTGTCACTGTTTGTATAAATGGGCAAACCTACACAGAGCAATTGTACTATCCTCCTAATATCTTCTGATTTTGTATGGCACTATACAATACGTGATAATTCACACCCCCGCAAGCAGCCAAGAAAGACCATTTCGGAAGGTTTTTTACGGTTACACACCAGAGTGCAACTAACATTATAATAGAGGATGCTTTTTTTATTGGAAAGGTATTCACCTACAGTATCTTGCTGTCAAATGGACAGACCCACAAAAGTCATAATAGGCAGACCATATTAAGCGGTCAGTGAAATAAGTACAGATGACCAGGATGTAGTCCATTTAGAGTCTTGAAAGAAACATCTTCAGACTGCTAGGTCTACATGCACTTTCAGGACTAGAAACTTGATCTGATTTAAAGATGACTTTGCTTAAATCTAATGTTCCTGCCACTCGATTATCTTTGGTGCTACTGTCACTTTTTCTCATACCTTTGTTGATTTTTTTTTTTTTTTTTTTTAATTTCATAGCAGATTTGGAAATTTCAAAGTTGAATAGTGTCACATCCTACTGGTGAAGGATGCCAGTGTGAGGCCAATGACAACTTTGAAAGAGCTACAGAGTTCAATGGCTGAGATGGAAGAAAATATACATCAGTCAACAATATCCAGAACATTTCACAAAAGTGGTCTGTATGGCAGGGTGGTAAGATGGAAGCCAATACTAAAAATAAGCCATCTCAAAGCCTGTATGGAGTTTACAACAAAGCACCTGAGAGATCCTGCAAAAATGTGGCAAAAGGTGTTGTGGCCAGACAAGACTAAATTGGAACTTTTTGGTCTAAATGCCAAGCATTATATTTGGCGCAGAGCCAACACAGCACATCTCCCAGTCAACGCCATCCCTACAGTCAAGCATGGTGGTGGCAGCATCATGCTATGGGGATGCTTCTCCTCAGCAGGGACTGGAAAGTTTGTTAGCTTTGAAGGAAAAATGGATTGAGCAAAGTACAGGCAAATACTAGAGGAAAACCTGTTTCAGTCTGCTAAAGTCTTAAAACTGGGACGAAAATTCACCTTTCAGCAGGACAATGATCCAAAGCACAAGACCAAAGCTACACTGGAGTGGTTTAAGAATAAGAAAGTGAATGTCCTTGAGTGGCCCAGTCAAAGTCCTGACTTGAATCCTATTGAGAATCTGTGGAAAGACTTGAAAATTGCTGTCCACAAGCAATCCCCAAGCAACTTGAGAGCACTTGAGGAAATCTGCCAAGAAGAATGGACACAAATTGCACCAAGCCGGTGTGCAAAGTTGGTAGAGACTTAACCAAAAAGATTGTTGACTGTAATTGCTGCCAGTGGTGCTTCCACCAAATATTGAGTTGACGGGTCTGAATACTTTTGCAGTCAACATATTTCAGTTTTTTCTCTTTAGTTTTTGCTGACATTTACTGTAACTTATCTTACCCTTAGAAGTCTTCAGTTTGAGCATTCAAGTTTTGAATAAAATATTAAGTTTAAAAAAATATGTATGCATTATTTTGTAATTTCACAAAATCTGTATCTGTAACCAGTAACCTTTTGCAACAATGCACACTGCTGTGCAAAAGTCTTAGACATGTTGCTTTTTTCTGCTCTGATGGATTATGAGCATCAACAATTTACTCAAAGCCTCCACTAGTGTTTTCTACTATTATAACAACCTTGACTTGCATAAAGAAGGAAAAATTTGAGTGAAAATAGCTCGCATCATTCGATTTTCAAGGTGTGGTATTTGAAGCACAATAAACAAATACAGAGAAACATCATCTGTAATTGACAAACACTGGACTGGAAGACCCAAAAAGCTGTCTAACAAGGATGAGCAATACTTGAAGATAATATCCTTAAAGCATAGAAAGAAGACAAGCGTCAAACTGACAACAGAACTGATAGAACGCAAAGGTGTCGTTGTCCATCAAATCAGCAATACGATGGTCACTCTTGAAATCAGGACTTAAAAGATATGTTGCAGTAAGAAAATGCAACATGTCTTAGACTTTTGCACAGCAGTGTGTGTGTATATATATATCTATATCTATCTATCTATCTATCTATCTATCTATCTATCTATCTATCTATATATCTATATATATATATATATATATATATATATATATATATATATATATAACTGAGCAGCTAATAGAAATAAAACGATAGGTAATATCAAGCAAATTATAGAGAAAATAAATACTCTTTTTTATCTACCTTTAAATAGTGGCAATTTGCAGGGATATGTTGAAGTAAAGGCTCTATTTTAAACTCTTGATGCAGTTGAACACAGTGCGCATTGTGCAAGAGGACAACCTGAATCCAAATTAATTTGAATTGACCCATTTCTTTCAAACAAATGTCTTCTCAGGGGTAATGTGTGATGTAATGTTGATACTAATCAAAACCTCTAGGATGGTGATGTAAAGCTTTATCTGACATTTTAGTAAGTTCTTCTTCCAAATTGGTTCCTGCATATTTGGTTTTGACTTATATGAGGTGTGACACACTCCTCTGTGAAAATTAGTAAAGAGAAAGTTAGTAACCTCTACAGATGATGGAGTACTTTAGGTTTGAGCTTTTCTCCCTGAAACAAATGTTCAGGCCATTTTCTTAATCCATCAGTAAACCTCTCAAGAAAATATATACTGGTGCAGTAGATGAGCATATTAATTAATGTGATAAACATTATGAGACACATTTATCACCTTTACTGTATTGTTGCCAAACTAGTAGAAAGCAAATCAGTTTAATTTGAGGGCGAAAAAGTGTGCCTAAAGGGGCATTGACACTGGACACGGTATGGCATTAGCAATTGTTTTCAATGAAGGCTGTCCCACGCAGTGGCAGAGGGAAGCAGCACTCAAGCGGCACCACAGAGCGGCGCGCAGGAGATCAAATATTTTCAACTTTCGCTGCCCCGTACCGTGATGTAAACTACTAACAACCATTCAGGGGAAAGTAGGAGGCTCCTTTGTGAGGAAGAAAAAAAATACTGGAGGAAAAGCTTGTGGTTATGATTTCTGATTTTCCAGAGTTGTATAATACAACATCAAGTAGGTTTGAAATCTGCCTCCATCAAACCAGAGCACCTTTATCAGCCAATGATATTCACTGTACATTTTACTTTTCTTGAGGATGTCATGGACCCGCAGCAATCTTACATTTTTTTTTCTTTCTCCGGTAGAGCACTGGAGGTGATTACCAGAGCCAGCATCACAGCCGCTGGGGAGTCCAAAAAAGCTGATCCCTAGAACCAGCATTACACTTCAGCCATCAACACCAGGCAGAAGGATATCTACATCATCAGATGGAAAGAAATGCAAATGGATGGAGATGCACATGGATCACATTAGTTTATTATAAAGCTACATCTTAGTTGGTGTTTATCTTGGTGAGAGCCAAGTTCAAAGAAATAGAAATTTAACCCCAGGATTCAGTGAGACCAGAGAATTTTTGACAGTCTTGTATTAGATTAGGGATAAGAAAAACAGGACCCACCTAAACCACAAGTTAACATGAATGTAATGAATATGACAATAATGCATCTTCTGGTAAAAGTTTTGCACATTAACAATTTTTGCATTTATCAAAATTGTGTCCAAAGTGTGAAATTAATCATGTCACAAAGATTCATAAGACAGAAAAATGACAAACATACTTGTGATCATTTGATTATTGTTACAGTCCAAAATTTTTACACACTTTCTGGGAAAACAAATAAAGTAAAATAATTCTAGAATACCATATTTGAAAAAAATGTAGACATCAATGCTTGGAAATGCCCTCTTGCCTCAGTCCAATGAATGTTTTTCTATTAAATGTTCAATGGCCCCACATGTTGCTAGGCAACGCAAAGGGTCATGCAAACCATAAGAAGTTGAATACAGTCATTTCTCA
Organism: Polyodon spathula; assembly: GCF_017654505.1. NCBI lineage: Eukaryota > Metazoa > Chordata > Actinopteri > Acipenseriformes > Polyodontidae > Polyodon > Polyodon spathula. Next base: position 12,905,965 of record NC_054540.1, read on the forward strand.
CTTAATATCTCAGAGCTATGCACTTATGGTGTTTCAAAAGGCAGACCAAATGTTTTTACCAGGGGAGCTTATTTCAATTTTCTTCTGGATCTGCAGTAAAAAAAAATTAATTATTGGGTATATTAAAGAGTTGAAATGCCAAATATAAATGTTTACTGTTGGTTATATATATATATATATATATATATATATATATATATATATATATATATATATATATATATATATATATATTTGGACCTTTAGAGGTATTTTAAAGTTCAAAACATATTTAGTCTCAACTGACACTTGAAAAAAATTATATTAGTGTTCTTTATAATAACATTATAGGAGTCTGCAATATTGGTAATGTTGATTTATGTTTTGCTCTGTAGTTGTGAGTCATAGAATTTAATTTCAAGTACACCCACCCCTCCTTATATCGCCCCTCGCTATACTGTGGATTTGGCAATATCACAGTCCTGGAGTTGGCTCTCTATTTTTACAGTCTAACTGCCCATGCCTTAGCTGCAATATACATAGACAATTTCACTTAGAATTACTGTTCCTTTTATTTTGTACTGCACATCACAAACAGAAATATACAGAACAATTAAAAACAAAGTATTAATATCATAATGTTATCATATACACACATTTCACAATAACACAAAGCAAATTATATATCTACTTGCTGAAGCTGTTTGTTAAGCAATGCACAAGCAAAACTCACAGGGCAGTGATGTCAGCTCCTTAGCAACACGTCGATGTTGGGAATGGATTCTTTCAATGCAGTGGGTTTGGGCATTTGAGACAGTAGAGGAAGATTCATGAAATTAGTTGGATACTTCATTTGCTACTTTTTATGTTAAAAATAAGAAAAAGCAGGTGGCGTAGAGGATTTATATTGGAGCCTGACACGCCCGATAAAACGAGGGAGTGGTTGTACAGTATTTGTTAGTGCAACAGGGGGGAGATCTGTGCTGACTCTTCCTGTTCGTTCATAGGGCAACAGCCTTACAATATCCGTCTGTCGGTCATGGCAGTGACACGAAAAGGTTGGAGAGAGGGTGTGTGGGCTTTCCTTCTCTCTGAGTGGCTGAGAGGCAGGCCTTGGGGGGGATTTGTTAGCCCTATACAAATAAGGTTTTGCTGTTCCTTCAGGTCTGCCCCTCTAGGAAGTGCTGAGCTTGCGGAAGAGCTGGTCCAGGACCGAGAACGGCCGGGAGAAACCAAAAAAAAAAAAACAGAAAGAAACCTAAAGAGAAGAAAACAAAAAAGAAAAAGAATAGTGGTAGCGGGGAAACCTTGGGCAGACCCCATAAGACAGCAGGCTGAGGGATCAGTAAGCGTAGGACGAGGACCCGGGCCGTGTGAGTAGTGACGGTCGGGGTAATGCTGCCGAGTGCAGCCCCTTTGTAGTTTTATTACTGTATTATATTTTCCTTTTTTCTTTTGCCTTTTGATTATTCTTTTGAGCACCTGCGAGTGAGCCTGCACTTGAATTGTTTACCAACATTGATATTCCTGTGGTCCTGTCTACCATCATTGGTAGTCAGGCCATGGACAACAGACCCTCTGTGGGCTAAAATAAATCAATGAACAAAAAATAAATAAATAAATAAAACTGGGCATCTGTTCGTTGTTTCAAGTACACCTTTCTGTCTCCCGTGAGTCAATAAATTTACCACCACCCTTCCACAGTTAGCCTATTTGCATTGGACCCCGACACCTGCGATATATCATGTGGGTGGTGTATTTCAAAGATTTTTTTTTTTTTCAAATACAAGGTTATTGTGTAAAACTGTCATTTATCCAGAAGAACAAGTAATAATACTAAGACTTTTAAAAAATATATATTTTCACATTAGGAGAGCAATACAGCAAGACACAGTTTTTGTATATAGACATATAGTGCATCATATTTGCATTTATATAGTGCCATCCATCCATACTGACTGAGAAACCACTTTTTCCAGAACAATGTGCCTAGCCAGAAAACCTAAATCTAAACCAACCCTTTTTTGATTAGGGGAAATGTCAGATGAGTATGTTCATATAAACAACAAGAGACACAAGATAGATTGAAAAGTTTTCCTTTGATCTGGGGGAAAACGTTCAACCTCAAGTAAGTCACTGAAATACTGTAGGAAAGCTATTAATGACATATCTTAGTAGTAACCTGTGCATTCATTAAATGCCTCCTGATGAAACGACAGGGGTTCTTTCCATTGATGTTCTACCAGGGCTGAAACTGACAGGGAACATAATGACTGGTGTTATGCTATCAGCAGCATGATTTAATGACTACCATTTGTTATTACAAATTAAACTAAATAAATTAATACACATAACCTAAACAATGTTAACTGAATCTCAAGTTAATTTCAAATGCCTACAATTCTAATATTACCATGATAGTGATGTGCAGTGTACCTACAAAAAAAAAAAGAGATGCTGCACACAGCTGAAGGAATGTCTCCTGTCAGGCTGTTCTGATTCCAGAATGCAGAGCTATGACCTACAAATGCTGGTGACCCTTCTCTATCAGTAATGTCAGACATAACCAGCTGCACAGATAATGGGGGTCCACTGCCATGCTATCAGCTCCCAGATTTAGGCTTCAGAGCGCATGTGATTGCACATGAGTTTACCATTTATCTATTTCACTACTTATACAGTCACACCAATTGTATTTTTTTTATTTCTGCTCTTCAGAGCAAGTTTATCTACCATTTTGTACATAAGCAGTTGATCTTGTTATTTTCAGTATATCACAGAGATTATTTCTGCAATCCGATCGCAATTGCAGAATGTTATCCCTTGCTTTTAGAGAAATTTAAGTTAATAAAAACAACCTCAAATCTTATTTAAATGGTTTATATGTAATCAAGAATTGAGCAGCATTGGATACTTGCATCCACGACCATTGTAAACAGTGACACATCAACATTATAAATATGCAGTTGGGAACTCACTTTATTTCATTTACTTGTAGACTCAAATTAGATAAAATAGTTTTATTCTATTTGCCGTGAGCTAATTGATTTTAAACCAATTTTGAAATCAATGTTCTAATCATTCAACTGCCTCTACTGTCAACAGCAACTGCGTACTGCAGACTTCAGATGTTGTCTCTTCACGAAGCATTAAAAAACAGCCTTGGAGCTAGGAGTGGAGGTCAGCCTTCTTCCCTGACAAGTACACATCTTGGTAGGGCTTCCTGGACTGCTGCTTTATTGGGATCAATCTCTTTGGATCACAGTTTCATTCAGTATGGCATTCAGTAATCATATTTATCAGTAACTGCATTCTACTCAATAAGAACACATAGACAGCTTACAGTTTAACATAGTTATATATATATATATATATATATATATATATATATATATATATATATATTAATATATATATATATATATATATTATATATATATATATATATATATATATATATATATGATGTAACCAAACGACTTATACAAAAATCTAAATAAATCTAACAAATTTACTGGAAAAATTCATTACCTTAGTATAATGTATTTTCCATAATTTAGCGAAATTTTACGTCGTCGTGCATGCAGTGCAAAGGTTTAATAATTAAGCATTAAAGACGCTATGGTTGCTAGGCAACTGACTGCATTAACGGTTAGGTGTCCTGAGTATGATGACAATTTTTAAATGTTTTAAGTATACTGGATCCCTTAGACACCTTTACATGTATGTCACTGGTTAAAGCAAGCTAAAATTCTCTTAGCTTTTGAGCCATAGAATAATCTGCTGTACTGCTGTGTGATTGGCTGAGGTTTAAAAAAAACAATAACCCCATTTTAGATTTAATCCTAACACTAAAGGCAATATCCCACAGCTGTTCCCTAACTTAACATTCCTGCCTGTGTCATGTCTCGACTACAGATAAAAGGCCATCCCACTAAGTTGGCCTGACAGTTAAAGTCATTTATATCTCTCACTGGGATTCTACTTGACTGACCTTGATAGCAAAGATGCAACCTTTAAAAAATAACATCTTTTCTTCTTAGCCCTGACAGCACACATACAGTACACACGATGTGATAAACAACCCTCCTGAAACAGCTAGGTAATGTGTTACATAAAATAAAATAATCTGCGAACTACAGCATGGCAATAACGCAGGCACAGAAAAAAAGGTGGTCATTAAATATTGATAGTATAATTTGGAATATCAACCTACATGGATTTCTAATTCCTGTCATAAAGTCAATTAATGGATGAAAGTCAAGAAAAGCTGTTATTGCATGGACTAAACAGTTTTATGTTTTGTTCTTTTAAAAGGCTTGTTAACAAAAAGAAAAATAAACTTCTGGAAGCTCTTCTTATGGACCCCAATGATGGAATAATCCAGTAGGCCTGCATTCCTCTTTATCTGAATATAACAATGGAAAAATAAGATAGAATAATGTATCATGTTGAATCAATAATACCAATAGGGTGTGTGTGGGAGTAGTGTCCAAGTGTGTATATTGTGTACCATTTTACCAAGATTTTAAGACATTAGGAGATGCATGGCATATGTAGTATGAAACATCAATATGAAATGTGTCATCCAAATCCAACCACTGCATTTGGGAGAAGAAAACTAATTGGCAGGTGTTTAATAACAATGCTCGTCATGGACACCTTCTGAAAGCTGCACTCTGTGAATCATTATTTTTACTAAAAAAAAAAAAATACAACAAAACCAAATATTTAAGCTGCATTTGAATCCTTCTGTGATGAACTGCATGAAAACCCATAAGCAAACCTGAAGGGACCCTTTTATTTCTGTGAATTCTTACGCACAAGTTAATATGTTAGGAGATTTTACAGGTACCTCTTTCAGCTCTGCAGACCTGGATACTGGTCTGGGAAAGATAACCACTCAAAACAGCAGACTGGTAATATAATCCAATCCATCTAAATATCTGTCAGTTTTTATGTATATTTCAGTAGAAGACATTATAACTTTTTAAAGTTAGTTATTCTAGGGGAGTCTTTCTGTAAAGCTACTTAGTGTTAAAAGAACAATGTGTTTAGTCCTCAAAGAACTTGATTTTCAATATGAAATAAATAGAAAATTAATAAATGATAGTTTTAAGTATGCTAGGTGGCAAAATTATACCTAGTTTGATATTGAAAAGATAATAATAAAGTAAATTAACTGCTGAAAAAAACAGTTGAAATGGAAGAGTGATCTTTTAAACAATATGGAGAACCTAGAAAATTTAAATCTTCAAGACAATGCCAAATAATTCCCACTGTGCACAGCATTTGCAAAGAAGTTACATTAAAATTAAACAAAAAAAAAAAAAAAAAAAAAAACAGATTTAGATTAGATCAATCTTCTGAGAATATGAAGCAAATCTGGATGGAAAATGTATTATTATTATTAATGTGTAATTGTTCTTTTTTTGTAATGCTTTGGGCTCTGCGTCAATGTATTTTTAATGTCTCCAAATTGAATTATGTGTTGTCATTACAAATAAATAAAGAATTACAAATCGGAAATGTATTACTGACAAACACAATTAATTACTGGAACTTTCTTTTGAAAGGATATAATGTTTTAGCATTGACACACAATATATTTTACAGCACAGAACAACAGCACATTTTATATATTATATATAGCTATATATATATAGGCTAATTATATATATATAAAGTATATTTAAGTTATCCGATTTCAGTAAATGTATTATATTTGTTAATTCAATTGAATAACGATTGATAATATGAAGTCATTAAAGTTTTATTTACTACAAAACACAACATGATGTTGTGTGTTTAGGGGTAGTTGTTTTTTAAGATCGATTCAACAAAAAATCCAAGGGTATTTGATACAATTTTATGTTAAAATCCTTTGAGAAATTGGTAACTTTTTTTACAACTTAGTGTAGTTTGATGGTTAACCGTCTACACAAAAAGAGAATTTTGTTTATTTATTTATTTATTTTAGAAATTCCTTAGAGTTTTGAAAACCTTCAGCATTTCTTGCTAAAAGACATTCTACTATGAGGCAAAAAAAGGGAATATAGGTTTTATGTATCACAAACATTCAGAAAAAAAAGTAAAATGTTCCTTAATAAAACATTGTAGGACTGAGACATTGATGAACTGAGCCCACTCTATGGTAATCTATTACATTCTACAGGACAGTTTGGAGAATACAGAGCTCATCCATTCTGACCGGTGAGCTGGACCCAGAGTTTTGTAAAATCTTTTTGAGATTTCTCTAATCAAATATCAACACCTAAAAATTTGGATCACAGTTTACTTACAACTTAAAATATGTTGTATTTTGTGATTTTGTTTGTTTTAAATGTGTGTGTAAATGATAAATGTATTTGTGTTGCATTATGTCACAATGACACAACATGATGTGGCATTATGTATATGCGAGTTGGACTGTGCAGCAAGCCTTCACTGGCCCAGCAGCTGAAGACCTCATGTAAATTGTTGCCGCAAAGGACTATGGAACAGCGTCTTGTAAAAAGGTTTTGTCATCTTAGTGTGGAGTCCTCCCTGGAACACTATGGTAACTAACTTATATATATTAATAATAATAATATTAGTGGTAAACATGAATTGTTCTGTATACAGCTATATTGCAGCACTTTAACAAGGCACTGTTTCCAATTGGTTTAAAAACAGGGTCAGAAGTCACAACATAGAAACTTCAGACACTGTCTTTGAATACCAACCTCTGATGATGTATCTTTCAACAAGGTAGGCTTCAGTAGGTGCTGAAATTGGCAGTGCTTATGTTAGCTCATCATTTAATAAGTTTATATATAAGTATAAATTAACAGTTAATGGCCATTACTTGTGCAGTTATTTGTGCTCAACCCACCAAAAGTAGAAACAATTTTCATTTTACCATCAATTTTGTGCTGTGTGAAAAACACCTTACTGACTTTGGACCTACAGTATGTGCCTTTTTGAGATCCTTTGTGTCATTCTGCCAAGACAGGAACTCTCCTCTGACATGGGAATTGTCACCCTGATGAAATCAAGTTGTCAATTGCAGCTTGTCATATCTGTGCACTGTAGATGCCAACGAAGAGTAAAGACTTTTCAAAAGGGCAACTGGTCCACTTTTGACCCTTACAACTGACAAATCAAAAGAGGTCAGAATGCTGATACATATATGTGCTTTGTGTTCTTTGCAGTTTAGTTGTTCAGTGTGACTTGGTTATCAAAATACATACAGTAAATTCAGAAGGGCCATCTGGTTAAATATAGGAAGGCTCTGGCATGGCCTAGATCAGTGGTCCTCAAAGTGGTGCCCGCGGGCATATCGTGCCTGCGGCAGCTGTTCTTAAATTATGGGTCATGAACACATTTCTGGCAGGTTGTAGCGTGAGAAAATAAATAAATCTTTAAACACGTATTCCAGCAAAAGTGTCACAGCAATCTGTTGACCGTATTGCTCGCTTATGCTGTGCTTGTATGTACGCCACAGGGCCTGCAATATGATCAATCAATTGAATATCTGCATTTTTTCTGCGGTAGCCTAATCATAAGTTAGCTGGGTGGGACACAAACTATGTCTGTTTCAGTTGCAGGTACTGACAGTACGTTTAACCAATAGGAGAGTCAAATATCTGCCAAGTTTTACTCAGCTGCCCAATCATAAGCAAGAGAGGCTGTTCACAACATTCTGCATGAAAATTAAAGGCGAATGAGTAGCCAATGGGAAAGTGAAAGATCTGACAGCTGTCCAATCATTCGTGAGCAGAGGCGGGGTGCTAATATGCCGGGTAAGCACTGAATTTCGCTGACTGTTACTGAGAAAAAGAATACATTTCAGTGTTTAGAATTAAATGTTCTCTCTGCATATTTTTTTATTTCACCAAACAAAGGAAACACCATAGTAGATTTAGTTACGAATCCACTTTCTCTGAATAATTGTACTGGAGATGATCGATCTTTAAAACAGACCCTCTTTAATTTTAGTTTATTCATGGTTATCTGTGTAAACATGCTATTTAAAAATATTTGCATTGTGTATTTTATATCAATTATTCAAAGAATAAGCACAGCACACACAATTACTGCCTGAGACTTGGCTTTATCAGAGTGAGTCAAGAATAACTCTCACAAAAAGTCTTATACTCCCAAGTAAGATCAATTTGTGCCCGTACCCAAATTACTTTGACTACCACTGGTTTAGATCATCATATCATTTTAATTTAATTGAAATAGATAAAAATAATCTTAGGTTTCTTTTTGTTACCATAGATACATTAATTAATCCTTCCTCTAATAGTCCTACCCTTGACATTTGCTCCTCTCATAGCTGCAATGACTGCTACATTTCTTTAAAAGAAAATACTAGAATCAGAAATGAGATTCCATAGACGCCTTCTATTAAGGAGCACCATTACAGTGTTCAAGTCAAGATTAAAAACGCACTTTTATAAAATGGCTTTCTCATCTTAGTGGGTTTTAATGTAACTTTAAAATTGCTGCTTTTGTATTATGTGTATAGTGTTATTTAAACCTGTTATTTCAGTGGTATGATTGTGGCAGTAGTATGTGTGACATAATATACAAGGGTATTGCCATTTGTTCTTTTTCTGCTATGTACTGTAAAATGCTTTGCGATACTTTTGTATAAAAAGTGCTATATAAATTCAATCAATAAATCAATCAATAAATCAATAATGTGCCCACTGGGAGAGATACAGGGTTGAATCCACCCAGCACATTTTGACAGAATCTATTTAGTGGATATTTTAAGGTAACATAAGATTAATTCTAGTGGTTGTTAGCAAACAGAAGTTCATATCATAAAGCCAGACATGAGTGGCACTAATTGACATCCAATGTGGCAGTCTACACTTAGAGGAGCCACATAGAATAAGAGTATGCAGAATACAAATGTAAGGCTAATCCAGTAGATAGAGCCCTGTACTGTACTGTATATAAAATGAAAGAATGCATTCAGATGCTTTAAGGTACATTGTAATGCAATGTCTTGTGTAGAGAACTGCATTAGTGATAGCATATTAATAGTACAAACAGAAATGGCACAATAGTTCCAATAAGCATATACATGCTTTGACACTTGGAACATTACCTTACATGCAAAATGATCTCTTTAAAAAAAAATTGCTTTGAAAAAATAAAAATTGCTTGTTGAAATACCTAAACTAAGGAAATGTATCCATGTGGCATCTGTGTAGTCATGGTTGCATCCGATTGCCCCAGACCATAATGGCTAGGGCCCTGCGTTTTATGCGACCTGTTTTCTTAGGCTGCACTTCATTCCTCCCACCACAAGGTGGTGATGTAGTCTGCTTAATTGAACCACTTATTGATTAATAATCTCCTGATTCCTTTAATCAGCTCAATTAGTCATTCTATTAACATGCATTGGCGCATTGATTAGGCGTCAGCAGCAGCTCCGGACATTTATTTGTTTCATGCATCCCTTTATTACAAATACGTTTTAATCAATATTGATTCTTTGAATTTGTGAATAAATAATTATAATGTTTCAGTTTACTAGTAGGAACACAATTTGTCAACAAAATATATAAAAAAACAGCACTGATTCCCAGAACAATTTATATAAATACTGAAGTCATAACATTAATGCTGTAACATATACATACATGTTGTTCTGTAAAAACTTGGCCATAAGAAGAAACACTTCTTTCAGCATATACAGAATTGATAACAACTGATAAATATATTTTAGTTTTGCACATCTTTAAGCAATTTCTGGAGGTCCTTTTCACTACACTGTTTGGTGAAACAGACGGTTTGTGTTTGAAATGCCACAGTGGCATCCAGGTTTTATTTATTTACAGGCAGTTGTTGCAATTTCAGTGTTGCTGGCCACCACTAGGGTACCAGCAATGGTAGCCCTAGTCCGAGAGGATATATACAAGGCCTTACATGAATAACAAAATCCAAAAACAGGCATAACTCCAGTCAAGGTCAACTACCACCCGGTAGAACCTTCTTTGTGTATGCCTGCTGGAACATCACCTGTGAATCAAATTTAAAATTAATCCACCCAAGTACTGGCTTTTTCATTTTGACTTGCTGTATTGAAAGCTCAGTTCACATCTATTGGACAGCAAATACTAAACACAGACACTGATTAAAGCAACCAATCTTTTACCCGCAACTGCCGTTGAATATGATATTGTATTATATTACTTACTTAAACAGCCAGGTCATTTAAAAAAAAAAAGATCCTTAAAATTGATTTACAAACAACTTAAAGGGCAGTTATGGATGGAGAAGTGTTGTTAGGGCCCCCTGCTATTCAAATTATTATATATTTTTTTTATATAGTGTTTGGATATTGCTCTAACCTCATCTGAGCCCAGTGCAGGTAAAAAATAATAATAAAAAAAAAAAACAAACAGCTGAGTTGTAGTGATGGTGAGAAGGCTGGGCTGTGGAAAAGAGCAGGTCTGTCTATTTCACTAAGGCCCAGGTTAAGTTAAGAAGTTAGACATCCCTTGAGCTGGATAGAAGAGAAATAAATTCCAGCCTGTATATTGTTTGACTCCAGTTCCTCAATACAATTTTTAAAAAATATATTCAATGTCATTCTAAGTAGAAAGCATATGTTTAAAACAGAATGAACACATGTATTGTGGGGTCAGAATGGACCTTTTTGAAATTCCAGCAGTCTCCAGCACTGGTTTTAAATTGGTCATACTAGTTTAAGAAAAAGAACATCAATTTTAAATGGCTGCTGTAACATTATAAAGCCAAGTTATTGTTGTCTGCATCAATACATTAATCAAAATGTTATAAGAATGTATTGGGTTTTATATACCAACTGGACATATTGTACGAAACCAGCAAAATGTGCGTTTCAATTTTCAGCTGAAATTGTATTTTCATCTGAGAGGATGATAAACAAATTAACTTGGGTATCATAGATGTCAGCTTTTTTTCAGAAAAAATGTGTTTATGGTCATACAATTACCAGACTGAGCGTAGGGCTGTGGTGAAAAGTCCACTGTAGTAGTGAAATACTTATTACAACAACAACTCCTATTGCTCAGCCCTTTTATATATATATATATATATATATATAATATATATATATATATATATATATATATATATATATATATATATATATATATATATATATATATATACACATACATACATACACATACATACATACATATCAAAGATGAGCTTAATATGCATCATGCAGAAACGTGCTTTGCCTTTACCAGGAAATGTTATGCTGCTAGACAATAGCAAGCACTAATCTGTGGAATAGAATCCATTCTCAATAACCTCTGTTTTGAAACAGGATTTTGTTAATTTTTTTTAAAAGAGTCCTCAGTCGATACTGTAATGCTTTTCCAAGAACTGGTATCCTGTACAGTGTAACAGTTGGATGATACTTCAGAGCCATAGCCTCTAATTTCATTAGAAAATGGTACAGATCACATGAGACTGTTAAAGTATGCAAATGTAATCCTACAATAAAGTGCTCCAGAAAATTTGAAGGTTGTCTATGTTATTAAGCAATATCAACAAACATCTCATATACACATTGTACAAATACATATATTTTGTGGCACATGTTTGTCTCTCTTGTTCTGCAGGTGCCTTGTGGCAAAACACAGCTAAAAGTGCTATGGACTTTATTATAGATAAAACACAGTATTAGGGATAAACAATTTTACCTTTGTTATTTAGTAGTTGTCATTAGGTGATATTTTACATGACTAATAAGAGAGAATATACTTTGGTAAATGTCTTGCTGTTTTGGGTCATTTAAAATATGTAGTGAAGTCAAAAGAAACGAAAAATGATTTTACAAACGTATCATGTAACCTGCTGTTGTTATTGATGCTTTGGGTGTCTTTGTGCCCCATTAACTTGTGGTCTTTATGTGCTGGGATATTGCTTTCATGCAGTTTTGGTAAAGCTAGTACTTACTCAGTGTTTTGCTTATGTGGATATAGGCATTTTGCCTTTTTTGGTTGTAAGTGGTGTAATATTATAATTAAATAATCATAGGGTAAAAATACTCCTTATTGAAATATTGACTATAATGCAAAATCAGACTGTTTATTCTGTTTTCCTAATGATGTCTGGAGAGGACAAGGAATTACTGGTAATATGTAAAAGTCAGAATGTTTTGCCATCATGTATCAAGTTGCATTTAGAAGTTTGGAGTGAATATACTGTCATTTTAAACTGTGAGATGTATAAAACCAGCAGATATAAAATCAACAAGAATTGCTGTCACATCTATCCAACTTTGAGAAAAATTTGTATACAGAACTTTATATTACTTGCTTATTTGTACATGCAACAGAACATGGACATGACCTAGTATGGTTTACTGCTGTTTAATGCATCATTGAGAAGAGTCTTTGTCAGATTGTTTTATTGAGGACAAAAAAGACAGAACAACTCAGGCCACAGCTATGAAGGTAAATGTATTTCACAAATAACGATAATAAGTTAGTGAGAGACACTGTTCACAGAAATAAAAGTCATTCTAAGTATTTTAAATCCCCAGCAGTAAGCAAAGAGGTATTTTATCTTCATACTTAGAGTGTTATCCTATAAGAGAAGACCATATACTGGGGATCCAGCATTAAAGAGGATTTACTCAGGCATGACCTTGACTGTGGATCAGGGTTCTCTCTGTGCTAATACAGAGATCAAGGCTATTTGTCCCTTTTGAAGAAACTCCAATGATCAACTGTAATAGGGTCGATTGCTTTGACTCTGAACATATCTATCACAATCAGGGTTAAATCAAATTTGGAGACCTTCTGCCAATCTTGAAATTTCAGATTTCTTTTCCACAAAGTAGGGAGTAAACAAGGTATGGTGCTCGGGATGTTTGCTCACAAATGATATGCTGTAAGGCATCATAGTTACATGATGTGCTATATTACTACTGCATTAAATCATTGTGTTGAGTTGATGTTATTTTTCCCTACTATGTATTGTATATGGGATCAATATTTATAAGGACTATTTCTATTTTGTCTTATGTTTGCCTTATGCTGTTTTATTTAAATTATCAGCTAATATGCATGCTCCAATATACAGTAATGACGTGTGTGCTATTTACGGTACATTTATTGACTCAGTACATCACTTAGTGTCATTAAATTAGTATTTGTAGAGCTAATTTATCTTTTCCTTGACGAGTAACTGGATTATACCTAATGTTTGTATTGAAATTAGGTAAATCATTTCTCCATAAATTGTGAAAATGTGGATTTCCACAATCTTAATATTTTCTATTTGAATATTGCCTGCAGTAAATCTCTGAAAACAACATGGTGGTGAATGGTTAATTTGCTATTCCTAGCTTGGATTCAAATCAGTCATCTTTTGTCTCAAAGGCAAATGTGTAACCAACTGAGTCACAAATGCCCATTATGCAACTGCATGAGTCAAGAGACTATTCAGATTGGCTAGTGATGTCTCCAAAGGGGTAGATTATTCTCTGTAACATTACAAATAGACACAACATGTAAAATGTAACAATTTAAACAATGCTTTAGACTGATAATGTATCAGCAGTAGTAAATCACTTGTATTGTCCCTGTGAAAAAAAGTACAAGGCATTTGTATTGTGCATGTAAAATAGATTTACTGCAACCCCACTGTAACAAACAAACAAAAGTCACGATTGAATGGTTCATTTATAACACAGTTGCATAATATTTCTGTTTTACAAATTCTAATAACAAAAAATACAATTGCAGTAGTATCACTTAACTAATAGTACTCCAACTGTCAGTTATTCAAAATTAATAGAACCTGTTAACTACCAACACTCTTTAAAAAAGACTTGATAGAGACTATGTTTCAATTGCGCATATTATAGACTTCTATTGTTATTACATAGTACACACTAGGTCTGTAGGCAGGTTCTGCTGATAAGAACTGAGACTGTACAACCATCAGTTATCACCAGCTGGAAGTTATAATCTACTCTATACATCAGCCAGATTCATGTAGCTTTCCTTATCACCAGATTCTTCCATCCTGTCAAACATGTAGTTCTCTCTCTAGAGTCATGGTAGCTTGCTTCCTATGTTACGAATACCAGCTCCCTTACCTGCTCTTGTATTACCTTTTCACTAACTGTATACTTTCAGTATATTTAGGATTATCATAGTTGTGCCTGCTGGGTGTCTCCATAAAGAAGGCCCTAGCAAGAGGATCATTGGAATTAGCATCTCCATTATTATTAGTCTGTCAATATTAATATAATATAATTAGGGCTTTTAAACTTATTTTGAGTTGATTCTTCTTTTAAATTACATTCCTAAAAAAGCTGTTAATTACAAAATAATGTCACTTGTTTTACCTGATTCTGTTTCACTTTATTTTTTTAATTTCAAACAGAGGTGATAAATTACGTTAATTGCTCATCCCTAATCCTAATTACATTTCATTGTTATAGTCGCCTACTTTATTGCTGTCCTGACAGATTTTCTTTTCAGCATGAAATACACATTAGAGAGTTTACACTGACAGCAAGTCCATCATTTAAAATCTCATTGATTTTGGGGTCTTCTGGGGTGGCTAACAGGGAGTGTGAAGGGTTTATAATGGAGCTGCGTGCAGGTGCTGACAGAGAGAGAAGCAGCAGGTATTGTCACTAATTCAACCCATTCAGATTGCCATTTTGCTAGGTTTTTGTTTAACATTTCAGGTAGGACTATCAGAAAAGTCTCATAACAATTGTAACGGTGTTAAAGTATATTGTTAAGTTAGTTTAAGAAAGTTTTTATGCAAGACTGGAATTTGTGCTAAACTCCTAAGTGACGGTTAAAACTTTACATTCTATGATGGAGTAATAAATTGTAAAAAATAAAGAAAAAAGAAAACACTTTTTTGATGTTTACGTGTTCTTCTCAACTTGTTTTTGTTTGTTAAATTACAATTAAAGTTAAAAAATATAGATGATGTATCTCCATTTTATTGTTAACTCACAAATGTATGTTTTACAAATGTCCCTTTGCACTCACTTGGAAATGTGTTCAATATCTAAATTAGGAAAACAACTTCAACTACTTTAAACAGAAACTGTATCCATCCAATCAAACAGTCTGCAAAATAATCAGCCAGGCATGACCATATTTGCAGCAGGACAGGGCTTGTTAGTCATTGAAGTGAAATAATAAAATAAGCATTTACAGAACAATATGTTATTTTAACAACTAAAATCCAAATATGCCAACATTATCCCAGTTTCCTAACCACCAAAAAACAATGTTGCACCAACATTGGCCTGACCTAAAAAACTTGAATATAACACCGGTGCAACATTTGTCCACCTGAGGATAATGACTATATGACAACATATGTCAACGACGCCAATGTAGGGCCAACCAAACTGCCAACGTAAGCCCAATGTTGGCCCAACTGAAAATTGCTCTCCGGAGTGATACAAAGGGTTGATTTGTACTTTGTTTGTCATGTAGTTTATAAGGGTGTATACAGTGGCTTGCGAAAGTATTGACCCCCCTTGCCATTTTTCCTATTTTGTTGCCTTACAACCTGGAATTAAAATTGATTTTTTGGGGGTTTATATCATTTGATTTACACAACATGCCTACCACTTTGAAGATGCAAAATATTTTTTATTGTGAAACAAACAAGAAATAAGACAAAAAAACAGAAAACTTGAGCGTGCATAAGTATTCACCACCAAAGTCAATACTTTGTAGAGCCACCTTTTGCAGCAATTACAGCTGCAAGTCTCTTGGGGTATGTATCTATAAGCTTGGCACATCTAGCCACTGGGATTTTTGTCCATTCTTCAGGGCAAAACTGCTCCAGCTCCTTCAAGTTGGATGGGTTCCGCTGGTGTACAGCAATCTTTAAGTCATACCACAGATTCGCAATTGGACTGAGGTCTGGGCTTTGACTAGGCCATTCCAAGACATTTAAATGTTTCCCCTTAAACCACTCGAGTGTTGCTTTAGCAGTATTCTTAGGGTCATTGTCCTGCTGGAAGGTGAACCTCCGTCCCAGTCTCAAATCTCTGGAAGACTGAAACAGGTTTCCCTCAAGAATTTCCCTGTATTCAGCACCATCCATCATTCATTCAATTCTGACCAGTTTCCCAGTCCCTGCCGATGAAAAACCCTTCATGGTGTTCTCGGGGGTGATGAGAGGTGTTGGGTTTACGCCAGACATAACGTTTTCCTTGATGGCCAAAAAGCTCAATTTTAGTCTCATCTGACCAGAGTACCTTCTTCCATATGTTTGGGGAGTCTCCCACATGCCTTTTGGCGAACACCAAACGTATTTGCTTATTGTTTTCTTTAAGCAATGGCTTTTTTCTGGCCACTCTTCCATAAAGCCCAGCTCTGTGGAGTGTACGGCTTAAAGTGGTCCTATGGACAGATACTCAAGTCTCCCCTGTGGAGCTTTACAGCTCCTTCAGGGTTATCTTTGGTCTCTTTGTTGCCTCTCTGATTAATGCCCTCCTTGCCTGGTCCATGAGTTTTGGTGGGCGGCCCTCTCTTGCCAGGTTTGTTGTGGTGCCATATTCTTTCCATTTTTTAATAATGGCTTTAATGGTGCTCCGTAGGATGTTCCAAGTATTGGATATTTTTTTATAACCCAACCCTGATCTGTACTTCTCCACAACTTTGTCCCTGACCTGTTTGGAGAGCTCCTTGGTCTTCATGGTGCTGCTTGCTTGGTGGTGCCCCTTGTTTAGTGGTGTTGCAGACTCTGGGGCCTTTCAGAACAGGTGTATATATACTGAGATCATGTGACAGATCATGTGACACTTAGATTGCACACAGGTGGATTTTATTTAACTAATTATGTGACTTCTGAAGGTAATTGGTTGCACCAGATCTTATTTAGAGGCTTACTAGCAAAGGGGGTGAATACATATGCAGGCACCACTTTTCCGTTATTTATTTTTTAGAATTTTTTGAAACAAGTTATTTTTTTCATTTCACTTCACCAATTTGGACTATTTTGTGTATGTCCATTACATGAAATCCAAATACAAATCCATTTTAATTCCAGGTTGTAAGGCAACAAAATAGGAAAAATTCCAAGGGGGGTCAATACTTTCGCAACCCACTGTACAAATCAGGGTTACATAACCGTGAATAGAACTCCTTTCCTGAAGAAACTCAATTTGGAAAATTGACTTTATGATTTTAAGCAGAATATAAAATATGACAGCATGTGGTAACCATTAAATACTAAAATGAACTGGAGCTGAAGTTTCATTGATGGGGAGGGCTCCTTACATTTCTCAGATGAGTTGCAGTTGCATGGTCATTGTCAGTGTTTGCATTGCCTTTGCTGATGGTGAATTATTTAAAACTGGTCTTTTGTAGATGAATGTAAAGGTGCAGTAATGCTAGTACTAACAGCATTTAAAAGGTTTTGATGGTCTAGTAGCTTTTCAAAAATGAATAAAGATTTTTTTCCTCTACTTGTCAGCTTGGAACAATAATTCTTTGGACTGTTTGTTTGGATAATGGTTTTGGCAGCAGTAATGCACATTTCATGCACACTGCTAATTAGTATGGACTGATTAAAACTCCATGCTACATTTCAACCTCTCTCTTCAACAATCACAGTCAAATCCTTGTCACTTTTATTAGTGCTGTATGTTATCTGCAGCCTTCTGCCACAACACAGAGTGCCATCACTCTGATCATTTCTATCCCCTACAGACCTGTTCAGACTGTTGGCTCCTGGTTCTTTCACAAATCAGCTTGGCTTTGAACAGTAATGGAAGCATTTCTATGAACAAGCATCTACGTTTTTTTTTTTTTTTTTAATGCACCCGGTTTTGCCAAGCGAGAGGCGAATTTACTTGAGCTCAAACTATTACAGAGGGCCATATTTTTGCAAATCCATGGTACATTGGCTTGAACTTTTAGGTTATAACTGACCTTTTTTTATCTTAAAAGACACACAGCCAAGTGTCCTTGCTATCTTGAAGTTGGAAATGTTTCTGAAGCCATGTGGCCTGACTAATTTAAAAAATACATTTGATATTTTAAAATAAAAGCACTGTAGGTTTAAAATGGTTGTAACCAGATATAACCAAGGACATAACTAGAATGAAAGAAAAATACTTCGACACTTGCATTTTGATAGAAGTCATTTGTGAGAATATGAGGAGGGGGAAGCACACGGCAGAGAAATAATCTTTGCAGCAACTCACTACTGGCCAGAAACAAATTACAAGTCCAGGACATTCAGGATATTATTTCTGCAATATGTCAATACATAGCTATTAAAATACCGTTAGAGGGGACTCAGCATTTCATATTTAACTTCAACTTTTTGAGCAAAACATTTTAAGATCAATGGCATGATTGATAACACCAGAGTTTGCCATAATGTTGCTTACCCTCAGCTATCCCAGAAATACATGTCATTCAGCAACATCTGGGAGTCTCTGTTCCACTTCCAGTGGGATTGGGGGCAAACAAGGAGAGTTTCAGTGATAGCCTAGATACCCTTTGACAATCAGATGAACAGTTGCTAGTGGTGATTTCCACAACCTGGCACTTTCTTACTCCTGGGCAGATTCAAACTGCAAGCCCCAGGGGTAAATCTCAGAGATTATTTCTGTAACGTGTGATTACAAACCATGGGTGTCAGATCAAGGATTTGACCAATTTGCCTTCAGTAGGGCATAGAGAAATGCTTTATTTAACAGAGCAACTGACCTGCAATCCTTGTTTTTCAATTAGCTAGTATGTTTTTCCTAATGTTCTTGTCTGATTTCCATTACATGAGAGTAGATGTTAAAACTTCATACTGATTTGAACTTGGCTCTTGCCAAGATAAGCATCAACTAAGACATAGCTTTACAGT
Organism: Polyodon spathula; assembly: GCF_017654505.1. Lineage (NCBI taxonomy): Eukaryota > Metazoa > Chordata > Actinopteri > Acipenseriformes > Polyodontidae > Polyodon > Polyodon spathula. Next base: position 12,924,811 of record NC_054540.1, read on the forward strand.
AAACTAATGTGATCCATCTGTGTCTCCTTCCATTTGCGTTTCCTTCCATCTGATGATGTAGATATCCTTCTGCTCGGTTTTGATGGCTGAAGGGTAATGCTGACTCCAGGGATCAGCTTATTTTGCATCCCCAGCTCATCAACACACACAACGGCTGTGATGCTGGCTCCGGGGATCAACTACAGTATGGTCTCCCCAGCACATCAGCATAACAACCTCTTACATTGAGCTAAGAAGGGTATCTCTGGGGTCTTCAAGTGGGGACCTTCCATCCTTTGTATTTCATCAACTAGCCCAGGACACCTCAAGAGGGCTTGACAGTGATTCTGGCATCCTAGCATCACTCCCCTCCGACCCCAACTCAACTCAGCCCAGCTTACTTAACCGTACATCAGCATTGCTTCCTTTCTATTATGCTTGAGATCCCCAGCCAGAATCTTTCTGTCTCAACCGCAGCCAGTTGCTGCGCCTTTCTGCTGCTTCAGATAAGTTCTTCACTGTTCAACGCAACTCTTGGCCGCTGAACACGACATCCTGAGAAAGCAGGTTGTAGAGTGTGCCACAAGCCCTCGACAACCCACCTCCACTGGGTAAACCTGGTCTCTCCATCCTCACTGCCATATCCTGTCAAGGTGTGCCTAAATGTTGTAGGTGATGAACACAAAGGACATGAGGGATCCTCACCCACCCAGAGGTTTATGTTCTGTGGCGATGAGAGAACATTATATGTTGATCTGATGAGGAAACTGATCCTGCTCTGTTCCATTGTCCATAGGTCTTGCCAGCCAATCTTGCGTTGTTCCACACTCTCCCATCTCATCCATTCACCCTGCTTGGCCTGGGAAATGGCCTTTACACATCTCGTCCTCTCCTGCTGCTTTTTCACCTCTTTGACTATCAGCTTCCTCCATTGAGCTGGGGCTGCCTTGTGCCATATAAAAGGAGCTGAACAGAGACCAAGACCTCCTCTTCCATGCTGAACTTACCCCATGATATCACCGATTTGAAGAGCAGCCTTTGCATATTTAACAACTTTCTTTGCAGCCCACTTTCTTCCAGTTTTTAACACAGGTGCTGCCTCCCTTATGCATTTGTCGCATGACTAATATAATTTCCAGATAGACCTTGTTGCGCTTAAACTCCTCGGTTAGAGTGGAGAATGGTAGCTACAGTATTCCTTTACCATAAAATCCCACTCTGCTGAGGCAGCGTGGAACTCCCAACCATTTCCTGAAGTATGAACTGATTAAAGCTTCCAGCTTCTCTACTGTTGTCAAAGAAACCTTGTAAACAGTCAGTGGCCACAGCAGCCTTGGTAGAAGACCAAAGTGAAAGCACCATCAGTTTGGCCGGTAAATCACTGCTGTCTATGATCTTCAACCCTTCCACTGCTTGTGGTCTAACTTCTCCCTCACAAACTGTGTCCTTTAGATCCCCGTCATACCATCTCCCAAGACTTTTCACTGGCTTCTCAGACACTGTTGGTATTGCATCACCATTATTGTGAACTTTTTATCTACTACTTTAACTTTACTTATAAAGATATGCCTTGATTTAGTGGGCTTGATTTGCATTTGTGCCGTTCAATGTTATTGGTTAATTTGCTCAATAACTGATTAGTGCAAGCTGCTGTTGTAGTCATGGTTGTCATGCCATCCATGTAAGCTCGAATTGGTGGTAGTCACATTCCAGAAGCCAAGTGTTCTCCTTCCACTACCCATTTTGATGCCCTAATAATTTCATTGCCATGGTAAAAGCCAGTGGGGAAATGGTACATCCTGCCATTATTTCAACTTCTAGGCATTGCCATGTAGTGCTGAATTCTGAAGTTGAAAAACTAAATTGCAAATCTCCAACTACAGTGAAAAAATCAAATGCTGCCCAAAGAAATTCTTGTGGCACTGAACCATATGCATTAGCCAAATCCAGAAATGTCACATGGAGCGCCTTCCTCTCCTTTTTAGCTGATTGAATTTGTTGCCAGATTACACATCCTGGGAAACCTGAAATGCCTGCTTTTTGTACTACAGTGCCAATGAAGCACTTCTTTAATAGGTAGGTTGACAATCTCTGAGCAATAATGCTGAAGAAAATCTTGCCTTCCACGTTTAACAGGGAAATAGGGCAAAACTGACTGATGCTTTTAGAATATTTTTCTTTTGGTATAAAGACTCCACCTGCTTGGCTCCATGCTCTTGGTACAACCTGTTTTCCCCATGCCACTTTCATCAATTTCCACAGGATTCGTAGAACTCCAGAAGCACTCTTGTACTTTCTGTCCAGAACTCTATTAGGACCTGGAGATGCCCTTGCTTTTTTCACAGCTTGCTCTACTTCTTTCCACTTAGGTGCACAGTCCTCCATTTGGTATCCTGGTGGATATGTGGCATTGAGGCCAGGGTGAACGGGTGTTATTTACAATTAATAAGATCAAACTGAAACAATCTCTCCTAATTTTTTTAATTTTATTTGCTAGGCAGTTAAATGAAATGTTTATTGGAACGCTACATAATGACTGTAATGTAGTCTAAGGAGTCTGTGTTTAACCCTTCTGACCTTAAACTAGTTTAAAAGTCAACTACTAAATGAAAAAATACAAGAATCTAAGTTGTTGCTACAGATTCTGTAATCAGTTTTACTAATACACAATTGTTGAGTTACTGAGAACAGATTTTACATACACATATTTAGCAGAGATATTAATTGTTAGTGTTTATAGATATTGTAGCATAGTAAAATGTAGGACCTCAGTGAGATTACTAACAGACCTCAAACAGATAGAATGTTCACTGGAGCGGAAGGGTTAAACTGTATACATTTAAAATGGTAACACGTACATTTTGTCAAAACTTAACATTTTGGGTTGGAAATATTTTCTTCAACATTTATTTCTGTCTTGACTTGAAATAAACTTAGAACTAGGTAGATCCAATATACAATGATTGTGAATATCTAATATGTATATATTTTTTTACTTCTTTGTTGTTTAATTTATCTGTGAAGTACAGGTACAGGTCCCTCCTCTTCCTCACATGAAATGGCTAATAACCCCCCAAACACTGTTCAAATAAATTCAAGATTCCCCTCTGACAAGAAATTACAATGTATGGAAATTTCCTTCAACTGGAAAGAACTGTAAAAAACAAAAAGTGCAACACATAGGATCTTGTGTTGTTACAAATGACTGCTGAGCTATATGATTCAGCCCCCTCGAAGGCTTTAATGAGCCATGAGCTGGAATAAAAAAAGAAATTAAAAAAAACACATCACTGTAGAGGCTAAAGACTGGCATAATGGGCACATAGTGAGGACCTCAGCCTCTTGCAATCCTAGTGACATTCTGGTGTTTATGTGTATAAGTATCACTCCAAGGGCACCTCCAAAGAGGCGTTGATAGCAGCGCTGAGCAGACTGATGTGAATAAGGTGATATTTGACTGGTCAAGAATGAAAATAGGTGTGAAAAGTGAATGATCTCCCCAAGTTAGAACAAGGTTGATATGTGGAGCTCCAACTAGTGGGTATGTTGAGTAAAAAAAATAAAATACCTCCTTGGTGGAAAAACTGCCTTTAGCAAAGACTGCCATTCCAGTAGGTGTCACCTTGCATGGCAGATTACTCAAAACAGGCATGCACCATCAAAAAAACAGACGAAAAACCTCAACTTGATGAAAAACCCTGCAATGTGGTTTCACGCAAGGGTGACTTTCTGGATTGTTCTACTGTAGAGGTGATTGTACAGTGAAATTGAGAGTAGTTAAAACATTTAGAAATTTGATAAAATTGGTCTTTGTTAAAAAAAAAAAAATAGTCTTTGACTGAAATGTATTCCAAAGAAATGTAACACATGCATTTTTTTTGGATCATTTGTATCTTGGTTTTTCTACCAAATTCAAAATTTTCAACTTGATTCTTGACACTTTCTAAGCAGGCGGAACTGAATTCCCACTATTAAAAGCCAGTTGTCTCTTTTTGACACACTAAACAATAGATGTTGCCAAGCTGCACTAATGAACAGTTTAAAGAAATGGCCCAGCTGTGAAATTCTCCATCTAGACTGACCAGTAGTGGGTGATGGGATGAACAAGTATCATCTGATTTTCCTCACTAATCCGTGGAAACACAAAGGCCAATGCACTGCCTGCGGGCCTCTAGCCTGGTGTGAGTGGGGCGAGCCACTCGGGACCCTTACATTTTACATTTATAAACGTACTATTTAAAGAAAAAAAAAAAAAAAAAAAAACATTGAGCAAACTGGATCTTTCAGATTCAAAAAGCAATGGGAGGCCAAAGATGTGTACTTGGTGAACCAATTCAAGCATCACAAAAAAAAAAAAAAAAAATAGATTTAAGTGAGGGGAAGCCCTGCCCAATGGGAAACTTGTAGCTTTTGATTACAGGCTCAAACACAGCAAGACTCAAGAAGCACTATTTAGAAAGCAAACCAATAGCAGTTCTCATGTGGCCAAGTCAAGGAAAACAATGCAGTGGTGGAGCCATGAAATGCAAATGCTGTGTGGCAGCTATATTATAATATAAAGCTAATGGGTATAAGAGGATAGGTTGCTTTTCATACTACAGCACTTTCTGTTGCTGTACCCGTGATCTGTACGTATTAGTCTGACAGTTTCCTGTTTTATATTTCTCATTATAAAATGTGTTAATATGCTGTACATTTTAAAACAGAATTAGCAGTAAACATTATAAATTGAATTATAATAAATAGAATTCAGGCCTGCATGAGTTGTGGGTTTTCTATTAAATGCCAAATTCAATTGAATTTGCATCTTCATATAACAAGACTTGTACTGTAGATGTAAGAATTCAGTTCTTTTCAACATTTCAACAACAATGGACTCTGAAAAACCTAGAATTACTTGGATGGTACCAGTATAGTTAAAAAAAGGTATTTCTTTGTAAAAGTAAAATACATTTACTAATAAATGTTTATATAAGTTACAAGAAAGCATGAAAATGAAAACCTTTTTGCTACACCAATGGATGGTATGACTAATAACTATATACAGTATATTAGGGGACCTTTTCTCAAAGGGCATTGTGTTGCAATGGCTCTAAAATCTGACCTTTTAAAAATTGATTATAACCAGTTGAAAATAGACTTTACAAATATTAAGTAGCCCAAAGCTATCAGTGTACTTAGTGTGATCCTAGTGGCAAAATGCATGCTGTAACAATCAGAGTCTGTTTTTTGCATGGTTGATTATTCAGTGCAATAATCAATTCCAGCAAATTTCTGCACAAGCTCAAATTAATAGTATTAGTCTGATGTTGATATTGGTTATTTCAATTAATCTCTTCAAATTCCAAATGGATATTTTGGTCACTTCCTTCCATCCTATACTGCCTGACAGCAGGTCACATGCATTTTCATAAAGCAAATCTGTGGTGACCATAGTTCCAAAATTGCTCCCAGGCCAGGGAGTTAAGTTCTTTTAAAGAGCCAGTCTCATACCCATATACATTATGACAATACCTGTAAGACATATTGGACCTTGCTGTGCTGCTTCCTATCTTCCCAGATGACTTGAAATAACTTTGTTGTTTTTCTGCATTATGAGCTGATCTATCCACAAAGCATGGTGGTATGTTTAGTTTATTGCCTAAACTCCCAGAATGCGCGTCATCATTCTTTCTGACATGGTGCATCACAGTACAAGTCTCTAACTCAAGAGTTCCCCCGATCTAGCTTTTAAAGATGCTAGTATATGGTTTGCTTTGCATGCCATGCAGCAGTGTCATCTAGGATGAATTCATTCAATGGCCTATCGGTTACAGGCAGGCAAAGCTGCAGTATCAATATACCTACTTATTCCTATATCATTAATACTGTATTTTAAATTGTATGTTCATGTTATACTAACCTAAATGTAAGCCTAATTCCATTAATGTATTACTTAAATTCTTTATTATGCAAGAATAGATGCTTGCTTTTAAGTTAAATAAACATTTTATTAGTAAGTATATTTTACTTTTACAAAGAAATACCTTTGTTTTAACTATACTAGTACCATCCAAGTTATTCTAGGTTTTCCAGAGTCTGTTGCTGTCAAAATGTTTATAACAAACATGGTTAAGAATTTTACATTGTTTCATTTTTGAAAAAAAGCGAACCCGCATGTCATTCACCTTCAGGTAGGCTGATAAGGTGTCAGCATTTGAATGACCGGTGCTATTTGTAAGTAGCACTTTGATGTTTGGAATTTCATTTAAAAAGGCACAAAGGAATCCCTCAGGCCACCCAAACAAGGAGACAGGCCCTATCCGAAATGAGAAAACAAGAGCACGGTAAACCACAGCATGAAAATGTTTTTAGCCAAGGTTAATTGTTTCTAATTAAAGAAACAATGAATGCAAAATATTATGCAGGTTAAACTATGATACTTGGTCCAAGTCACTTTAAGGCAAGACAAATGTGAAAGCTCATGCTTTAAATAGATCTGCACATAAAAACTGCACCGCCAAAGCAAAAATAATTGGGAACAATATCAGTATTGAGGATTTACAAGTGTACAAATGTATTCTTACAGACCAACGCATAGCCTTGATTAATGCTGACTATCATATGTTTAGCCATATGAAGTAGCCGCTAGAGGATATCAATTCTGAATTCCATGGTGGAACAGACAGTCTGGAAAATACTGCAACATATGTCTACAAACTGGTATTTTGCTGTAATAGAGACAATGGTTGCAAGATAGCATGCACAGACATAACAATCTTGGAACGAATCACAAATAGATGATCATTTCAAAGATGTGAGAAAAAAACAGCGAGGAAGCTTCCTAGACAAATCCATCCACTTTGCATACACCTCCTAATGTCAAATCTTTTGCCATGTATGCCTTTTCCATATATTTACTTTGAAGTGAATTTACATTATAAATAATAATAAAAAATAAAAAATAAAAACACTCGACTAAGTTTCAGGCTACTTGTAGTATATAAATATACATGTTGTATACTTGAGTATTGAGTATACATGTTTTCTTGTATGAATACCATGGCAGCTGGAGCAGAACTTCTTACCTGAGAGATGGGTACAGCCAAGACTACATTGCTGCTATCCATTGATCCACAGACATGAAGAGTACAGCATGCACGAGCCAGTTGCCAAACCCAGATCCAAGCAGTTCTCAAGCTCATTGTACTATTCTCCATCAATTAGACCAGACTGCTTCTTAATTAGCATTTTGATTTTTAATGATTGTATGATTTCAGTAATTAAACTAAATTATTAAAATAATGATTAATGTGGAAAGTCACTTATTATAAAAACGTAGTCATTTGTACAATCCTAATTATTAAGTAAAAAACATCTTAGCTATTTGTTTTCTGTTAGGACTTAAACATTGCTCTATCATAAGAGTGGTGATTCAGAGCCTGTATCCCAGCTGGCTATAAAAAGTTAAAGTAAAATAAAGGGTAAAAAGTTAATGTAAAATATGGAAATGCATCTCAGAATAATTAATATACTCTAGACATTCTGCAAAGCCTTTCACAAAAAATCAAGATAAAATAAATAGCATCAAATAAATCATACGTTTAAACTGTCTGAATCATCTTTCTATTCAATTTAAAGCTATTTGGTCCCCATTTTGAAACGCTGAAGAAACAAAACAGTCAGTCAACTTTGGAGACATTACAATATTGTGGGGATTTTTTTTCTTTTTAGATAATAGCATCATCTATATTTGAAGCATAAGTCCACAGGCAGTAGGTAACAATCATTTAATAGTATAAACAATTTAAATATATTTGATTTTTCCCACTTTTGCATTAACTAATGTGTAATACCTTACTAATAAATGTCAAAAACAATTTGTCTTGTGGTGTCCGAAGCTATTAAACAAACTTTATTTTCCACAAAAAAAAATGTATGCTATAAAATATGGGGTGAAAAACACATACATCAACCAAAAATAATCCACAATGTTTATTCATTTAGTTAATACGTTTAGCATGCTGAATACATGTCACAGTTGTTACTTAATGCACAACTGATCCTGGTGAAAAAGCTGTCTGTCCTGCAGTATAATCCCTAAAACCTGTCATCCGAGCTCCTTTGTAGCTAGTATTATTAAAAAAAACCCTCTGAAATAAATTGAGATGACCTGCACTGTAGTTAGTACTGTAAATTGACTTGTATTGTATATTGAAATCTGATTAGCTTTCTAGTTAACAACCATAAAGTATCATGTTTTACATTTTTACAGCTCAAGTGCCAATTAATGAACAGATTTGAATGTGTAGCCCTGCTTGCTCTGCGGTGCCCAGCCAATGCACGTTGAAAAGAATTGTGGGATATGTGGGATCAGGTCATTGAAGCAAAGGAATATTTCAAGGTTTTAAAACAACATATCCTGTAATTCTTTGATGTCCACATTCAAATTTCACACTACACAGATACAGAGCATTTAGCTTATTTGTTCTTAAGCTACCGACTGTCTCTCTCTCTTTTTTTATTTTTAACTAAAAGGCAGTGTATATTTTAGCACTGGTTCAACAAGATCACAAATGAGTGGACTATAGAATAGTTGGTTTTTGTAACAATTTAATTGGTTTGAATAAAAAAAAAAAAAAAAAAAAAAAAAAAGATTTTTAGTATAAATATCTTTATGCTGTACATATAATGAAGTAATATACTACTACCAGTGCTACAGGTCACCAACTTTTTCTGAAGCAAACTAGGTTTTATGGTGTGATTCGGCAAATATTATGGTCGTATATAAATATATATAGCTTTACAGTATTTTAAATATAGCTGATATAGCATAAGTAAAAAACGAAATAAATAACAAAAAAAGTTTTTGAAGTTCAAACCACAAGACTATTGCCCGGTGGTGTAAGGATGTGAGGGCAATCTATTTTTGCACATATGATGAGGTTTTAACACAAATGATTTTTGGTCTTTAACAAAACCATATATATATATATATATATATATATATATATATATATATCTATAATATATATCTATATTTATAGTAAATTATATATATACAGCTCTGGAAAAAAATAAGAGACCACTGCAAATTTTTCTTAAATCAGCATCACTACATGTATGGCAGCCATTCCATTCCAGTGTCTGTTGAATTCCAACACAGGCACACCTCATTCTACTGAATGAGGTACTGATTAGGGGATCACCTGAACCAAATCTTATTTAACGAGGAAAAGTGTAAAAACCACTCCTGTGGTCATCACTATCCTCTTGCAATAGGACCAGCTGGATGGCAAAACAGTGCTAGTACTACCTCAAAAGTAATTGGAATCAAAAAATAAGTGAGTGAGGAAAAGAAGGGTTCAATTCTGGCTTTACTGGCACAGGGATACAGTGAGCGTCTGGTTACTTCCATCCTTAAAATTTCAAAGACAGCGGTTCATAAGAACAAGGTCAACCAGCACACATTGGGGACAACAAAGCTACAGGCCGGCAGAGGGCGAAAACGACTCTCCACTGACCGGGATGACCGCCAACTCATTCGAATGTCACTCAGTAACCGTAGGATGACATCAAGTGACCTACAAAAAGGATGGCAAATGGCAGCTGGGGTGAAGTGCATGGAGAGGACGGTTCGAAACAGGCTCCTAGGGGCAGGGCTGAAGTCATGCAAAGCTAGAAAAAAGCCCTTCATCAATGAGAAGCAAAGAACAGCCAGGCTGAGGTTTGCAAAAGACCATAAGGATTGGACCGTAGAGGACTGGAGTAAGGTCATCTTCTCTGATGAGTCCAATTTTCAGCTTTGCCCAACAACTGGTCGTCTAATGGTTAGACGGAGACCAGGAGAGGCCTACAAACCACAGTGTCTCGCACCCACTGTGAAATGTGGTGGAGGATCGGTGATGATCTGGGGGTGCTTCAGCAAGGCTGGAATCGGGCAGATGTGTCTTTGTGAAGGACGCATGAATCAAGCCAAGTACAAGGTTGTCCTGGAAGAAAACTTGCTTCCTTCTGCTCTGACAATGTTCCCCAACTCTGAGGATTGGTTTTTCCAGCAGGACAATGCTCCATGCCACACAGCCAGGTCAATCAAGGTGTGGATGGAGGACCACCAGATCAAGACCCTGTCATGGCCAGCCCAATCTCCAGACCTGAACCCCATTGAAAACCTCTGGAATGTGATCAAGAGGAAAATGGATGGTCACAAGCTATCAAACAAAGCCGAGCTGCTTGAATTTTTGTGCCAGGAGTGGCATAAAGTCACCCAACATCAATGTGAAAGACTGGTGGAGAGCATGCCAAGACGCATGAAAGCTGTGATTGAAAATCAGGGTTATTCCACCAAATATTGATTTCTGAAGTCTTCCTAAAGTTAAAACATTAGTATTGTGTTGTTTAAAAATGAATATGAACTTTTTTCTTTGCACTATTTGAGGTCTGACAACAATGCATCTTTTTTGTTATTTTGACCAGTTGTCATTTTCTAAATAAATGCTCTAAATGACAATTGTTTTTTGGAATTTGGGAGAAATGTGGTCAGTAGTTTATAGAATAAAACAAAAATGTTCATTTTACCCAAACACATACCTATAAATAGTAAAACCAGAGAAACTGATCATTTTGCAGTGGACGACAAAATGGAAAAACCTGGGTAAATGAGGGACATCAAGTATATTAAAAGTAAGGGCTTCCACACAGGTGTGGCTCATGCGTTAATTAAGCAAATAACATCCCAGCATGTTTAGAGTCATGTATAAAAATGCTGGACAGGCCTGGTTGCCTATAATTATGGCTAGCATGGTTGCAATAGGATACCTCAGTGACTTTGAAAGTGGGGTGATTGTTGGGGTGCAGGAGCTTCAGTGACCAAGACAGCTCAACTTGCTAATGTTTCACAAACAACAGTGTCTAAGGTGATGTCGGCATGGAACTCCGAGGGAAAGGCATCAATCAGCAAAGAGCAACAGTGGGCAGAAGCACATACTCCATGTTCGTGATATCCGTGCATTAATTCGAAGCACAAAGCAAAACAGGCGAGCAATTGCAGATCAATTGACTGCAAATTTCAACCTTGGGCGTGAGCAGCCAGTTTCATCAAAATCGGTCCACCGAGAACTCCACAGAGCGGGATACCATAGTCGAGTTTCAGCGCACAAACATCACATCACACCTGGCAATGCACGTTTGCGAGTCCGAGCAGTTGAGAAATGTGATATGGTCAGATGAATCATCCTTCACCATGTTCTCAACAAATGGACGAGCGTAGGTGTGGCGCCAACCTAAAGAACTCTATAGCCCTGAGCGCTTGTTTCCAACAGTAAAGGGTTCTGGTGGTTCCATAATGTTCTGGGGTGCATTTTCCTGGCATGGTTTGGTTGCACTCATTCCCTTAGAAGGCAAGGTCAATGCTAATCGCTAGTTAATGGTACCGAGTGATCATCTTCAACCCACATTGCAGCATTTCTTTCCTGCTGGGGGGGTGTCTTCCAGGATGACAATGCCCCGATCCATAGAGTACCTGTGGTCACCTAATGGTTTGATGAGCATGACAGTGATGTTAACAATATGCCGTGGCTACTCAGTCACCAGATCTGAGCATTTATGGGATATTCTGGAATGAAGCCTGAGACAGCATTTTCCACCTCCATCAACCAGCCATGAGTTTGGAAGAATGATGCTGCATCTCTCCTGCAGAATTCCAGAGGCTGGTAGACTATGCCACTGCGCATATAGGTCATATTGGCCACATGTGGTGGTTCAAGGCCCTATTAAGTGATTTCACATTGGTGTTTCCATTTTTTTGTCCACTACCTCTGTGTGTGTGTGTGGCAACTACTACTGCATATAAATGTGGAACTTCTCTTCTTTTTATACAGACGTGAGGCCATAAGATCAATTCTGACTCTTCCTCTGAAGATCGCAAGGGAATCCTGTAAATCACTTGCATATTTATGTATGTAAGCAGATTATGTAGCAAAAATTACATACTATGTATTTAAGAAGAAACTTCTGAAGGATTTAAAAACACCCTAGAGCTTATAATCTCAAAGCCATATCCCTAGCCGCTATAATCTTGGTAAGATCTACTGCTCCCATAATGCAAAATTCACCATAATATACATATACCAGGAGTGTATGAGTGACTATTTTAATCTTCCCAAAACTTGTATGAGAGTGAATATATTTGAAATTAAGAAAAACGGTGCTAAATATTAAGCCTTAAGAACTGGGCTGTGACGATCAGAATCTTTTTAGACCCCCAAACCACAATTACATGAATAAAATAATGTGAGGACTAAATGTGTGTACTAATTTACACATATATATATATGAGGTATCTTATAATATATATATATATTAGGATAGTTTGGGATCTATATAGTGTTTAGTATGTTTTATACGTATATATAATATATAACAAAAATATGCATCTGGAAGAGGAAGGCCTACCCTTTGCCCCTGCAATAGAAATGGTCAATGTTAATACCATCTACTCCAAACAGCTCCTACAAACTGATGAGGAATTAATCAAGTTTATTGCAAAACCTGACACATACTGTATCACAAATCACTTAAATTGACCTTTTCCCAACACACTATGCTATTCTAGTATTTTCTGCTGAACAGGCTTAGATTTAGGCATTCAAATAAAAAGGACACCAGTCTTTCAGCTTTTGCTACATTTTATTGAGCTGTGAAAGACTTAAATACATGACAACGTTACGATCTTGGAAAACAAAACCAAATACTGTTTGCTACAGCATACAGGATTTACTGTTAACTGTAAGACACAAGCGAGAAAAAAAAAATTAAAATGTATTTTAAGGCTTCTGCAGCTTCCTACCACATAGAAAAGAAACCCCCTTACACACTGTATCCTTAATTATTTCAGTTAAAGTTCATGTAATCCATTAAAAACAGACTAAATTCCTGCTTGTTTGTGTTTAACGATATAGTTAATTTCTTTCATAGGAAGCATTCTCACAGGAAAGCAAGCTGATACATTTCCAGTTCTCCCCCTCCTTCATCGCATAATAATCACAATAATCATCATCTCACAATCACAAATATAGAGCTGTCCAAGTAGAGGAGGTGAGTGCAGGGGGCCATTAAGTCACTGGACATAAAATAGTAAAAAAAAAAAAAAAAAAAAAAAAGATAATTTTGTTTTAGGATGTCTTCAGGATGTTCTCTTTGGAATGGCGTGTTCAGCGTCTGTAGCCAAATTCATCAGCATCATCGGCACGGAAGTCTCCATAGCGCCACAGGTTCAGCTAAAGAAAATTAAAATATACAAATAAGTTAACAGAATATATTTTTTGTGAGTGGTTATTTTCAGCAATAAAAAGTGAGCATTGTGAATACTCGTATTGAAAGTAAATAAGCCAATATTACTTTAAACCCCTAAAACAAACTAAAACAGCTAACAAAAGGGCAATAATAATAAAAATCCAAGCTTTGTCAGAAATCTTTCTTGACAAATATACACACCACGCCCATTGATCTTTTTACCGCAGTACCAGAAACAATTTTGACTAAACTAAGCCAATAAACCAGGGCACTTTCACACTTAGTTCATTTGACCCTTTGACGTGGATTAAAGGGTGGTTCGGTTTGCTTGGAGTGGTATGTGAAACCTATGAGAACCATGTAAATTGCACCAGGATGCGCATCAAACCAAGGAAACCGAGATCACTTGAAATGGTGGTCTCAGTTCGCTTGGTAGTGGCCTTGATACATTAGCACTTTGGTCTGTTTCAACATTTTGTAATGTGAAACCAAACGTTTCCAGCTCACGTGATAACAAACCGCTCCAAACAGGGAAGCAAATCGTTGAAGCGACATACTGCTTCAGCAAGCACCAAGCAAATTCATAGAAAAAATATTAAATGACACTTGAATAATGATTTACCACCTGTATTGCATCTGGTTTTATAATAATGTTGCCATACACACTTGCAGGGAAAACAAAGCGGTACTGTCTGTACTGACATTAGTCACTGTTGCATTTGCGCTGCTCCGCCTGAGTTTAGTAAACCAGCTCCTCTTGCATCTATCTCACCACACTGTCACAGAAGTTCTTCTTCTTCTTCTTCTTCTTCTTCTTCTTCTTCTTCTTCTTCTTCTTCTTCTTCTTCTTCATAAACAGCTAAATTGCAGTTGGTTGAATGTGCAATATCTAAATCTTTTTCATAATCATGATCAGCGGTCCAGATAAGCTGCATACCTGAGTTCGTTTTTATTTAGTTGTCGCCAATTGACTTTATTCAATTTTTCTCACAATTTGAAATGGCCAAATGTATTTAGGTTCAGCTTACCACTACCACCCCCGTGCTGACTTGGAAGCAGTGAAGACAAACATGCTGTCTTCTGAAATGTGTGCTGTCAGCTGACCGCTTCTTTTCACTCTCCAGGCCTGCCATGCAGCCAAGCTAGAGCTACAGTGTCGTAGGACAACGCAGCTCTGGGCAGCTTACAGGGAAGCCTGCAGGCGCCCAGGCAGTCTACAGGGGTTGCTGGTGCGTGGTAAGCCGAGGACACCCTGGCCGACCTAAGCCCTCCCACCCTGGACGGCGCTCGGCTAATCCACGTTTGGCAGTGCAATAGCCTGGACTCAAATCGTAGACCTCCATGCTATAGGGAGCATCCTGTACTCCATGCGGAGCGCCTTTAATGGATGCACCACTCATTAGCCCTGTATGACATTTTTACGCATTAAAAAATACAAAATACACACAAATTAAGTTTAATCCTTCAAAATATGCATAGCAATTTTGCTGCACAGTTTATCTGCCTCCCCTAGAACTTCCATCTCCCAAACTACATCTCCCAGAATACAATGTCATCCGTTACTAGGAAACTATACACAAAAATAGCCAACTGAACAAACATTATCCAATCTCGATCTAGCCTTGTTTTCTCTCCAGCCAATCAAAGTAAGAAGAAGAAATTCAAAGCTACACAGGTTGAAATGTAAACACCCCAGACCAGCTAAGAATCCAATATGGAAACATTGTCAGAGGCTACTGCTTAAAAAAAACAAAGGCGCCTATAATATTAAAACAACTGTTTTATAACTTATTAATGCATTTCCTTATTTCATGTATCCGTATGGCTTTATACTGACGTTTTAACATGTTCAGAGTTGAAGAATGCAATTTTAAAATATAACGGAATTAATTTGCAGTCAGTCTGATATCTTGAAAAAAATGTGCTAAGCCGATAAAGAACCTTGTGGAACACATGTGTGGTAGTTCAAAGTAACATTGCAGTTGAAATGGAAGGCTCTTTTTTAAATGCCTACTCATCACCATTAAAGACTGCACAGTATTTAATCAAGATTACTCATGACTCAAGGTAATATTGCAGAGAGAACGTCCGCACTAGTATCGGCAAGAGTGCCGTATGTGTTTGGAAAAGTGAAATGTGAAACCAATAAAACTTGTTTGGATGATGCTGCAAGTGAACCAAAACAAATTCAAGTTTTCTTGAATTTTTCTGAAGTGAAACGAACCAAAGTAAACCTGAAAAAAAATTAGCAAGTGAACTAGATATGAAAGTCTCCTTACTGTTGCTGTAAAGACTACTGTACACAAAACAGCAACAGTAAGTAAAGTGTTTGTTTTAGACACGACTCAGTGTTCTGTACCACCTGAATATTGACACTCATCTACCAGTCCCACAAGGGCTTGGGAACTAGGATTAGTGGAAACAGCAGGTTACACATTATGGAAACTGGTCAGTTCAAGTAGATAGCGCCTGAAGCACTTGCATGTTAAGTGGCCTGACTCAAAAGGGACAATTATAAATAGAAAATGTTATAAAATTATAGACATTACATAAAATAATTCACTGTTAACCTAGAACTGGAACAAATTAGCAACATTTAAAATTAACACAGACATAAGAAGCCTCATAATCAACATTGTTCTCAGGCATTTCACAGTTTCAGACCAGTAATATACTCTCATCCAGACCTTTTGAACTGGCTTATACTACTGAGAAACGGATTTGTAGAAAACTTACCCTGGCAGCCTTTGCAGATTCCTGTGCAATCAGGTACTCTTTGACCTGTGGGAGAGAGACAGCAGAATAGATGGTTTACAGCCAGAAGCAACAATACATGACCACACATGCACTTATGGTAAATAAGCACTGTACAGTAGACTATGTGCCTGTAGAGATGGCAGAACAGAGCAATTATGTTCCTCTGTTCTCTTAGCAAAACTTGAAATTACCACATTTATAAATTGTTAATTCATCAACATCAGAAATAAATTGACTAAAAGTTCATACTGGCCAATAGCTAGACTGAGTCAGTTCTCAATTGCTGTAACAGTATCACACTAGACCACTTACAAAAACTAAACAAAGTTGATGCCTGTGTTCAGAGAAGTACAGACAACAGAGCAATGAATCTCGACAGGTAGGAATAGTATACCATGGATACAGATAGCACAGCATGTTTTTAGGTGCTCAATGTGACCACCATTTTTAGCAAGCAACCTTTGGATGATGATACGCCATCACTCTACATCACTTTCTGTAGAGACTCACACAGAACTATCAAATCACTCAATGGTTCTACACCCTCGCTATAACAAACCTGTTGGGATCTAAGACTTTTGTTCGTTATATTGAGGGGTTCGTTATAGCAAAAGGACAATCAAAATGAAGAATAAACTTTATAAAAGTGTAATTACATGTACCTGTTCATTTCATATATGCAGCATTCTGCCTTTACTTTATCCAATTCGTTAAAGAATTAAAACGCGGTACAAAAAAAAAACTTGTGTTGAAAATCAAATCTGACATGAGTCGTTTCAAAGTGCACTAAATCTTAATCCAACATGCAGAATACCAACCTGAGTTTTTAATCCAAATCAACCCGGTATGAAAAGTTCATCAGACACTTTTTTTTTTACCCCACAACACTGGACCCTTGCTAAATTACATTTTTGAATGACTAAATTGCTCGCATAATGTGTGTTTCCACTAGTATAATGAAAGCCTATAACATTACTATATATGCAGGTAAGATTACAATTGCTAGCAACAACTAATGCTGAAAATGTTTATAAATATAACAATCTTTCAATCTCAAAGCTACAGTAGTTTAACTACAAAAATAACTCTAATATAGACGTCTGCATGCGCAACCCTCAAATATCGTTTATCATTCAAGACCCCAACCCCACAAAAAAGGTGAATTCAGCTACCTTCAAATGACAAGTTTTGATTTAATCAGACATTCTCTCCATTAGGTATGCATTGAAATGGAGCACAATCAGCTTAATCTTTTCGACTTCAGTAGGAAAGATAGGCAGACAATATGATAAATGGATTTCAGGAGGCAGAAGCCATATTAAAAACAGTACATGTTTCATAACTCCTATTAAGAACAAATAACAGCACAGCCAAGAAATTTACACTTATTAAGAGAGCTGCGTTTTTCTAAGATGCAACTGCTAAAATAAGAGTTTGCAAGATGTGGTACATACACTAAATCTTATGAGGAAAAAATAGTAATAAGCTGGAGAACCTGTGAATTATAAATAACATTAACATACACTAATTAACATGGCTTGATCAGAACAGCCTGGCAGCAGTACGTACCATATATAATATATATCGCTAGTCCACAACAATGACGATAAAACTATATTAGCTAACCCAGGTTAAATATCTGTGAAATAGAAAATGCATTACTGGAATAGAAATATATCACTGCACTACAGCAAAGGCTTTAACACTATCTATAATAAATTTCCCCACTGGGCTAAAAAAAAAAAAAAGTTTAACTTCAGGAGATCACCATTTCAAGTACACTGTGCACATGTTAATTTTATACAATACATGCTCTTTTTATGAAACCTCACATTTACAGTACCAGTGAGTCATCCTAATTCAAGTGAATATTACTTTAAACCTTTCACTGTTGTGAAACCATCTTCACAAGAATAATCCATTGTGATATAATCTTTTCAAAGCATTCCTGCAGAATTCAGCATCGCTCAATTATAACAGAATGCCTACTGAATTTGTACAGTGTGTTAAATTCTTTCATACTCCCCCAAAAGGACTGCATGCTGCAAACCAGCAATAGATCTGTTTTATGTGCCACACACTACCGACATGAACTAAAAAAGGACTGACCCGAAGTATTACCATAGTGTACTGTCATGTCAAGGGTAAAGCAAGCTGTTTTCTGACAGTGTAAATATTTTGTTTTAAGCTCATTATAAAAACTGAAGACTGAACAGTCTATTTCCAAAAATGGACCTTAATCTGCCAAACAAAATGTATATTTGGCTACAAGGTTGTCACTACGTCTGAAGCGGTGTTCCTGGTGGGGATTAATCATTGTTTGACATGTACTCTGATGATTCAAAATCCGTACAACTGCTTCAGCTTTTGATGTTTTTTGATAGAAGGATTACTGGATCACATTTTATCTGTATTTGTGAATTTACACTATTCAGTATTTGAAAAAGACTGGGAAGTACACTTCATTCACTTTCTTTATATTAGCACCCACAAGCTTCTTAACAGCACCCGTTTTTGCTTTATCTCAGTTCAGCAAGTCCTTCACCGCAGTATTTATTTGCTACATCCCTACATACTTAATCCTATGACTCAGCCCATCAAATTCCTTTATTGTACTGCAATGCTTTACTGCAAACATTATCTATCACAGCAGGGTCCAGCTACTTCATTACTTACCGTAGCTCAGATCAGAAATCACTACATCTGTACCCCTGAAAGCATCCCCACATTAAAAATCAATGAAAATGCTGCTTTTACTTATTTAACATGTACTGCAGGTCAATAACTTCATCATATACCAAAACTAAAATAGAATTCTGAATGACTAATTGCATTCACTTATACAACTGAACAATATACTTTGAACATTGTTCAATAGGATTGTTTTTTACATGCAGTGTGGATTTATCCAAGGAAACATTTTCTGCATCCTGACTAATGAGAGCAATCACTTTTCCATTTCTATTACAGAAGGTCAGAGCTATTAAATCATAGCAAGAAGAATAGGAGTGTGTATTGGACAATCAAAAGCAAGAGGCTGAATTATACAGGCCGACCTGGATGTTAAATTAACTTTGTCACACCTGATAATGTTCAAACCTGCATCAGAACTACCTACACAAAATGGCACAAACAGCAGTTCTTAACAGTTGTCAGTATATAATATAAATAGATTGTTCAATATGAGCTCTGCAAGAACCCCCTGAGGCCCATCTTACTAGAGACCTTTTAAAATATGTTCTAAGACAGAAAATGCATAAAAGCTTGTTTGATTAGAAGAGTTTGCTTGAGTAAGGGCATCATTCTGTCACTAAAAGCCTAATGCAGATGCTTTTAGACTGCTTTTTAGTCTATCAGATTGTGTAAAAAAAAAAAAAAAAAAAAAAAAAGAAAAAGTTTGCATTACATAAGCTAGGAAAAACTAGTAGTTTTTTTTTTTTCTTCCATGAGTAAACTTGACTTACATAAGTGGTGTTAGCCCTGTGTCTACAGATAGATGGGATTTGTTTCCACAGATATACTAATCCCAGGTCTATTGTGAACAGGAACACTCAGTATGAGTCACAATAAATGATACTGCCCCACTTACAACTCACACAGACACACATGCTCAAGACAACACTCTCATTTGGAATAACCTTGTCAATAATGTGTATTCCATTTGCCCTTAAGACTGGTCAACACAGTTAACGTTGGAACGACAAGTGCCAGTCAGAAAATGTTACTGGCCTGAATAGCCTTCCTAAGGGCAATACTAGGAATAGGAACTTTGATTAAAATTATTATGCAAACTTGGCTTGTTAGTTAGGTATTGAGCCATCACCAAAGAGGAATGGTAACATTTTACAGAGCAATGGGCAGCATGATTGGACTTGACAAGGACCAAAGGCACACAGCCTGATTGTGTGAGTGGTGCAAAGCCACGGCCAAGGTATTCCGATATAATCTATATATATATATATATAATATTATCATATATTATATATATATCTATATATATATATATATAAAATATATATATATATATATATGTGTCTCAGGGAAGTCGACACGTCCTTCTTCTTTCAGCACGTGTCACTACATGTAAGACACCTACTACAGTACTAATACAGTCTTTTCTTACAAGGTTTCACACTTACTGTATTGACCTTGTTTCCAAGGTACGGTTTGTTCCATAGATAACTGTCCATGACTTGGTGAGGGTGTCACCACTAATGGATGTCAGACCGTCTCTCCTTGTGTGAAATGCTGCTGGAAATGTAGTTGTGTTGATTCAACTACTTCCTAAAAGCCTTTTACTTTCCCCAATGTACAGTTTGTTGCATTTTTGCAGATAGTGCAGTACCCTATTCCTTTAGAGGTGCGTGTAAAAGGTTAATGGCATTTTGCAGACCGCTCTGTAAAACATTTACGAAGCATTCAAATCAACACCACCACATTTCCAGTAGTCTGACATTTCAACAATGAGAAATACACTGCCAAAGATGTCACTTGCTCGGAAACAAAGGGAATGAGAGTTAATCTTCAAACTAGGAACATCTGAACAGTCTATTCTGATAACCATGACATCACCCACAGATACACACAGCTGAAGGAGGGCAACATAGTATCACCTGAGCAAGAAATTACATGGCTATATTCCTTACATGGTAAAATAACTCCTTAATACTACAAATGCGACATCATGAGAATATTTCTCATTGCTCCAAAATAACCAGTAAAAACAAAAACAGCTCAATGAGCACTCTGATTCTCGGAGCTAAACACATGTTAAAGAAATTGCAAGAGAAATCAGGAAAACAGAAGTGCAGCAAAATAAGTAAAGGTTTAGCAGCATAATTTGTATTAAGGCTATTATCTTCACAGTCAGTGAAGCATCATTTTTCTTTTACATAAAACATAAGAAACTTCATGATAATTGTATTATGTTGCCTAATAAAAGCTACAGTAAAACAACATTTTATCTGTAATGCATTTATAGAGCTATGAATAAGTCAGTTTATTTTAATATATTGTGAACTGATTATGTAATGGTTTTGGAGGAAATTGTCAGCGACACAGAATAGAAGTTTCAAATGAGACAAGCGACTGCAGAGGGATAGCCTACTTATTCTAAAAGGTACAGTTTTCAAAACATTTTAAGCAATTGAAGAAATCTTTTCTTGTACAACTGTAGATTTGTAATAATCATTTGTAACAAGATTTGAAAACTAACTGTGCAATGTCATGTGAACTGTAGACATCGATCCAATAACATATGTCTTAGTATTTAAAGACTTTTTAATTTTAAACTATTTTGCTATATGTATTTGGGCTCTGTGCCAAGAAATATATAATTCGATGAAGATGGTGGATTTACACAGCATACTCCAGGGCACCATGTTCAGTCTCATGTGATCACTGAAAGACAGATCAAGATCAACATTTAGAACAGGCTTCCTACAGGGTATGTTCCCAAGATCAGTTCAGATAGTTAACCCTTTAGTGCATGGCTGGATCTGTCAGAAAGTTAATTTTAGATAAAAAAAAATAAATAAATAAAATAAAATCTATTTTAAATACTCATCATCTACATGTATACGACTTAAGATTTCTACTTGATAGAAATCTAAATTAAGCCTATTTTGCAGGACACGTGTTACTGTTACATACTTTTTTATTTAATATCTGTGGCTTGTGTTTGCACTTCTCATGGCAATGAAAATCAAGTAAATAACATGTCAAAAATCCTAAAATGCTTGTGTTCAGCAGTTGTGTGATCCTGTTCTCTGAAATACTGTAGGTCAACGACCAATTACTACAGTGTTTGCTGACCCAAGCAAGAAAAAGCTGAAACAAAGCTGTTTGTCTACTACTGTATAAAGATCACAATTGCTCCTTATGGGCAATTTGTTGTCCTGTGTATGTATATTTCATAATTATACCACACACAGATAACTGACTCCTAAAAACACCGCCTTGAGACTTTAAAACTCTGGGATTGATGCACTTAACCAACATTATCATGAAACTTAAGAAAAAAAAAAAAAAAAGGTAGCAGCTTCCATCAAATAACTGAAACCATCTGGAGCAATGCTGTTTCAACATTTTCTTGTTTTTCCACTTGAAAAATTCTCCCAGGGCTGGAGACAGTCACTGTTTATTGATAACAAAAGCCTCTGAACAACTGTTTTTGGATACAACATTGTAAAGCTATGGTACACATCTCCACAGATGTACAGTTTTCCATTCATACAGAAGCTTAACTGAAATAAAATGTCATTGAAACTCTGGATGAAACCTGGTCCTCATCACCAGAAACTAGAAAGAAAATCCAACACAACTTCAGTTCTAGTTTGTTACTGACATTAACCTAAATCTCTGGTAATTCTGACTTCAGGTATTACTTAAAATAAGGCTGTTGAGATCCTCGCCCCCTTCACAGGGCAAATAGATTCTCCCATTCCACTACACTGGTATAAACTATAGATCTCATGTTGATGACAGATGTTAATATGAAAGCCACAATGGCCAAAAGTAATGCATTAATGATTAAACACTCAGAGACAACTTGTACTTTTTAGGCAGCTGTGTGTGGTGTGTATTAGAATAAGCTCACAAAGGGAAGCGAGAGTGATGAAATCTGAGTTGCCAAGATTTGGGCTTTATTGTTTAACAATTACCCAGATTGCTGTGTTTGTTATACATAATTCTGTGAAAATTAAATATTGACTCTTGCTTAATACAATTCTATTGATCCAAAGCTCACAACAGTATCCTGGCATCAAAGTTGATTCTCTATTTGATGGTGTTATGTGCATGATCCGATGTAAAACATTTTTTTTAAATTGATTATTTCATTTCTTTTTTAAATAACCTCTTCAGGGAACATTTTTCTGCACAATAAGGTTTAAATGCAAGACACAAATTACGACTTTGTTAACAGTGTTACATTACATTGATTATATTCTAAATGGGAAATTGTAAAATGTTTTTCATATATTCATAGCAAGACATTTATTTTGACATTGCCTCCTCACTTGCGTGGAGTTGGAATGCATTGCATAAAGAACACAGGCTGGAAAACTAATTTCTGTTTCAAATAGGCAATCATTTTTTAATTTTTTTTTAAATATACTATGGATTAAATAGCTGTTGCACTGTAATGTCTTTAGACATCAGTAGCCAACATTATGTAGATGAATCTATCCTGTATTGGCCTTGGTTTTCTAGGACTTCATTCTACCTGTCACAGAGCCTTTATCAAAATAAACAAGCCAACACCTACAAAACCACAAGTACTTAAACCGAAACGATACATTTTGAAATGGATCACTTGAAGAATAGCAGCAAATATAATCTGTGGCTGGAAAAATGAGAATGTTTACACACATTTTATAAAAATATATATATAAAAAAAATGTGTAATATATATAGACACACACACACACACACACAGCTCTGGAAAAAATTAAGAGACCACTGCAAAATTATCAGTTTCTCTGGTTTTACTATTTATAGGTATGTGTTTGGGTAAAATGAACATTTTTGTTTTATTCTATAAACCACTGACAACATTTCTCCCAAATTCCAAATAAAAATGTTGTCATTTAGAGCATTTATTTGCAGAAAAATGCCAACTGGTCAAAATAACAAAAAAGATGCAGTGTTGTCAGACCTCGAATAATGCAAAGAAAATAAGTTAATATTCATTTTTAAACAATACAGTACTAATGTTTTAACTTAGGAAGAGTTCAGAAATCAATATTTGGTGGAATAACCCTGATTTTCAAGCACAGCTTTCATGCGTCTTGGCATACTCTCCACCAGTCTTTCACATTGATGTTGGGTGACTTTATGCCACTCCTGGCGCAAAAATTCAAGCAGCTCGGCTTTGTTTGATGGCTAGTGACCATCCATCTTCCTCTTGATCACATTCCAGAGGTTTTCAATGGGGTTCAGGGCTGGAGATTGGGCTGGCCATGACAGGGTATTGATCTGGTGGTCCTCCATCCACACCTAATTGACCTGGCTGTGTGGCATGGAGCATTGTCCTGCTAGAAAAACCAATCCTCAGAGTTGGGGAACATTGTCAGAGCAGAAGGAAGCACGTTTTCTTCCAGGACAAACTTGTACAAACTTTGTTATTTTGACCAGTTGTCATTTTCTGCAAATAAATGCTCTAAATGACAATATTTTTATTTGGAATTTGGGAGAAATGTTGTCAGTAGTTTATAGAATAAAACAAAAATGTTCATTTTACCCAAACACATACCTATAAATAGTAAAACCAGAGAAACTGATAATTTTGCAGTGGTCTCAATTTTTTCCAGAGCTGTGTGTGTGTGTGTATATATATATATATATATATATATATATATATATATATATATATATATATATATATATATATATATATATATACACATACACACACACACACACTTATTTAAAAAAGACAAAACAAAACAAAAATATCCTTACTAAAAATGCTCTTTGCCAAAATTGTCATCTTGGCATCGTGTGAATCTTGCAAGAGTAAATAACGGTTTAAAGAATGTCACAGTTTAATGGGAATAATTATTGTACAAATAGCCCATCTTCCTTATCTCTACAATTTATAACTCGCTTTTGAGTTCCCAGTTAAATTTGCATAATGTCAAAGCACAAGCAAGCTGCTTTGTAATTTCATACATTTCAAGCCTCCCAAAGCACTAAACTGAGTTTTATATGCACACCACCACTGGGGCTGACCAGTATTAATATATTTTCTATATGCAAAACTAGTACAATTTTGAAAAAAAAAACAACAAAAAAAAAAAAAAAAAAAAAAAAAAAAAAAAAAAAAAAAAAAACAGACACACAACAACACCACCACCACAACATCATTAGGTAAGAGACAGACATAGAGAACATGTTTCTAATTTAAGCACTAATAATATAATGTCATACCGGACTGACCAACAGATGTTCATATTAATTTAAATGGAAGTATTAATGCTCTACTTTCAATTACACAGTTACAAGCCAGCATTACCATTACTGGGAGACATTTAAAAATCCTGGCATCCTTGGTATGGTGGATCTGGCATTGGATGTCCCCATTTGTGCACAGGCTAGCAGAAACTAAATGCTCTTCTATAAAAAACAAAAAGCCATATTCTGCCAAAGCATTTACTATATTAAAAGGTGTTATTTAAGGCATTTTCTGAATACTCCGATGCATTTTCCACACCAAATTCCCAAGTTCTGAGAAAAATACATCAGACTAGTTTAACAGCACCCGACAATGTCAGCATCAATATAATTTACCAAAAAGGGATACCGTACTGTGGAGCTTAACAGCATAGGTCTTTGGTAAATGATTAAATTACTGTTTCTGAGTAATTTCCTTTGAGGGGGCCTCAATAGCCAATGCCTGACTTGTGGGGCATACTGTACATACCACACTTCTCATCAGTGAAAGCTTAAAATACAGGACAGAACCCATGCTAATTAGCACTGAACCTGGAAAGTGCCTGAAGCGGTACTCTATTTATTAATGGTGTGACATACAGTGAATTGCAATGTTACCGTCTTAGGCCTTTTTACATATTAAGCATTTAAAATATTAGAAATCATAAAATCCAAGTCAAGCCTGGTTCTATTTATGTTGTTCTCCCACCCCCTCCCACATAAATCATAAGCTCTGCGGTAAAACCCTCAGCTGGGAGCTGCCATGTCAAAGATGAGATCTAGTAAAGTTGTAAGCTATGGGGGCAGCCAGCATAATATGTCTTCAAACTCAGTTTATGATTCGAATTAATCATTCTCTGATAATGAGGCTGCAACAGGCCTGCTGAATAAAAAACAAGTTTATTTGTGAGGAAGAAATATAAATCATCTCCCTATGGATAGACTGACTACAGTTTTGTGCGTTTTTTGGTAGAGGCTATGCAGAACGTGAATCTCTGTATTTTGAGAGTAAGAGCTACACTGTTTGCAATACATGCAAGCAATATAGGGAATTAAAACCAATTAGAATGTGAAACCACATTCTACTACAATTTAACAATATCTTCTACCAGATTTTTTAAACCAAACAAAACAGTACAAAAGAACGTTAGTAATAGAACCTGTATGCATCAATATAAAAAGCAAGTCTCATCCCCACACACGCTGAAGAAAAAAAGCAGTTTTAGCCTTGCTGGAGGCAAGAAAATCGACTGCAGCAACACAATGGAAGTGTTCTGTTTAAAAACAGTTTGTGACTGAGGCTTTCCCCTGCCCCCAGAATAACTGCATTATCCTTGGTATAGTATAAAGTAAAAAAAAGGTCAATCTTTGTCTTCCGGAAACGTTTTATTTGTAATAGGTTTTAAATATGCAATCCTGCTGGCTTATGTAATGAACCATGTATTACTCCCCTCCCCCAGCCAGAACATACCATGCATCTATTAAGACGAGAGAAGCCCTAACCCTAACTGGTGTCTTTATGGCAAATCTTTTAGATGACACATACTTCGACAATTAGGACACTGTACTCTGGCTGGCCTTTTATGTTAAGTTTCTAATTTTTAATGAGTTGAAGTAGTTTTGTTTGAGTAACAGGGTTCTGAAAAATATAGCGTTACACGTCCCCAGGTGTTGCTACAACTGCTTAAATAATGTACCTATATAACATTTTTTTTTTTCTAACCCAGCTACTTACTCTAAGCAGCTGTAATACCAAAAACCATGTTATGAATCCATCACAATGAAGGCAAATTGTTTAAATAAAACAATAAAATCAAGTGACCATTTAAAAATAGACATGTAAAGGAATTGTATATACAATGCCTACAGAAAGTCTACATCCCTTTGAATCTTTTTTCACATTTTGTTGCGTCAGTGCCACTGAGTTTCATGCATTTAAATGAGGATTGTTTTTCCACTTATCTACACACCATACTCCACACTGCTAAGGGGGGAAAAAAGTTTATTGAGGAAAAAAAAAAAAAATTTAAAAATACCAATAATTGTGGATAATCAGATGAACCCTTCGGAACGATAAGTCTTACTTGGTGGAAGCACCTTTGGCAGCAGTTGTGCCATACACCTTCCACTTCTTAATAATCGTCTTGACTGTGCACCAAACGGATATTCAAGGCCTTTGATATTTTTCTGTATCCATCCCCTGATCTGTGCCTTAACAAGTTTGTCCAAAAGTTCTTTTGAAAAGTCCTTGGTGCTCATGGTTGAGTCTTTGCTTTGAAATGCACTACCCAGCAGAGGGAATCTACAGGAACTGTTGAATTTATCCTGAAATCATGTGAATCACAACAATTTAACAGGTGGAGGCCACTTATCTTGGTGTGTGATTTTGAAGGCGATTGGTTACACTTGAGCTAACTTAGGATTTCTATTGCAAGGGGGGTGGACACTTATCCAACCAAGCTATAACAGTTTTTATGTTTAATTTTCTACAAATTTCCAGAATATTTTTTTTCACTTGGAAGTTGTGGGGTAGGATGTGTAGATCAATGAAAACAAACAAACAACTACTTTAATGCATTTTAATTCCAGACTATAAGGCAACAAAAGGTGAAAATTTTAAAAGGGGGTGTAGACTTTCTATAGGCACTGTATACTCGCTTGCACACACACACACAATTAAAGTTAGCATTTCTACACATCAAAAACCCAATAACCTTAAGTAATTTACTATTTACACAACTTCCCTTTAATGCTATTCTTTTATTCCTAGTAATGACCTGGTGGCTGTCAAGTGTTTTGAAGATATTGCAAAACAGCAGTAGCAGTAGTATGTTTGTGAAGATAATCTGTATTTGCCACTTATAGGACTAAAAACATAACTCTGAAGCAAATCAAAACATAAATCATTCATTTATTACCTGTAGTACATTATATTTACTACTACAGTAGATCTACAACACAGCTTAGTAAGTCAACTGTATGTTATAAACACAATCCATTTAATCTACAGCCTGTAAGCAGTTCCCACTATTTTCCAGCAGTTCAGTTAAGTCAATACTTTGCTCTACCTGTGCAGTACCCAGGGACACATTGTTTAATTACTGGCTCTGAAAGATTTTGATTAAAACCCATAGGAATTTGTGATATGCAGACCAACTTGGGTAAGCATTTAACACATACTGTAGAAGTGTGAAATACAGAGCACTCTTGAATTCAAGCAATCACCAAAGCAAGTCACCTACCACTTTTTGAAGATGTTTCTCCTTCCGCACATCTACCATGACCATTCCCTGCTTGACAAGTCCGAGTCCAACATCGTCCTTGGAGTCAGTGAACTGCAATGTGACATGCGGGCAGCTTCCCCCCATATACTCTACATTCAGCAGACACTGAGTGTTTTGGATATCTCTCACAATGCTGTCAACTACATCTGCACGGGCATCCTCCTGTAGATGCAGAGAAGGTTATCAGAAAGACTGCATTTCTTTTATTTAGCTTTTAATGTGATTAGACATTCAAAGTTGTTAAGAATTTTTTCATCCTGATTTTTGTAGGAAAACACAATAAACATTTAGAAACCATTTGAAACTTCACCACATTGTGAAACATGATAAGTCACTGCCATTTTGACGGCAGCACTTAAAATAAAGGGGAGTTAACCAGTCATGTTTGGAGTTTATCATGCTAGAGACTTGTGTGCACATCAGAGACAGTCTCTATGAAAATTTAATGAGCAGGTGTCCATGGGGAGATGGGGGAAAAGGAATGCTTGCAGAATCCCTGGGGAAAAGGAATACTAGCAAAAAGTGATGACCACAAGGCACCCTGAGTCTAGACCAATCAAGCATTTTCCATTAACTGGGGAAACATTGTTTGTATAAAAGATGAATAAAAACAAATGAAAAACACTTAGTAGCTTATTTCAATGTTGACACTATTTAGTTCTAAAAAAAAGTCCTGAAATACTAAGACAGAAGACATATTTTTAAATATTGATAACTTTTTAATTAAATCACTTACATCTTGTGGGACCTGGATGTAGGCAAACCCATACTCAGTAGCTTGTGCAGAAAGGGTTCGTATGTTGAAGGCTGGAGGGAGTGCTCCAAGGCGGGTGGAAGGTACGTTCTCTCTCTGAAGAAACACAAAGGGGCTGATGTAAGGACAGGCGCAGTGCAGAGCCCCGTGAAATCCTTTTTATTTATTTATTTTTTATAATTGCGTTTTATTTTTCACAAATTTCGTTTCATTTTTGTTTTCTCATCTAAAAATGTTGTTTTGTTTAGTTTTATTGCATTAATAAAATAACAGTGCTGACAGAGCTTCCGTTTTCCTTCAGACCGCATCTATGGTAACGGCTGAGCCTTGTCTTTAAAGCATGTATTGTATAATCCTCCCAATTTAAAAATGTCATTCTATGTTTGCTTCATAATGATTTTTTTATTTTATTTTGTTTGTAAGTTACATTTAGTTTTATTTCGTATTTGTGAAAAACACAGGACTCTAGCGCAGTGCAAACAATTGTGCCTGCAAAATCTAAATTGCTTAGCAGCCAGGCAATTATTTTGCACTGTGGCCTATGTAAGCTTAAGGGTAATGCAAATTACTCAACACGCACAAATAATGAGCGGCAATCATGATAATGAGGGTCGCAATAGCGGCCACACTTAAAGCCGAGAGGTGAGGTGAGTTAAGAGTACAGAGAGGGATTTTACACACCTCTTTGGATACTTTTATCCAAAGCAACAAAAGAGACTAGGGGGTGAACTATGCATCACAACTGCTGCTGCTGAGTAACTTACAATAAGACCTTGGTTTTACGTCTCATCCCGAGGACAGAGCACAAGAAATTTAAGTGACTTGCTCTGGGTCACTCACAGTGACAAACCCCTTTCTTTAACCATTGGACCACCAAAATCTCCATGTAAATCATATTTAAATAATTCAGCAATTCAAAATTAATTGGAGAAACAGATCATATGAGACACTCACTTTTAAAAATTACACACATTATTGTGTGTGTGTAACATCAGTATACAAAATATGTAAATAGTTGTTATGGTATTACCATATTGGAATATAACCCTAAACAATATACAGGTGTAATTGACAATACAATGGTTGAAAATGGGAATCCCAGTAATTTGTATTTAAATGCATGCGTTAAGATTGTTTTCCTGATCTGAGAATGTAGGACTATGTAGGGAGGACTATAATTAGGATTAAAACACATTCTTCAGCAAACAGGGGAGCAATATACTTCAGATGATTTACAGAATAGGAAGGGATTTTATTAAATAAACTATAAAAGAGCCTAGACTATGTTAATTTGGATAAAGAGGTTTGTGGGTAAATGTGTTGCCGGGGGTTGACATATTGGATTTAAGTATAAAATACATAGCCTACTCTTAATGTCTGTTGATAGAAATTTATGTTGGGTAGACCAGAATTCCTTTTGAGATCAGAGTTTGTTACAAGAATTCAACTGGAGAAACTATTACCACCAGCAGTGTCTCCAAACTGAAAACCAGTGCCAGACAGAACACTACTAAATACAATAATGTAGTACAATGATACGTTGTTTATGCACTAGCCATCAGTGGAACACACACTTTAAACAAGAGCATAGCTTGGATAAAATTAAATGACAAGCCATGTAAAAAAAAGAAACCAATTTTTCTTTAAGTAAATCAAGTAAACATTACTCAATTAATGTTGGACTAATCATAAGGGAAAATGTAAATCTTGTAGGAGAACAACTGAGTGAGTTAGAGAAACAAAGAATCTAATTCTCTAGATATCCAGGACAACATACTTTAATTATGTATTTGACACCTTTTACAAATTATTTAACAAAACAAAAGAAAAAACAACATTTAAAAAAAGGGGGAAAGTAAACTTGAGAAACCACCTGTTGGTCCCACTTGAGCTAGAATAACTCACCTTCTTCATTTCTATCAATTTCACTGTCTTCTAAAACAACCATGGCCAGACAACATATCACTGCTATAGCACAGATTGAGTTGTGTTTTTCAAACCACAAGTCCCGATTTATAATTTCAATTATCCTCACTTGATCCAATGTCATAGACCTAATTTGTACCACATAAAAGCAAGCAAAAAAGACCCACCAATATAAAAATGTGCTTTCAGCTGCCAGTTGAGATGCAGGTTTAAATAACTCAACATGCTACTTGCCTGAGGTAAAGTAGTCTGTCTGCTTCTGCACTGCTGTGGATGCAGAATAAAAGGGCAATACGTGCTGCACAAACGTTTATCAACACTCATTGTTGTCAGACCTGTATAAGATGCTTAGTTGTACACAACCCTCACCACCTACCATGTATAATGTTTGTGGTTTCTTTTTGACCTGGTGTGTACCTTCTCTCTAATCTGTTTTGGAAATCTGATACATAACCTCAAAATACTAATGATGCCAAACAGCAACTCTGAAATCCAGGATCTGATAATGTTATGGATACTTACTTTAGAAGTGAGAGGAAAAACAAAAAAAACCCCAACTACTTACGTTGCCATAGTCGATGTAAAAGACATGAACTTTAGCAGGTGATTCTATCTTCTCTACTCGTGCTCTGTACCTAAATTGGGGGTAGAGACAAAAAGAACAGCTATAAATCATTGCATGCTTATTTCCCAGCAGGCTGGGTGTATCAATGCATTGAAAATGGAATATGGAGTCTGTCACCTTTGAGTTTTCAAATCGATTTCAAACCAGGATAGTAATATAAGCTGTCATGAGGGTCTCAACTTGGATTGAAGTACACAAGCGTTCTTGTCATAAAAATACAACTTTTCTATATCTTATTTTGAACCTCATAGCCACAAAGAACTATACATGCCATTATACACACACCTTCATAACAGTGTCCCTTTCAGAGCTAAAAATTCTGAAAAATTCTTACAGTTACCAATAGTTACTTCTCTGAGACTGCTTACAATTCATAGAGATTTTTTTTGGCTTGGCCAGGCTGCAGCTTGAACCCACTTGTTCCATCCTCCATTGCCATTTTCAAGCAGGATACAACATAAAAAGCGAGTTCATGTGTCATGTAAGACTTGAAGCGCTTTCTGATTTCCACACTATGCATTAACCATAGTCCTTTAACACAGTAAGTACATTTGTTTTTGAAAAAGGAACCATTACAGTTGAAAGTTGCTGAAAAATATTAATTACAGTAACACGTTACTCCCCAACACTGTTTGTCTGATACAGTCAGCACTTACATATCTGACCCTATAAAATGTTGACCTGAGATGCATATCTGATTGTTTTATTTTGGCCTGTTCGAACCCTTGTCCATTTTTCAGGGAACACACAAAAATATACAATATCAAAAATAAATATCTGAAAGGACAGTACTATCTTTTCAACAGAAGTAGTATTTTAATTCAGAAGGATATGATTCTGAAATTATCATTTGCCAAACACAGCATGTTAACTGTAACACAGTACATACTTTTAAATCCAGTATGTATTGTTTATGTAAAATTTCCCATTAACAACCTAACAGCAAAATGACATCCAAATGTTATCCATCCACAAATCTGTGTAAAACATAAAAGGCAATGCAATTTAGCAAAACCAAGAGATTAAAAATAACAACACAGTTTCCAGAATAGGCAGTATCCCAAATCAGTATTCCAAATTGCAGAATTTACTAGTGCTCGGTAAGGCCCTAATGTTACAGTTTGGCTGCATTTTTGTCAGGTGAAACTGGAGGAAGTGCTGTGTAACTGAACAATATAAGACTGAGGCTGATTTGGCATTAGAGACAGAAAAAAAAAAAAAACACGCGGGCTGTGACGGATATTCAGATAAATTTTAACACTGAATAGATGGGATTTGTATCAGAAAACTGGTTGGAAATCGTGTGTGACAGGTAAGTGCATTAACACACACACAAAAATGGCAATAGATTTTATTCTTAACAGAAGGGTCGTAAAATGTGACTGATGTACATCTGGGTAAAGGATATTCGAGTGCTGACAGTATTGCATTAATATTTTTAGCCATGACTTTGGTGGTCTTTAACAGGAAATTTTAATGACATTATCAATATAAACACCAAAAATCTACTACAAACGTTAATTACGTACCTTTTTCATATCCAATTTTATTCTGCTTTATGTAGTATTTCATTTTTTTCTAATAATTTTAAAGTATCCCTTTAAAACAGTGGTTTTATAACAGAAGAACAAAAAATAAATAAAAAGTTGAACTTTTCAGAGTATACCTGCTGCCGTCACTTTCAGTTTAAATGATTCATGGGGTGAAGTAACAATAACTCATTTTATATAACTGAATGTTCCTATCTGAAATTTCAGAAACTTCTCTAATGGAAATGAGGTAAAAAAATAAAGCACAAAACTGGGATTCGGTCCAAGTGTTCTCAGTCGGGTTCTAAAACAGATTTTTTTATTACTAACTATGATGTACTTTAACCTATTTGTTTATGGCTTTGGGGAGGGGAGGCAGGGGGGTCCCAATAATGCTGGCCTTTCCTTTTCCTTTACCCTGTTTACGATATGTGCAAAATTTGAATTTTCTTACATTTTAAAACCTCTAAAATGCACAAGACAGTTTTTAGGAAACATAGATACCTTCAGTTGCTTGTAAACATTCTGAAAGGGTGAATTGCACTCCATGTGTGTCATTTCAATGGTTGGCACTTTCATTAATTCAAATACACTCCAAAATGTTAAAAGGGACTGAATTTTTCTATTGTACTTGTCATTCTCTGATCCCTCATAGGCTAGCTCCTTACCATTCCCCATCCGCAAATTTAGAGATGCAATAGTCCCCACGGCGTGGCAAGTAGGAACCCTCAACAGGGGGATGAGCAGCAATCTCACTTCTCATGGTTTCCATCAGTTTCTCCAGCTGGGTGCCTATGAAAGATACAAGGCCAAAAGGATAATAGTGTCAGCATTGTCACACTGCTATCTTAATTAGTACCCTGTCGACACACATGGCAAGGAGAGGATAACGAATGCAGATAACCTTCAAAAAAGACTTCACACTATTTGAGTTCCTTATACAGGTGTACCATATGTTCCTATTCATTATTACACAAAATACACATAAGGATGTAATCCATTTTTATAACTACATATTTAAAGCTTGTTTGACACCTGGGAAATGACACTTATGTATAATTACAGACTGTAATTTGAGTGCCCTGTATGTTTTTTATTAGTTTATGGTGCCAGGCTTGGAGAATACATTCCCTAGATATATCAATGTAAACAAACGCAAGGTGGTTTGCTTTTTGTAAATAATATGTTTTTCTGTTTGTACAGGTCACAGTGTGGTCTGTATTATAAACCTTTCCTGTCAATCAAGGTGGTTTACATTTTGAACATTAATATGTTATTATCTGTTTGAAAAACGCCACAACATAGACCGTAATATTTGGCAGACAAAAAAAAAAAAATTTTATCTATTGATATATATTTATATATAATTATATTATATATATATATATGATTATATAGAAGCGTATAATATAATATATATATATACTATATATAATATATATAAGGTAAAGCCCAAATTGGCCATTTTTATGTACACTAGCTGGTTTGCAATTGAACGCCAAATAGGAATAAGCATTCCATGTTAGCTGTGGACATTATCATATGTAAAAAGAGAACACTATTAAAAATGTATATGATGTGAACAAGGTAAGCCAAAGGCATTTTATTTAAGTTGCTACCTTAATTAGCATTATGTCAATGCTAAATAAAATGTTCTTTGGAAAGGCCTGTAGGGAAACTAAATCTGGAACACTTTTTGGGACAACTGTAGGATACAGAATAACAAAGATTAAATATTAAGAGGCAAGTACCCACAGGACTGTTGGAGTGATTTAAGCCTTATGTTTTTATATTTCAAAAGATCACATGCTCAGATCATGAAGGCAGACAACTGTTATTAACACACTTGGGAGACAGTGGTTACCTTAAGTTTAACGCCATCATATAATAGTTCACAGTATTTTTACTTACACTAGACATCACAATCTGAAAGACAATTTGATTAGACCATCACTGTTAACTTGATATTGATCTTAAAAAAAATAAATACATAAAGTTTTGAGATGGCTACGCATGAGGAGTGCTCTGTACTGATCTACTTTTACTCCTCAGAGATCTTATTAAATAATGAAAGTGGTAAATGAGTCCTCGGAATGCTCTGATTTTACGAGCTGAATGGAAGCACTTCATTTAACCCAATTAATATCCAAACTCCTCATTATACACTACGAAACACAGAGATTTCCAACTTTCTGCATTTCACCTATTTCTAGAAAAAAAAACACACACATTTAAAATAGTTAAAGTTCCCAAGCAGATTAGAAATGCAGGACAATTATTTAAAATTGGGGTAACTAGAGAACTGTCTTAAAAATCAAATTGAAATATTTAAATAAAGGTTTAAGGTAGTTACTAACCTTAAAACATGAGTTTATATCTAGAGAGCCGATACAAATATGATAAAACCTTGTTATATTAAATTACCACAAGTTATATAGATCACATATGGGGACACAGAGGATACACTGAAATCTCTCATCTCTGCCCTTACACAGCCAAATGCCAGTGTCTAAAACCTTGCTCATAATCATTAGTACATTTACAAGCTCCACATAGACATTTGTCAAATATTATAAATGAAAAATACTCAAGTGGATCCTCTTATCAATCCTAAAGTGAAGACACAAACCCAATTTGTGGTCTGGGCAGTTGTTCTGGTACTTTCCCAACTGGCCTGTGTTTTTAATTATTATTACTTAGTTATTAGCGGCTGTTGAAAATTAAATGTATAACATACAGAAAAAAAGACTACAGCATATACAGGATCAAAATATTAGAGGAAGACTAATTCCCCCAAAAGGGTTCAGGCTCTAGTTTTAACGTCTGGGCCTGGAGGTTGCATAATGCATTCAGGTGTGCATGCATGATTATATTGTCAACTAAACATCCCCTCACAAAAAAAGAGAGCAACTTCAAAAAACCTCAGCTGGAGCCAACGCAGACAGCTTGATGGTTAAACTTCCAGGTAAATAAGATGAAATCAAAACTACTTTAAAATGCAGTTAAGATTAAAAAGGTAATGTGGGGAACAATTA
The DNA here is from genome assembly GCF_017654505.1 of Polyodon spathula. Lineage (NCBI taxonomy): Eukaryota > Metazoa > Chordata > Actinopteri > Acipenseriformes > Polyodontidae > Polyodon > Polyodon spathula. The sequence continues at coordinate 12,960,906 of NC_054540.1, forward strand.
CTTCCTTTATTGTGATTTAGAAAGACAAAATGTCGGTCCGCATGCAAACCAAGAAGCAGGTCCCAAAAAGAGTCACCCATTGTTAAACCACAGACAAGCTGCAGTCTGGGAAAGTAACTAGCTCTATTGTAATACTTAAGAATAAGGTTATAAAAAAAATAAATAAATCATATAATCGCAATTGATTTGTTCTTACAGTATAGCCACTGCAAAAAACCCTTTCAAAGTCAATCTGCTACTATCCAGTGCAATGCACTTGTATCACCTTTAAAGCCTCCACTCTGCACATTAATCCCCCATTAAAGAGAGCTGCAGCTGACATTTGGTGCAATTTGAAAAAAGAAACTCCATTACTCATTGGAACAAATTTTCTTTCCAGATTAAAATAAAACAGAGTCAATATTTTATATTACGACTGGCTAACCCGGTCCCCTCTTACTGAAACCAATCAGGCATGTGAACGCTGATCTATCCACATGCTTTTTACTACAGCAAGGTTTCTGCAGCCCTCTTGAAAGAATCCCAAATGTATAATTTATACCGTAAATAATGATTGATTTAGATTTGCATGATCTGATTTTCAGACATGTCATAACAGCAGAGCAAATTAGTATTCCAAATAGGAGTTAAAACAAGATCTTTTTTAAGACTTTGCTGTTTTCTGTGTTCCCAGATCACCTAAAATAACTCTGTGCTTTCTCAACCATAAACAACTATTAATTTAATTTTGATTGTCAGGGTATAAATACTTTTGAATTAGCATTTTGTAGTTTTGCAAAACAATTGCTAAAATAAATAATTGTAGACATCTATTTTTTGTAACTGTTCCCTCATCCACAAAAGCAAAACTTTTGCTACAAAAGATTTTCCCTATAATTATTTGTTTTCGAGAAACTATACATTTTCTTGGGGTATGTAAACTTGTCTACAACTGTATATATTTTCACTATCAAAAACTAAACATATAAACAGCATTTAAAAATTACAGGTCACATAAATTGTAGTTAGAAGGTAAATCTTAATCCCCCAAAAAATAGTCACTGCTACTTTCCAGTTGTACTTTGACAAAATACCACCAATGCACAGCCCAAAAAATTTTCAGGTATAAATTGTTCATAATGAACTACACTATGAAGGCTTGAATATTAATTTTGAATATTATTATGTATATTTTAAGGCTGAATGTTTGCTTGTTCAGTAAAATGTTTATCAGGCTTAAGAAGTCAGCATTTTTGGCATAAAAATTCCCCTGCAAGTCAAATACTGAGGTACTGTACCAGCCTGTTTAATGGTTGATGGGCATTTTTTCCAACTTCTGTCTAAAAGAATACTATCATGGTCATTACACAATGCTGTAACTCCCCTGCACATTGGATTTATTTGCTTGTTTCTCCCTCTAGACAGGAGCTATCAGTAGGGGTATCTCTAATAGAGGCACTAATGGGATGCCCATTATAGAAATACAGCCTCCTAATTCCAAGCATAGGGCAGTCAAATCAGTGGAGCTAAATATTTATAAATCTGCTACAGTCATCCAGGCTAGGATTTATTTATTTATTTTTAAATTCGATATTAAGCATTGACCTCTACAGTCGACTCCCGTTAATCTGCGTTTCAATAATCCGTGCGGTTTAATACAGTACATTATCAAAATGTATTGATGCAAAAATCACGTGATCTATGCGAAAGCAGGTATTCATGTGCTTTATTAGTGAGAACATCAGCGTATCTGCAGAAGTGCAAGGTCATAATTTAATTCAATTAACAGTACAGTATAGTGCAAACCAACGGACAGTACTGTATTGTAGTTACTGAAACCACTGACAAACGAGCAGAAAGCAGACTTGACTCTTAGCTTGGCAGTCTGAATATGAAGAGCAGTTACAACAATTAAAGACTTAATTGTGACTTTTTTTAAACCAGCTCTCTGCCAATGAACAATGCTGACTATGTACAGCATATATTTTGACCACTGTTGGGACTTTATATATAATTTCTATTATTGTATTGCATTTTTCAAGTTTTCAATTAATAGCGCAGGGATGTCGCAAACAGTAAACTCAATTTTAGTCAATCCGCGTTTTCCTCTAAATTGGGCTCAAATTGGCCCCAAACTGCATGGATTAGCTGGGGTCTACTGTATCTTCAGCCCTACAACTGTCAGGAACTAGTTACCAATTACAGTTAACAATGAAACATTCTGACAGTGCTAGATTCAGGTGAGTGTGCAGTCCTACAAACAACACTCAGATTCACTTCTGCCAAAACCTTTTAGACTACAAAGGTTTTTACACTTGTTTTTGTTGTAGGCTTCCTCAAAGATTAATTTTAACAGAACAAATAATACTGATGTTAAAACAGAAACACAAATAAATAAACCACTTTACATGTACAATACCTAAAAGCTACTTGACATGTTGATACACAGTCTATTACAGCTGTTTAACCTCTCTGCTTTGTTTGATTCACCTCATGGTCTTTTGGTAGCTGCCATCGGCCATGTTTGATTTGTATTTCTATGTGTCTCTCTCACACACCCACATTCCAAGATTGCCTGCATATGAAGGTTCTTTTTTTTTTTTTTTTTTTGGGTAAACAAAAACTTTATTTCTATTTCAAAAGGACATCATGTAAGCAATTCATTTTATGACATTCTAAGCTTTAATAAAAAAGGTTAATTTGCATGTAGAAACTAACATCCCATTACAGCAATGCCTGTATTTTACTCTATATTCTGAAAATAAAAAGGAACTGTTTTATATCATAATTTTCCCATTATGCTAGTGCAATAGCGACAAGGTTTATTATATGGACATATACCTTATTGCTTCAAATATTGCTTGACAGTTTTTAAACCAAATTTTTCTTCTCAAAAATGGCCTGCATCTTAAATCCGAGTACAGTACAGTGATGCATGTATTCAAAAAATCGGCAACAAGGGCTCCCTAAAGCACTAGATGTGCCCTATTAGCCTGGAGGTTGCCGGTACGCCGTCCCCTGACAGGAGCTCCCAGGGGACGGCGCACAGTTGGTCAAGCGGGAAGGGGGGGCTTAAGTTGGCCAAGGTGTCCTCGGTTCACCGCACACCAGTGAAACCCCTGTAGTCTGGCCGGGCGCCTGCGGGCTTGCCTGCAAGCTGCCCAGAACTGCGTTGATCCCTGAAGCCAACATTACGCTTCAGCCATCAACACCAGACAGAAGGATAACTACATCATCAGATGGAAAGAAACGCAAATGGATGGAGATGCAGATGGATCACATTAGTTTACTGTAAAGCTACGTCTTAGGTTGGTGCTTATCTTGGCAAGAGCAGAGTTCAAATCAGCATGAAGTTTTAATATCTACTCTATGTAATGGAAATCATTATTACTGCGCTCAATTATAACTATTTACTGTATCCTGTACTTGATTTTACTCTTAAAAGGTAACCGTATTCACTTTTTTTTTTAATTACTATTACTTGAAATCGTTCTTATCCATTTATTTTATTTACTACTTACTCTCAATGGAACTTACTTATAGTAAATATGTGCTTATAAGAGTAACTGCTCTTAGTCGAAATTGCTCTCAAATGTAATTTACTGTAATTATTTTCATCTATTTGAATTTGCGCGTATGTATTAATGACTATTGTACTTCATAACTGCTCTTATCTGTAATGTGACATTTTGTAATGTGATCTGTAGCAACTGTAAGTCACCCTGGATAAGGGCGTCTGCTAATAAAAATAATGTTGTATCCCAACGGCGTGATGCTTCACATCGCCGTCGTGTCTTTGTAACAGTCATATGATTGAATCCAGGTGTAATTCCCTACCTCCCACTTTGTTCTGGCTTTTTTGGTTTTTAGTAATCGGTTCGTCAACACTACCAGCCATCATGACACTTCGCCAGTAATACCGCACAGCAGCACACGTATACGCATGCCAGGGCCCTGGACGCACGCACCAAAAAACAGATGACTGCAGGTTAACATGATTGGATAGTCACATAGATGCAAACAACTCACTCAAACAACATGCCCTAAACTAGCAGAGTATGCTGTTGCACCGCGAAACAGTCCAGCAGCTACATATAAAAAAAAAATATGAAAATCAATTTAATATTTTACGCCTGTGTTTTTAATGTTTACTTAAAATTGGGACACAGGACAAAGTCCCTAATATTAGGACAATCCTGATTTTAATTGGGACATCTTGTCACCCTACATTAGATTCTGTATGCAGAGTTTCCACAACACTGGAAATATGAAGTTGTCAGCTTTAATGGTTCATGACATATTAGCTGCAGTGGCAGCAGGCTGACAAACTCGTACGAACTCCCCTTACAGGGATGCTAAACTATTATAAAACTGTGCAGTGCTTCAATAATATACTCTCTTTAATGTAAGAGATCATCCTTTTTTCTTGCCAATATCTGTCAAAACTAGCCAATAATAATAATTCTGATCGATTTCCACATCTGTATAACTTGGGAAAGCTTTGCCTTACATTTCTAATCAATTTAGTGGATGCAGAACTTAATGTATGGTCTTCACACCACAGAGACAGAGAATGTCACACTGCAGCTGCAGGGGGATGCTGCATGCTTGCCTTTAACAAATGACAGCACTCTGTTTTAGTAAGGAAGCAAGTACCACTATTTTTAGGCTTTATAGTGCTTTGAAACAATGTCTACTACAGCTTATTTAATGTTTAAACAGGCCTGTGAAATGTCAGCAAAATCTTAATTTTATTCCATAACCTACCTGGGAATAACACGTAAATTTATTGCGATTTAAGTAAACCCCTAGTTAGAATAAAAAGCTAGTAATTCCCCTCCAGATTACACAGTGGCTTCTCTTTGTTGCCAGCAGGTCATCACACAGTCCTCTTTCCCTACTGGGATCTGACGGTTAGCCACTTCAACCTCATTAAAAAGACCAATTCTTCATATCTGTCACTGCTATAACCATTAGATGATCATTTCAAATTGTATGACAATATATTCACTGGAGGATGACTACATCCCTGCTTTAGAAACATTAACTTAAAAGCTACTTTCTTAAATGAAACTAAACACCTTAATACCTTTTTCAACGATCAACATTCAATCCAAACTGTATGCAATGTTATTTGCAGTCATTGTTGATAGGTCCTAAATCACCCTTTCTGTGTACATTCCGACACACACTTCCAGTCAAAAGTCAAAAGTACACCTGCTTGAAACCAGGTTTTTCATGATTGTCTATGCTTTAAACTGTATAAACTTGTCTATAAACACTTAATATTTCATTATATGATACATGTACTTATATAAGCTGATAATCATAAGCGAATTGCATTCAAAAATTAAATTTTTAAATGAAAATGTAAATCTTGTCAATTTCAATGAAATGGTCACCCAAAGCAAGGGGATTTCAGTCTGAAGCCCAAATCAATTTATACTTTGGGTAAATCTTAAACATATTTTCTGCATTGTCATGACTACAAATTAAAAGCATGCAAGTTTAAAAAATAAAATAAAAATATGCCCACACCCACACACAAGTAGCAATGTTTAGATTTTCACATTAAGTAGAGATTGGACTGGCATAAAAAAATATAATGCAGGTGTAATCACCTGATGCCAGTTCCACAAGGATATAATTGAAGGACAATCCAGTGTAGAAGGCAAGCTGTGATTGTCTATTTTTAATTTACCAGGCATAGTATAATGTTAATTGTACCAGTAGTTTTCAAAAGGGTAAATAGTATTTACTACTATTAGTTTAAGCATACCCAGTGAGTTTCATTTCAAGTGGATTGTGTTCTACTTGACATTCCCAAACCCCCACTCTATATATTTATATCTATATCTACCTACACTTAATAAAGATGTTCAGTTTTGTTAAACATGTATTTTTATTTTTAAAAAATTGTTTTATTTGATATTACGTTAGATTATGTAAAAAGTTAAGGTAATTGCACGCAAATTAAGAAGAAATCTGATCCTACGTTAGCACACCACTTGGGGAATTTAAGTACCTCATTTCTACAAAGAGACTACTACATAAGTAGTTAAAAAAAAAAAAGAGCGCTTTCCTTCATCATTATCTAAGTGCAGTCATGCAGCAAAACCAGCATGCACAATGGAAGGGAACAAAACAAGAACTACATTTCAGTAATACAGATCCAGCTGGTGAAGATCTGATCAAGAGAAAATGCTTTCAGAAAGAAAAAGTAGTCAGAGAACCAAGCTCTTCCTGAGCAACAAGGGACCATTTTATAATTGGGATAAGTTAAGCTTTTTCTATATAATTATTTAAATATGTTCAACACTGAACATTACAGACAATGCCTCATAGAGAAACACCTCAAAACCAACTTCAAGTAATGGCAGCTTTCATTACAATACACTTAAGGCTAGTATTAAGCTCTATTAAAAAGAAAGAGGGTTTCATGATATTCATGACACTACGAGCACTTCACAGCTCAGATGCTGGGTTATTCATTTGGGCAAAGTACATCACTACACATTATTGAACCATCCACTTTAAATAGGAAAAAAATAAAATACTTTTAGATTTTCAGTCTATCCACACTTACTGTCAAATAAGGCAACACTGAAATTAAAGAATATTAGGAGATGTGTAGGTTTAGGTTTGACAATGAAACTACTTATTTATTTATTTATTCATTCATTCAATAATCACTATTAAAAACTATTTTTCAAGCTATATTCTTTGGATGAAATTGGAACACTTTCTGCTACAGTGGCTAAATGTTACAGGTGCTTCAGCATTATGGTTCCACAGGCTTATTAACCAATTTAAAATCAGTATGTTAAATTATGGTAGTTGTTTTTAAAAGAAGTGATAAGGAATAGGCTAGTCTGATGTAACAAAATCTCCTTTTCAGTACACTTTGACAATGCGGTGTCAAAAGTGATATCACTGGCTTGGCTGAACATTGAACCAGTATACACAGTCTTATTCAAATGTCCATACTCCCAGTGTATTTATCACAACAAAATTACTTTGGGTACTGGATTCTAATCAATATAGACAGACGGCTATGCAAATCTGTACGATACGATTTGTATTAAATGTTTTGAATACCAGAATTGCAAAATCCTTTTTTTTTTTTTAAATTATTATTAGTATACCAATACTAAAAAAATATTGACATCCTATAGGGCGTGTGGTATTTTTCCCTGATGGATCAGACTATGTAGTCAATGCTAACATTATGAAATACAAATGCTACAACATGATACATATGTTCTGATCTCCAAAGAGAAATCATGGGAGCAGTGTGAAGGGGATCCTGGGTCACTGTCATTTAGGAGACAAAAGGTCACAAATTGAGAAATCTCTTGACAGAAATGGAATAGTCTGAGGCAATGGAAATCATTACATAATCTGGCTCTATAGGCTATAATCTCAGCCTTCAAAACCTGTAAACAAAGCTTTCATTTAATTGGCCTCAAATGCCAAAATATGAAGATTTAAAAAATAAATTAAAAAAAAAAAATCTGTTAAAATAAAAACCGCCCAAGGAGAATATATTGATTATTCTGATTCAAGCAGAATTTCTCTGTTTAATAACAAATATTCTTTATTTGTTATTAAATCTTGTTCTAATTTTAAATTCCCTTCTAATCACATGGTTTTTCAGTATGAAGCTTTTATCCCTTACTTTGATGAAAATGGAAACATAAACCTTCTTTTGATAATTAAACTACTGTACTAGCCATGTGGGGGATCAAAGGAGGAGTCCCTGCATGCAGTGCAGGTCTTCAGATTGCTCTATACTGCAGCTACACTTTCCCGTGAATTACAGGAAGAGACTACCTGGCACGTGTGGGTTGTAAGAGGGTAATGGGCTCCAGTTGTTTGAATTTCAAACCCCCAAAAAAATGGGAACTCACCTGTCTCAACATCCTGCACGTAGAAGTGGAGCTCATCTGTAATTTCTGTCACAAACACAGGCTTGTAGCTGGCAATTCGCTCCTTCTCCTCCGTCACATGGACTACCTCCTCAGTGGGCTGTTCCTCATAATTGGACCAGATCTGTCATGTAATTATACAACAAAGAAAACACCATTAAAGGACCGTGGTGGGTGTTAACTGAAGCTTTTCCAAACTACCATGTTAGCCCAGATAAACCAAACCACAGTTTAACAACAAGTATAGATAAGTAGGAATTGTGTACAACATTGTAAATAATTTATGTCCAGGTCATTTAGAGTGTCATTTTGAATAACCTACTTTGAATAAAGACTTGATTAATATAATACTAATGGCTGGGTAGTCAATGGACAGTGTACTGTCTCGCTTGAATACGCTCCTGCTAGGAGTACTGTACATGTAATTCCTTTAGAATACTTGATTTAGAGTTTATGTTGGGTGTTAAGTCTGATGTGATTCATTTCCGGACATTACCCAAGATAAACCTGCCATGATTTTGGCTAACAGCAAAATTAAATCTATACATCAAACATTCCATTATTACGCCATTCCAAAGCCAAAAAACCATGAACCTGTTACATTGCATTTTTAATTTGAGGCGAATTACTGGTTGTATTTGAGTCATTACATATTCATTAAAGTTGGGCGTTCCTTTGTGGATGTTTTCTGTGCTCAGTTTAATATTTAAATGGCTGTAGAGTTCTTTTGGCAGAATGTTCCGATTGAAGTTCAACTTACATGACTTGTGTATTTCATGCTAAAATATGTAAAGGTTCATTAAGGATGTGGCATCTCATTCCCAACCCTTCAGACTATCGTACATATCAAAACCATAGAAAGCTTAATTCCCACCAGCAGCTTACTGACTCCAAGCACGGTACTCAAGGCTGCCCAGTATTACTGCACACCCCTTTAGGGATTCTAACAGGATAGCATCTTCATTTTCTGAAATAAATGTAGTAGCTAGTAGCATTTCTGTGACTAAACTCTGTATTACTATTGTGGGTTTTATACCATATTACTTGTACATTTCCATAGTATATGATATTGGGGTGGGTAGTAATTTTTATTTATTTTTTTTGCTGTCCAGCCAGTCCTTGACAGCCCACCAAAAATTTCAGGTAAGCCCGCTTCATTAAAGTATTTTAGGATGTGCCTTTTATACATGTATACTTTAAACTGTAATCATTACATATATGACAAATACTCATTTACATATAAACACCCTGTCCAATATAAATTGATACAGTCAAGCACATTATTTAAACCAGAAGTATGGACAACAATATTTTGTATTGTTTGTTTATTACAGGTGGCTATATAAAATAAACTAAAATCAAGAGACTTACCCAAGTAACATACACCAAGTTGTCCACCATTAATGACCAAAAATCAACCAACACCCCCACCCATTTAGTCTATATTTAAATTATATACATATTCTGTATACGTTCGTCATATACCCCTTTCCAACTTTAGATAAAAACAGCAAAAGCAAAACGGTATCACCCACACAGTATATATTTCATTTGTCTGCATACCTAGCAGAATTTAAAAAAAAAAAAAAAATCAGGACATCTGTTAACACGAGAAATTCATAAAACAATCTAAAACATTATGTGCAGTAAATATTATGTAGGCTATAGTATGAAGTAATTTACATGCTACTGCATCCAGTTAATAGAATAAGTTTCCTGGGATCTGCTAAATTCAAAAGGAAGATGTCATTTTCAGTCAACAGCAGCCATTTTCATTTTTTTTTTTTTTTTTTTTTTTGTTCGTCTGCAACAGCTTGATTTTGTTTGACGGACAGCCTCCATTGATATAGCTCCTGGGACAGACCCCATCTGTTATAGCAGTGAAGTGGTCAAAATAGAAAATTATACTGCAACTGTGCCATGCAGATCACAGTGCCTAAACACTGTGGTTTCTGTGTGCTTCTTACCAAGAAGTTAATATTTTGCTGTTACAGTGGTTCAGTGAAAAAAATAAACACACATACACACACATATATGTCAGATTCAAATATACCTACAGTATTTGGTATTTAATCAAACTACTTTCATACTATTCTGCAGACTGAAAAATAGCAATACGTCAGATGACATGAAAGACAAACACCCAAGGCATATAATCTTCTGTGAACTACCACTCTGATTTATTACACTTGAATGCAGGTATGTTGCTACTAAGCAAAACTAAATAAAAAATACTGACTTTTTTTTTATAAGGTTTGAGTGCCTGATCAGCTCCAAAAACTGCTTGAATTCATTACACACACACACACCACACCACATACAACTTCAAAAGGAAAAACAAAAAAAACAAGATCAATTACAAATAAAATATGGCAGCTGTTGGTACACTACTGTTAATTTAAAATTAGAATTTCATATTCTGCACAAAAATGTAGGTCCATTAGGTTCCAACATAGTTTTATTACATAGTAATTACATACAAAGTGTGACACTAAAGTGTAATACACAAATGTTCTGCCATCCAACTAATTCAGTTCTGTTTTATGTATACCAACTTGTCTAATTTTGGTAGTATTTTGGAAGTTAGAGAATGTTACGTTCAAGCCCTGACCTTCATTTGAAAGACTGCTGCTCTACATTCATAAAATCTCCAGAGTTACAACGTCACCAACACACAATGCCCCTGCGCAAAAGATGTCAGACACACTCCTAAACATTGATTAAACGTGACAGCGTGTCATTTCCAATACAAACCCCAGGAAGCTTAACAAGTAGAGACCGCTGTCGGCACCCAGAACACAATACCAGTTTTCAGTGGAGTTAGGGAATGGGAAAACATGTATAAATAAATAAAATACAAATAATTATAATAAAGACAGAAAAAAATAAAAATCACCTTTCTGGAGCAGACAGCTTGTTAATTTGAATCAAATACTTTTTTTGGCTCCGAGAAAGTACTGTAATATGCAATTATACCTTAGAGCAAGTACACCTATGATGTTTATCAATGGAAACATTTGCGGTATGACTTTTAGATTGCTGGTGGAACACCACGTTCTGAGGCTTCTGATTTAAATTATATCTGTCAAACCTGCTTAATAACACTCCTGTTGATGTTTGCTTATTATCACAATATTACAACATCCTGGTCAGAACATACAATGGGAGTCAACTGGGACAAGCTCCTGATAATATAACTTATCATATTTGACTGAGTGTCACACAACTGACTGCTATCCCACCTAATATCACTTTTGGGAAACAAAAGCATAATAAAAGTTTGCATGCAAGACATCTGCTGAACAGTATTGACATCATATAAAGTATGATAGCACAACAGATAGAAATGTCTAAAGCTTTGATTTAACTGTTACACTGTGCAGTACATCAACTAAGCACTACAAGTAACATTTTGAATCATAGTTCAGACAGACAAAGTTACCAACAAAAGCCATGTATCAGTATGAAGTGGGAACTTTAAATGCAATGAAACGATAGTGATTAGATAGACAACTCCACAAACCCTAATTACATGACTCTGTCAAATGCCCACACAGAATTACTATCAATGATTTTAGTTAGGGTTGTGTTGGAATTCTCAGTCCCAGAGAAGAAAGCAAACTGTATTAATGAATTAGCCTGTGGTCCGCGAGTGAATTCCAGGTGGTCTACAATTCTACTAACTGCCACAATTCTACTAAAGATATGAACGTAGTCTGCATTTTTCCCCTTTGTCCATATTCTTTTATTACAGGTGTGTTTATAAATTAATATAGGCAATATTACAGCTCTCTTTAATGCAATACCAAGCCTTCAAAGCCACCATTAAAAAACAACTTTCTAATGCAAAACAAATACTAAATAACTTGCACTTTATGAAGGTACATGTGTCTTTTCAATTACTCTTTTTTTTAAAGCTAGCATTATTTTAAAAAAATATAAATAAAAAATTCTACCTCTAGTATTCATGTAAATGCACTGCTTTCTAATCTGTGCTCATTCTACTGCTTTTGTTCAATGAACTTCAGGAAAAAAAAAACAATCGCTTTCGCTCTGCATAAACGTAGCACACTGCATTTAACATTCCTAACTCCATTTGAAAAACAATTGCAATTCCATTTTCAACAATATGTGTTGCTATTATTTCAATATGTTTTTGGAGAAGTTAGCTGCATATAGTAATAGAAGTTCATGCGAAACAAAAAGGCTGCATTTGTAGCGTGACTTACGAACTGTACCATAGTGTGAACGATCAATTTCAGCTGTGTTTATTCAGCCAGGTTTAATATCTCACAAGACTATATGCCAAGACTATGACACTTGATGCTGTCATATTTAATTAATAAATATCATATGGGAGATACTGAATTTAAAAGAAGGACTATGAAAAAGACCTAGGAGTTTTTGTTGACTCAGAAATGTCTTTATCTAGACAATGTGGGGAAGCTATAAAAACGGCTAACAAGATGCTCGGATACATTGTGAAAAGTGCTGAATTTAAATAAAGGGAAGTAATGTTAAAACTGTACAATGCATTAGTAAGACCTCATCTTGAATATTGTGTTCAGTTCTGGTCACCTCGCTACAAAAAGGATATTGCTGCTCTAGAAAGACTGCAAAGAAGAGCGACCAGAATTATTCCGGGTTAAAAAGCGTGAATTGAATCTATTCAGTCTTGAACAAAGACGACTACCTGGCGACCTAATTCACGAATTCAAAATTCTAAAAGGTATTGACAATGTTGACCCAAGGGACTTTTTCGACCTGAAAAAAGAAACAAGGACCAGGGGTTACAAAAGGAGATTAGACAAAGGGGCATTCAGAACAGAAAATAGGAGGCACTTTTTTACACAGAGAATCATGAGGGTCTGGAATCAACTCCCCAGAGTAGTTGCTGGGACTTTTTTTCTGTATATCACACTTTTTTTTTTTAAATGAAAGTGTGCGTGGTTATAGCCATTCTCTTTACTTTGTCTGCCTGCCATAACAGCAGTAATTTCATTGCCCACTACTCATACCATTTGTGGAATACATGCATTTGCTATATGGACAAAAACAAAGTATTTGCCATCAAGGGTAGAATATTTGAACTCCATATCTCCCCATCTCTCACTAGCTCTAATCTAAATTTGGCTGCAACAATAAGATGAAAAAAAAAACTTTCCAAAAGAGCTTTCTACTGAGACAAGAGATCATACAGTGTTTAAAATTATTCTACTAACCAACAGACCAAGAGAATAATTTTGTAAGATGCAGGCACATGCACACACATGATAAATATTATACCTGCAGAGGTCTGAGTGTTTGGATGGGGAGCCAATACACATGAGCCTTTAGAAAAAGAAAGGGTGGCACACTCTAGACACAGCCTCAGATTAAACTTGCTCCAACAGTGGCTGCAATAACTTGTGGGGAGCACAACCGGCTGTTTCCACCAAGAGTGTGCCTGTAAACAGTGACTTGACTCTGTCACAAGCTTGTTGCGGTTCAACAGTGGTTGGCGAACCACACGGCTGAACCAGAGCTGTAGAGGGTGTATATGTAAAAGACCCATGGGGAGGATATTCGATGCCTCTGGAAAACAACTCTACAGAGGAAGTTACTCTCTCCACTACTATGTAAATTGCCTGCTTTTGCAGCAAAGCTGCTACCTCCTCAGCCACCTGGGCGATGGCTTGCGGACCACGACAGTTGTTATTGCCATGCCCTGGAAAGGAGGGGACACGTTGGAATTTGAAAGAATAACCAATTTGCACCGTGTTGAGAGCCCAGGGGTCTATGATGCATAGGTTTCAGTAGTCCAGGTGGCTCCTGGAGAAAGAGCTCTGGGATTGTGGCAGCAATTTCCTAGGGCTGTTCCTTTCCCTGTGGCGCAGCCTGTGCTTGTTGTCTAAGCACAGGGCACTTAAAAGCATGATTGCCACCGCAAAAGAGGTAGCAGGCTGCCTCGGGGCGGGTCCATCCGAAGACGCTGCAGCCTGCGGAACTTGTCTGTTATGCGGCTGTAGTCTAAAGTTGCACTGTGCTTTGTAAGGCGGTGCACCAACTCCCTGGTGGATTCCCTTACACGCTGCAAATGCTGTAGCATTTTGGGACTGCAGCATCCAGCAAAGTAGCCTTATCTCCATCCAGAACTCATGCCTGGGAGAGCCAAAGCTGTCTGCGTGCAGCCACCAACACTGCCAGGTTCCTGTCTATAGCTTGTCCACCAAGCTTGGAAAGCCTGAGCAGGTTCCTTGAGTTCAAGTGCAACTCTTCAAACTGGAGAGACGAGGGCTTGCATGGGTCAGCAACGGACCCGATAAGGTGAGCCCGGAAAGCTACAACGATGCTGTTGTAGCTTCCCAGAATAACAGAGAAAGCATTAGCTGTATATGCTTTCTTGAGAATAACCTCAGTCACTCTGCCTTGTTTGGTTGGACATGCTCTGTCCTTGGAAAGCAAGGACAAGTTAGCAGGCTGAACAAGTGCAGCAATGGGGGCCTCTACAGGTGAGAAGTAGGTAAGACCCAGCTCGTCAGCACCAGAAACCCTGTACAGTGCATCCATTGAACAGGAAACCGCCACAGCAGTGACAGGATGTTCCTAGGTGGACTATAACTCGTAAAGCAAGTCCGGGTGGGACGGAGGGGCAACAGTGGTAACTGTCAGCTGCTTATCATAAATAGAGCGCCTTTCAGATGTGCTGCAGGCCAGGGCACCTGCAGCACTGCAGTTGCCTGCTGCATTACAGGCATAAGCTCAGACGAAAGCGAGAGCTGTGCCACTGACATGTCAGACTCTGCATTATCTGATGGGAGGACCAGCTGATCATCCAGCAAGGGTGCAAACTGAGCCGTCGGTGACACTACTGGCATTGACGGTGGAGCTGAACACTCTCTCAGCAGTTCCGCAAGGATTGGTTGCTGACTCGAAACTGCTTCCCAGATCTTGTCAAATCTGCCCCCTGCCTGCCAAACGTGATCGGTGGACTTTCTTCCTCCTCTGCTTCAGAAGGAGGGAGGGAGGGGTAGATGAGGGGTAACTGTAGGAAGATGGTGAGGAATGAGGTGTAGCGTTAGACATAGGGCTCTTCCTAGCTCGACTCCTACCCTCTCTGTGGACAGGATCACAAGAAGGGGGGCCAGCTTCACTGGTCGAGCGCAGTGATGCCGAGCGCTGCGCAGGTGTGAGGGATCATTCCCTAGAGCGACGTGCTATTCGGTTCTCGAGCATGTTTTTTGAATGATGCACAGATATCACACAAAGTGATGTCTGTCAAAGCCTTCTGCGCATGTTCAGGTCCGAGTCACACATGCACTCCATGTGCCCATCCTGAGCAATCTTTTTTGGTACTGTATTTTAGTACCTGCACTACGCACTCGTTACTGACACTGTGCAGATATGGCACTTGGTACCGACACTCCGCGCCAACTTGATGCACTTGGTACCGAAGCAGTAACCTCAAACTCGCAAGCGAGATCGGGGGTGATAAATCAGTTACTGCCAAGTGGCAAATTAGCAGGGATGCCCACATGCAAGTCAGCCACTGGCTAAACTGTGTAGTCCGTGCTAACTCCAAACCAGCAGCAGCCAGCACTGAATCAGTAACCTCGGTCCCTAAGGATCGGAGGAAATGAGTCAGTTACTGAATCAACAGGGATGCCAACCTGCGAGTCAGCCACTGGCTAATTCTAAATTATCGCATGACAATAGAAAAAGCGTACTTCAAAAAGCCTTTGTAATAGTACTGCAGAAACAGTACTAAAACAGCAACAAGCTGTAGGAACACCTACAATAACCGCTTGGAATTTTTCAATACTTACCTCTAAGAATGAAAAACAGAAACATATACATACCGGTGGATATGAAAGCAAAACCACACGGTCCACAAAATATTCTTATACTGTATTACTTCAATTTGGCGCCGCAGCGTTTATTTTAAATTGATCAAATAATACAACAATTTTCAAATAGTTTATTACATTATTTATGACATTTTAGAAGTATCGGTTACTTATTTTCTGTAATTCGGTAGCCTACCTCTATGTAGCAGAGTGTGTGGCTAACCTAGGTTGACTACAGCACATTTATCGTGACAGTTACTGAGAGCCTATTAGGCAGTTGGAAGGTCAAAGGAGTACTGTACCAGAGAATCAGATGTGCATATTGGTTGTTAAGGGGCAGGCAATGCTGGTGTGGCAGTTAGATCCAAGAGTGTGACAAATATGTTTTTCTGCACCAAAAATTACATCCAGAATAGTTTGATTTCTGTAAAAACTACAATATATCTTAATTGGTTATTTTTTTCTCACTGTAACTTGCTTGTCTGTAATTTTTCTGAAGAGAAACCGAAACTAAATCTTCTCATAGATAGTAAGAGTGTTGTTTTTATTTGTACGGGAATTACAATTGAACTAAAAACAAAACCACCTAAAAGAACTTCTGATGGACTGCTGTTCTGTATGTAGTTTATCTTGCATTCTTTCAGAACTGTACTACCATAAAATTAAATGTGCTTACTATGTGTGTGCACATTAGTTTGTAATTTACATGCTAGATTGAGGCTCCCATCATTTTGGGGGCATTACAGCTACATAGTCAATTCTGTAATGGTGAATATTCCCTACTTGAAATGGAACTGTCAAGGAAATTCATTTTAATATAACCATTTCTCAGACATTTAATTCTGTTGTCTGCATGACATGCTGTGGGGATTGGGTTGTTAACACAGATTCCAGAACATTCTTAACCAGATCCACTTCAAAGCTGATTAGATAAGGCACAGGCCACAAACTGTGTTAACTCTTTGAAGCTCACCTTTCAAAATGCTATCTGATTGTCCTAAGGTGTCATAAAACTTACCAAAGCAAGCTATAGTGACGATGCTGTTGTACCATTATTGTGTTAAAAGTTAGTTAAAATGCTTTTTAATTACAAAACTTGTAGACACAAGTTTAATACTTATTTTAAGTAAGTTTCCCAATAAACCTGAAGGGTTTATTGTGTTTTAAATGATTATAAAACTAATAACTATATTTAAATATTATCCTTTGATTGTATTGTGTTGTGTTTTATATGCTTGTAATCATAATTTTGCATAGAGAATGAAACTGAAATTGGTACAAAGAATGTAACTAAAGTTATATTGAATAGGAGGTTTAAATGATAAATGTAAAATCCTTTAATAACGAAATAGGCGGATACATTCCATATCTAACGCACCCTTTTTTGTGACATGCAACTGTCTATCAAATACTGTGAACCAATGGAAGGACCAACAAGGATTTGTTTACAGTACAACGGAACACCTAAACATTGTGTTATTTAAACTCAAAAGAAGGATTTTCGTTTTCTGGGCTCTCTCTGGAATCACTCTTGCTTGTTGGACTCACTTTCTTGAAAACATCATCTCTTTCAACTCAAACTCTGAAGTTTTTCAACAAAGACGCAATGATGTAATCTTTAAAGCTGTCCCGGAGAAGATAGGCTACCTCCAGAACGACAAAAGTTTTTGCCTATAGACTTCACGGAGATACTGCACTATGCTGTGCTGCTGCACAACTAACTTCCACAGAGAGGACGGCCGTGTTAAGAAGACTTTGTTTTAAATATTGCACCAGCAGAATAAGTATCAAAGATATATTGTGTGTTTACAAGTAAATGAACTGAAGCGATGCTTTTGATATCTTTACAATACATAATGTGCATCTATTCAACTAGATGCTGAACATTGTACATGCATACTTAGCCAAGTGGAAGCTGGCACGTGTATATGTAATGCGTGACTCAACCAAACAATGCATGATGAACTATTAAGACTGCTTCACTAATGCATAACTATGACCAGAGAGCACATCAAGAATTAATTATGAACTTAACAATGAATTACTTTTCCTTCAATGTTTTATTTTGTTTCTTCTTTACACATGTTTTTAACTATGAAGCCTAACCTTTATTCTTCTTCCTTTGGTCAATGAACAGGCAATTTACAGTATGTAGCTGTAAAAAACAAAAATTAGCGTTCAGTGTAAATATACTGCCTTGCTACATTAAGAAAATAATTTGTTTAATCTCCTGTTAAAATTAAGACCATGTACTTTTGTATCTCTGTTTTGAATATTATTTAAAACCTTACACTCATTATCCTTTATTTGAAAAGCAAAGAAGCTAATAAAGTGATTAAGCTGGCTATATTAAATGCAGGATGATTTGAATGACATAGTAAGCATGTAAAAAATCCACTGCAATGGCCATATGATTAATTTTTAAAGTGAATTCGTCCAGTTTTAAAGAAGTCTAAAATCAGAGAATCAAACAGTTCTCATACAGCTGTAACTGCAATGTCTTCTTCGTTTTTTTTTAATCCTTAACTCTTGAGGAACAAGTCTGTGTAGTGACACATGGCACCAGCTGCAACTATAATTACACAACCAGAATTAATTTCTCTTCATACACAATACTGCCCATCTAAAAAAAAAAAAAAAAAAAAAAAAAAAAAAAAAAAGAGCAAGACAGGTCAATCACTCGATGGTACTCACAGCTTGCTGTTATGCACATTAGTGTAAATTGTGTTACTTTAGTGTATTACTTTGAATTAATACCACCCTCAAATTAACGCCTCACTCAGATATCAACTTTTTAATAAATGCTGCCCTCGAATAAACGCCGCTCTCAATAAAGAAACGTACAGGTATACAAATATTGTGCATGTTCTAATGAGGTTCGCATTATAACAAGGACAATTTGAATATGGTTGAATGTAAATGAGTGCAAAGGTATAGTCAGCAGTGAATCTTTTAGTGATGTGGGCAACATTTTATAGTTCATTAGCAATTCTTAAAGATGTTTTTGAGGAAGGTTTGTCCTGTGCAGAAAAAAGGCAGGGAGTTCCTCAGAGAATACAATCTACATTGTGAAATGCCATCAGAGTGTTCCTAATCAAATGAAGTGCTATAGGACTCCAATATTGATCAGAAGCTGTAAAATAGACGATTAACCAGTCACATTTCCTGGTGTAACCTGACATCTTGGTGAACCAAAGATGTATTATCTTGGAGAAATTATTGATAAATCAATATATCAATTTCTAGCCATTTGCTCTTACAGCACTCCTGCCTTTTGAAAAAAGGTATCCTACAATTGCCTCACATTTATATCTGAATTACCATAGCACTTGGCCATATTCCCAAATAACCTTAACACTGAAGCTTGGAGAGGCAAAGAGAAAAATTGCAGCATTTTTAAATTGGGATAAATTTGAGGGGAAAACCTTCAAAACGATAGGTTTACGTTTTCAAGTCCTCGCTATAGTACTGTAGAATTCCATGTTAATAAATAACCTCATCAGACCCTACTGACCCTTATAGCAAAACCACAATAATTTGGGGATAAAACTAGCTTGTCAGGACAACCTGATAGACACATTTGTCTGCCAATTTTTATTTTTTATTTTTTTATAGGATTACAAAAATAACTTGCCAAAGGGCACCATTTAAGAGCTAAGCCATTGACTTGTAAGCACTGTAGAGTATATTCTACAAAAAGGAATTATATACTATTGACAGATTTTGGAAGACAGATTTGTGCTACATGTCTGCCTATTGGAGTCGTCAATTAAATCCAGGATAAGTGGAAGGATAAAGAACAAAATAATAATAATAATAATAATAATAATAATAATAATAATAATAATAATAATAATAATAATAATAATAATAATAAAATTACAAGCAGATGGTGTGGAAAAAAATGTTTTTTTTTTTTTTTTAAACTGGAAAAGACTGAATATAACACTGCAGAAGGAGGGAAACAAGCATGCAATCCCCCCTGCCTGCATTAATTCAAATCCCTTGAAATGAGAGGATACAAATCCTAAGAGCTGGCAGCAGTCATTTGTGTTCTCGTTACAGCACATGTACTGAAGCATGCATTAATTAGCAGTAATGCAATTCACAATGCCACATCTCATTACCATCTCTGTTGCTATCACCCCCAAAAAGAGCACCAGTGCAGTAGTGGAATTATATATAAACATACAATACCTGCAGAATAAGGGGAATTGTAAACACCACCTTAAGGGGTTCAAGGTAGATTATAATGGAAACCCAGAGATGATGCAGTTCTAAATGCCGTGTGGAGGGTGGCCCCAGGCAAATTACTGAGTCCTTGAGCAATACAACAATTCAACAATTTTGTTGAAGCCACTGAAAATTAGAACTCCGTACAAGAGAAAATATTGATGTGGAAAATACTAAAGACAGAGAACAAAACCTTAGAAAGCAGATGCAGCATTGACAGTACCTTTACTTTCTACTTTCATCAGAGGACAAATCAAATAGCCCATTTTCTAATCCACTGTAAATCTTAAAAAAAAAAAAAAAAATTATATATATGTTTTTTAATTAGAAGACGCCCTTCAAAAGAAAAAGTCATCAGCAAGCTTAAAACCAAAGCAACATTTCCTTAAATACTATTTAAATGCACCATTTAGTTCCCATTAGGACTACAGAATGACAGTGCAGTATAACAGAATGGGGTTCTCTACGGTCACATAGTCACACCAGTAAATCTGCTGTTTTATTTCACCACCCTGCCAATATACTTCAGCCCAACTCTCCAGAGAGCATCCACTCCTTGGAACTCGGAGACACAGGTGTCACAGTCTCAGTTTATTTTATCTTCTAGCTAGTTAGCTAGTGAAAGTAAGAATGCAACACAAAATAAACAAAGTTACTTGCTAACATTAAACAGTGTAACACTAGAATTGGTAGTGTCTGGACATTATCCTTGCGTACAGTAGTAACATCCATGTGATCCTTGCGACATGTGGCCTGGCATCGTCCTGCTGGGATATAGTATTCTATGTCTGCTGCAGGAAGGGCACTGCTACTGTCACTAGGGCATTAATGTGCTGTCATGTTGCCTTCAAAAGGGGTATTTGGATACTACACATGATGCCGGTCGTTGGTCCAGAACATCACTGCAATTTACTATATTAAATAAAAATAAAATTTAAAAAGTCCAAACTACTGAATATTTATCTATATATATATATACGCATTCAAAGCTCACAGCATTAAACTGATGGCACAGCAATCCAAATCTCATCAAATCGCATGGATGATTGAGTGCAATGTGATTTATGTAGCAAAACAAAAGACACATTTTCACAAAAAGCACTACAATTTATATTGTGAAATAATAAAATACTTAAGGAACATTACCTAGATTTTACACTTACAACCCTCCTGGAACAACAAACTGTCTAAAAAGACCAGACTATGACAGGTTTATTATCTTTATACCACCTCTATGTCATTATTATCCAATAACATGGGATACAGCACTGATACTGGAAGCCCTCTATCAGAACACATCACATCATTTGTTAGACTGTCCTATTCATTCAACAAAATTTGCCCAACAGCTTAAAATCAACACATTCAACCCCCTCACCCTACCCCCCACCCCACAAAAAAACAAAAACAAAAAACAACCTTGCCTTGATCTTTCTTAAATGATTTATCAAAAGCATTTGGTAAAATGTTTTTGCTGCTTTGTACTGCTTCAACAGTAACAATCTCATCTGCTTCACAGGCAAAGGCAAAACCACCACAAGGAATCTTTATTGATAGTATCCACACACCTCTCCTGCAGCCACAGCAATTTCCATGGAATGTGCTCTTTTGTCTGAACGCTGTTGTACGACTTAAAACAACTCTCTGCAACTGTATTCGTAATGGACATTGTGACAATATGAATACAAACATCCTTCTCCTTTAAATTGTTGAGGCTTGCCAAACTGTGCAGAGATAAGCAATTATTTTGTTCTGAACAAATGTCTACAGTACAACCTCAGCTCCCTAAGTAAATTTTAATGAGTCCAGTATATTACTTTTAAACTCTGTGTAATGAAAACCTGACACTGCAACTTGTGTGTTTGTATACACACTGCCGAGGGGGCAATATTTAAAAAAAAAAAAACACCACTCGTTGAAAACGAGGGCTGATACTTCAAAAGAAAAGCTAGGCTCTCAGCTTTTACTGTAGATCCCAATGGGTTAATTATGCTTTCAACCCCACAGCTGGAAGATTTACAAAACTGCTAGCAGACTGAGTGGGTCACCCCCCACCTTATCAGGTAATGCTGATTCGATATATCCCTTCTCGGCCTTAAACTCAATGGCTTAAGATTAAGGTTTTTAACAAGGCTTGCTTTTATTTGGGGTGGGGGGTGTCATTTATACAGCTGGCTGAAAGAAACAAAAAAAAAAGGGGGATTTGCTTAGATGGTACACATGGGAACGGGCAGGCTTCCATGAAGTGCCGAGTACCGCTTGGGTTAATGCAGGTCAGCCTAAAACGAAAAAGAACAAATGAACCACCACCTTACCTTTTCTTTCTTCAGCCTGGCAGCCTCTTCGGCAGACAGCAGGGTTTTGTAGTAGGAGCTCCTCTCAGCAGTAAAGTGCACTTTGGAAAGGGCATGCTCCACCAGGGCCACAGACAGATTCAGCCCATCAATGTGAAGCCAGCCAATGAAGTTGCCAGCCTTGTCCATGCTTTCCACCTCCACTTCAACCTAGACAAAAACAGATACTTTATTTAACAGATTTTTTAGGGAAAAGTACATTTTAACCTATTGTTCAAAATCTAAAGAGAACAGTTACAAAACAACATAGAATACACTAGCTATCTGAACAGAATGAACTACAATAAATGCACATTACCACAAGGTATATTGCAAGATGCTCAACTATCAAATTGGACAGTTACTTGTAGATAAAATTGCCAGCTAAGGTTTTTAGGTTTAAAATAACCCATGCAATTAGGTAGACACATTGCCAACAGTATTTTTTGCAGAAATACTTCTCAACACCGATGCAGTTATGGCCTATATGTACTTTGGTTCCTTAGTTTGTCTCTAAATTAAAATGGCTTTATTGTAGTACTTCTTTAAATCTGTCTAACTTTTAAATTTAAATATAGCATTAACAGGCTTTTCAGTTTTTCATATTTTAATTCTATTGGGTGTGATTCTTTTTTTCTTTAACTGATAGACTTTGTAAAAGAGTTCACTTAAGTCATGTGCCCTTTGGGTTGGACATTTGGAATATGAATCTTGAAATTGGTGACAGGGACACTGCTGACTGACTGCAGACCTTTACAAAAGATCCAAAAAAAAAAAAAAAAAAAAAAAGACATGGCTTCGTCCAATAAGGATACATCAAACAGATGTATACCAGGATTGGAGAAAAACAGTTTCTTGCTTCTCCAGAAGAAAAAAAAAATATGTAGGGTTGCTCGTTTATGGAGTACTATGGCCAAGCAGTATAAGGAAGAAATGGACAATAGCACCATTATTGCAATGGAATAAAAAGGTAGTTTTAAGCCTGTTAAATATTGAAAAAAGCTACTTGGCATTCTAGACAGCATTCTGCACAGAGGCATTCGTTTTGGATTTATTTTGATTATTTTAATATCCTGTCTGAAAGCAATGTGTCTCTAACTTGTCACAACTTTTTATATTTATTCAACAGTTATTAACAAGGCATTAACAAAGATTAGAATAAAATGAGAAAAAAAGGTTGAGATGAAATGCAATTATTATTATTTTTTTTTTTTAAACTGTGTCTCTGATGAGCCTCTTTGATTTCTCTCTAAGCCATAAGGGGAGTTTACTCAGTGTATTAGGTGACACATGCCAGTCCTTGTGCTGGTCCCCGAGCACTCTTAAATCAATAAGCACCTACTTAAAATAAATCACTCTAAAAGGCTCAGCTCAAGACCAGTTAACTGGCACAAAATTATATTAGCCACGTTACCACAGACTGGGACGTGAGGAGTCTGGAGCAGGGACAAGAACGCTGAGGGAAGTGCAGTGACAGTTAAAAGGAACAATGCAGCTCTGCAAGGACATCACATGGACACGGCCTTACAATCTAGGAGCATGATTCAAAAGTACTACAAGCATAACCAATTGTTTCATTAACCAAGAGAGAAATCAGATTCACGTCTTATTCCAACTATTAGATTCATAGCCTCACTTAACAACATTGCTGGGAGCTTGGAGGCTCTAGTCTAGAGTTTGTCAATTCTGTCCTGGGAGGATCATTCTACTCCAAATATAATGGACCACATGTGAGCATGTGAATTTTAATTTACAGTGGTGGTGGGGATGTATGTTACTGATATACTGGTTTTACTTTAGAATGACTCTGCTGCAAGGATGGAAATACAACATACTGCATAGCAGTTTCACCCACCCCAGGTTTTAATACAAACTTGAGCAGCCACAGTGTATAGTTAACAATCTCAGATGTGTCTTGTTAATCTCTTAGTAAAACCAGGAAACTAGTATGCAACTGGAAAGAAAAGGGTATTCACCACTAATCCTATTTAATAATTTCCATTATAAATACTAATGACAAATATACTGTAGCAGTAGAACAAGAACGATCCAACTATATGTAATCCTCTAAGAAAGCCTTCTTTTAACAAATACTCTTTAAATATCCTCCTATGATCTTTCCTGTGTTTTACTATGGACTTCTGGCAGACTGCATTGCTCTCAGTTACACAAGTAAAGCCCAAAGCTACTGCTGGCTTTTATTGCAAGGAGTAGAATGAACCTATAATGAATTAAATTAAATCTGCTGACATCAGAACTGTTAAAATACCCAGCTCACTTCTGGGCTTTGCAACACAGAAACTGCTAACACTAACCAATTATGTTCCCATTACAAGATTTTGTTTCATAAACAGAAATTACAGCAAATATTGATATATATTTTTTTAAATGGTGAGGGGCTAGGCAGGTATGTAGGAACTCTGAAAAAATAAAAATACCTACTAAATGTTTTTAAATAAAATCCTAGCTACCATGTGGTAATATCACATGGTCTATGATATGAGCAGAGAGTGTGATCTCATTTCAGAAATAATTTCCCACTCTCTAAAGAAGCAAATTTAAAAACAAACAAAAACCACTACATACCGGTATTAAGCTTATGTTAAACTGAAATAGCAGTTATAAAATCAGGCTAGCTGGTGACTGTTAGATAGCCTAGCCCTTTATGTTTCTGCTTACAACAAGCAAGGCAACTGCTGCCTGCCCTGATGAGACAACAGTCACTGCATAGTCTGTCCGATTAAAAAAGCACCACTTTAACCAACAGCACTTTGCAAAATTATAAGCCCCTTTGTTTAATTTCTGCCGACATGCGTAAGGGCTGGCTTTTGTTTCCATGCCACAGCTTGGTGTTCCAACTTTGAAAAAGGGAATACCGTTATTTTATCAGGATTCTGACAAACACTACAGAGACCCTGTATTCTGAATGCTTCTGGCGTTTCTTCTCTCTCTGAGTGCCCTTTAAGTTACATAACCCAGCAATCCAAGTTACTCAGCTCTCCAACACTGCACATCTAAATTTCAACCGAGGAACAGGAAAAGGAACACAACAAAAAAGCTACACAAAATATTAGTTCAAAAGAAATTACTTGAATTTTCAATTTAGGTTTAAAAGGCATGTAAATTCAAACACTGGCAATTATGGCTTCAAATTTTGCTTAAATCTAGCCCATTGTCAGATGGAATGCGAAAGCTCCGATTTTATTTATTTAATAAATTATTATATATATATATATATATATATATATATATATATATATATATATATATATATATATATATATATATATATATATATATATATATAATACACACACACACACACACACAGTACCAGTCAAAAGTTTGAGTATGCCTGCTTGAAACCAGGTTTTTCGTAATTATCTATGCTTTTAACTGTATAAACTTGTCTATAAACACTTAATATTTCATTATATGATAAGTGTACTTATAAAAGCTGATAATCATAAGTGAATTGCATTAAAAATTTACATTTTTAAATGAAAATGTAAATCTTGTCACATTTCATTGAAATTAACCCAAAGCAAAGGGATTTCAGTCTAAAGCCCAAGTCAGTTAATAGTCTGAAATGTGTATAACACGGTGTTAGAACACTGGCCTAAGTATGAATGTGTCTTTGTTAGATATTCTCTGAGTTAACTAGCATGTTACCTAATTAACCTTTTGTCACCAATTATTGTTAACAGGTGAGGGTCCATGATTACTATAAAATATAGGTAGCATAGGCACAAGTTTGTCATTCCTGAATGTAAGGGAGCAGAAAATGACAAATACGCTCAGTTAAGTAAAGAAAAAAAGACAGTCTGTAATTACTTTAAGAAATGAAGGTCAATCTTTAAGACTTTGCAAGTGTCTAACTGCTGTGGCCAAGACCATCAAAAGATTTGAAGAAACTGGCACTCATGAGGACCGAACAAGGTCAGGCAGGCCAAGGGTGACCTCAGATCAGAGAACAAGTCAAAATTTGAAATATTTTGATCCAACTGCCGAGTATTTGTAAGACCCAGAGAGGGTGAGCGCATGAGTTCTGCATGCGTGGTTCCCACTGTTAAGCATGGAGGAGGCAGTGTCATGGTCTGGGGTTGCTTTTCTGGTGACAGAGTTGGTGATCTTCATCAAGTCCATAGCAAGCTCAAGCAGCATGGCTATCATAGCATACTTCAGAGGCATGCTATTCCACCAGGATTACGGCTAGTTGGGCAGTCCTTCATTCTTCAGCAAGATAATGACCCGAAACACACTTCAAAGTTGTGCAAGAAATATCTGGCGAAGGAGGAAAGTGAAGGACAACTCAATCTAATGACCTGGCCTGCCCAGTCTCCAGACCTCAATCCCATAGATCTTGTATGGGACGAACTGGACAGAAGAGTCAAAGCAAAGCTACCCACAAGTACCCTATATCTCTGGAAATTGCTGCAGAAGAGCTGGGAAGACATGTCGGGTGATTTCCTGCTGAAACTTGTTAACCAAATGCCTCGTGTTTGTGAGGCTGTTATTAAGGCTAAGGGTGGCTATTTTGAGAAATCCAAGATTTAGAGACAATTTAAAATTTTCTTGAACATTGCTTTGATACTCCTTATGTTTTTTTATATTGTAACTGGTGTTTTCATTTTCAAATGTTATATAACGACGTAAAACATTGTCAGTTATGAAAAAAACCTAGTTTCCAGCAAGTGTACTCAAACTTTTGACTGGTACTGTATGTGTCATTATATTTATATATATATCTATATATATCACACACATACATAGTTCTTTTATTCAATTGCAGGTGTACTTTTTTTTAAATATTATTTATTTTCCATTATTAATTTGCTACTGGGATACTACCAACTAACTATTAATGGTACTTACAAGCCTGACGTGTCCACCAACCCCCTCCCCACAGAAAAAAATAATATAATAATGGTTGACTTTTTCTCACTGACTTAAGCTCTAGTGAGATGTGTAAACACAGAACAGCAGCAGTGAAAGCATACTGCCCGTGTATGAAAAGCATTAGCCACGTGATAATTGACTTTACTTCCCCCACAAACACCTACACATTCTACTATATTAGGAATAAACCCTGTATTGATTTCTAATGTGCTTCGTCGTCAGCCTCCCTCTGTCCCTACAAAGATCAATAATTGACTTATTCATGCTGTTTTACTTATTTGCTTATACACATGTTGGCATAAAAAAGCCTCTCCACAACAGAAAAGCATCTCATAAAACTGATTAGGAAACAGAAAACACTAAGCAATCTGTTGCAATTATAGCTGTGTTTTAACATTGTAATTTATGTTAGTCTGTGGCCACTGTGTGTGTGGATGCGCTGGGGAGGCCAAATAAGCTGATCCCTTGAGCCAACATTACAAACGCTACAAAAAGAAAGGAGCAAGAACTACGTTTTATGAATCTTATGGAAATTGATGAAAGTGGCATGGGAAAAACAGGTTGTACCAAGAGCCTGGTGTTGAGCAGGTGGAGTCTTTATACCAAAAGAAAAAGACTCTACAAGCATCAGTCAGTTTTGTCCTATTTTCCTATTAAACGTAGAAGGCAAGACTTTCTTCGGCATTATTGCCTAGAGATTGTCAAATTACCTACAAAGAACCTCTTCATTGACACCTCAGTACAAAAAGCAGGCATTCCAGGTTTTCCAGGATGCTTAGAATACAGCAGTGTGATCTGGCAACAAATTCAATCAGCTAAAAAGGAGAGGAAGGAGCTCCATGTCACATTCCTGGATTTGGCTAATGCATATGATTCAGTGCCACATGAGCTTCTTTGCGCAGCATTTGATTTTTTTCAGTTTACTGATGACAACAATACATTTAGTGAAAGACTGTTTTGGAGATTTGCAAATTTTGTTTTTCAACTTTAGAATTCAGCACCACATGTCAATGCCTAGAAGTTGGAATGATGCCAGGATACACCATTTCTCCACTGGCTTTTACCATGGCAAGGGAAGTAATTATTAGGGCGTCAAAATGGGTAGGTGGAAGGAGAGCGCTTTGCTTCATTAAATCAAGGATATATAATTATATATATATATTTAAAGGTAAAGTAGTAGATAAAAAGTTCTACATTAATGGTGAAGCAATATCAACATTGTCTGCGAAACCAGTGAAAAGTCTTGGGAGATGGTACGACAGGGATTTAAAGGACACAGTTCGTGTGGGAGAAGTTAGACAACAAGCAGTGGAAGGGTTGAAGAGCAAAGACAGAAGCGCTTTACTGGGCAAACTAAAACTGGTGCTTTTTCAGTATGGTCCACTGCCATGGCAACTGTGGCCACTGACTGAACGAGGTTTCTTTGACAACAGTTGAGAAACTGATATGTAATGGAAATCAGTACTATCCTTTTGTAGCAAAGGGATTTAGTACTCCTTTCAAGTTGCCTTAGAACAAAACAAATAAGTGTGCAATTACACCATTCCGAGTAGTCAAAAAAAAAAAAAAAAAAAAAACTTCACAACTTCCTACTTCAAATTGGCGATAAATACTTTTGACTTTAAGTAACAAATCAACTAAAACATAGCATAAACAGTTTCTGTATATAAGGCCAACGCAAGAGGAGGAGGACACCAACACTTAAATAAATAAATAAATAAATAAATAAATAAATAGGGACTAACAATCTAGGGTGACAGAAAAACAAAAGCTAAAAACGGGGAACGCATACAAGATCAATAAGATATCCCATTGACAGAACATTTTCCAATGTTTTGGCCTTGGTGGAACAAATAAATGCCCTGCAGCTTCAGAAAAGGGGTTGTAAAGGTATCCATCTTGGTTTGTGAGGAAAGATAAAACTGTCACCCCAGGGTTTATCTGGCTTAATATTGCTGTCCAGCAACACTGCTGTTACTTTTCAATCAAAGAATGAATGCTTCAGGGAGGAGAAGCAAGTTACAGGTTTCCAAGCTTTTCTTTTAGTAACCATGTGTCAAAAAACACTAAAGACCCTAAAATCCATTCATACGTTCACCTTCTGCAGATGAAGTATCTTTCGAAAAAAAAAAAAAAACTTCTGTGGTATGATACAAAACTCATGTTTTACGGAATTCAACACCATTTCTGCTCTTCTATAAAGATATAATTCATCAATAAAACAATCCCTGTCAAAAATAAACAATTTTTCTATAAGGTTTACTCTTAAACTCCAACCCCTGAAATACAGGAGGTTTATATTGAATTACTAAACTACCTGCTGCTGATTAAACATGTACAGTGTAGTTAGAAAGTAAGGCCAACATTAAAATTAGGTTCCGTGAAGAAAGACTGAATATACTACCTATAGTATGTCTTTATTCACTAGAAACAGTGCATTTCTCCCTGAAGATACACTTAATGACTGTTTACCTATCTTCAAAGATCTCAGGTAAACCAGAAATGCTCTAACAGCACATTACAATTAACTTCTAACTCGATTTAGATTTAAAAAAAAAAAAAGAAAAAGAAAAAAAGGTTATCCTGTATTAAGTCTAATAGCCAAAGAGATGTGTTTATTACCATCCCTAAAACTGGAACAGGATTTTATACACAATCCGAGGATTCATGATCCTTGCACACAATGGACACTTGCATTTGTCATATTTTGAGTTTAAACAACACTTAGAATTAGATGTGATGACAAGATCAAATATTGAATCTAAATTATCAGGTAGTTTTGCAAAACTTTTTAAAATGGAAAAATCACACAGTTCTGCATTTTGAAACAAGTAAATAACATCACACAGTAGGTATGCACTGTAAGCTTTTGAATACTAATCGCAATTGCCAAGAGACATTCTTCTAAACATCAGACCATTTATATTTTCACACCTAAAAACAAATACACATTTAATGAAGTTGTTGTGGCTTATTTCCAAAATTAATACCAATATAACCAGGTTTTTTTTCTCTGAATTTCTGAGGATGACTTACTGAATGCCACCTGTAAAGTGAGACCACAAGATATAATTACTTAATTACTACCCCCACCCCGACAATCTGCCCTTGGGATTGAAGCAATACTGAAAGACAACACTTAGCTAAACAGTTTGATTTTAGTGAAAAATTTAAAAAGGGTGCTATTTAAAATCAGTATACTGTGACATTTTGTTAGAATTAATCAATTTAGCAAGGTTTACATGCATTTGAGGAACAAATAACCGATGGAACAGCAAATAACTGGTGGCAAAAAAGGGGGCATAAGATGACAGTTACTTAATCATTCTTTCACTTGATTCAGTTATAACACTTAGATATTGAATTTAACAGATATTCTTCTGATAAGGTGCTGATATTATTCCTCTTCTGTTTTCAAAACCTCTACGTTCAAAGAACTTCTCAAAATAACTTAGGGTTATATGTCTTGTAGGGTGTATTTTATAATAACAGATTTAAAGAGAAAATACAGAGGCTGTTTTGTCCTTTCTGCTCAAGGTTTCACTTTTGCATAGCAATCATACATGCCTGAATGTTCTTAAAGCAACTGTAACAATGTGCTGAACATAATAAAATACATAATTTTAGTATGCAAAAACGCAAGTTTTAGTTGGAATTTATTTTGCACCCACAAAAGTTGATTGCTGGATTATACCATTGTATACAATTAAATGTTTCATACTGGCATATCTAAGCTAGCTGAAATATTTCAGTACATAATCTGGTTAAAAACAAAAACAAACAAAAAAAACCAAACCCAACAGCAAATGAACAATGTTCATGTTTTATGAATTGTTTCACGATGCATATCATAAACCATATACCGTGGTATGTATTGTACCGTTGTGAAGCCAAAGATCATAGCCACACTCCTTTTTATTAGTTTCTTTATTTTATACCATTTTTTTTTTACATTGTGTAATTTAAGATGTCATTTGTTTATCAAATGCTAAATTACAAGGATGAAAAAGTCAAAACAAGGTCAATGAATTGTTCAACACAAATCAGTCACTAACTGTATAATAAACAGGACCGTGGAGTCAAAATCAGAGACAGCCGGGGGTCCTTATCAATTTTTTTTTTATGAGAAAGTAGACATGTATTACTTAAAGAAAATCTGCCTTCCACTGGAAGAAAGTAATGTACATGTTTCCTAACTGTTCCGCAAACAGAGTGCAAGAATCTTGCATTCTCAGAGAAAAGCAGTCCCTTGAGTCCTGAAAAAGGCTTGTTCCCTTTTTTTGCAGCTGAGGGGAATATGCGCACGCACACACACACACACACACACACACACACATTCCATAGGTGTCGACTGGGTACTGCAAAGTCATGTCACCATTAGTAGCAACTACCCTTTCAAATCTGCCAGCAGTGTTGTTTCATGCACAAAGATATCGATTCAATTATAAACACACTGTACAGTTTTATACCTTACTGGTAAAATAAACCAACAGGAAATTGTAAACATTTTTTAAAAGAATGCTGTTTATTGTGCCTTCAGCAATGTAGGCCTTTTCACACTAAGAACAAATTACAGCACTCTTACAAGGATAAGAGGTAGCCCTGCGATATGTAAAACCATAATGATACCAATATGAATGTAAAATTCCTTTGTTATTTTATTATTATTTAATAAAAAAAAAGCACCCAATTCCAATTCAGAAATGAAGCACATGTTTCACCTGTCAAGAGTTGACAAATTGTTCAACCAAGAAAGAGGTAACCACCAGGATTCACCAGTGGCTCTTGCTGACAGTCTGTTTACTTCTGAAGAGGAGGCATGTCCAAATGAGGTCTTGCCCTGAGCTCATCTTGTGGAATTGGGCATCTGTCAAGCTAATAGATGGAGATCAAAAGGTGCAAAAACTACCTGGAAACTGAGGCACGGCAACCCATGTTCTGAGGCTCCTAACCATGATTGATCTCAATTGACCCAATTAAGCATGGACAGTGAGATGCTTTGCTATCTAGCTTACCCGACATGATGAATGGAAGGCATGGTCGATTTTGCTGTTGGCAGCAAAGATAAACCTCTTGCTGAAAAACACATTTATGTTAACTTAACATTATCTAAACCAATGCTATGGGTAAAGCCTAAAATCAGACACTGGAACAACATTTCTGCCACCCTCCAGTCACTTCCTTAATTTTGAGGTTCAGTACACAAACAGACAAATTATAGAAAACCTTTTACATTTATCTGTACGCAGTACTGAAATGTTATGAGTATTAAAAGCAGGCCTAAGGAAATAGAACAAAAATAAATCATAACTCAACAAGTACCACCCATTGTCTTCTTCCATAGCAAACAGCTGCATGGTTGGAGACACAGGCGGTTTTATTAATTTCCCAATTTTTTCCTTCCACTCAGAGGGCAGTCACTGACCCAATAAATGACAAAAAAGGGAACCTTGAAATTCACAACAGCTTAAGTATCAACTGAAACTGTCCTTAGGAGATGATCTGATAATGATTTTCTAATTACTTATGTTAAAGTAAATATTAACAGGTAGGAATGTTTACTTTTGTTGTGCTTATCATTGTTTTGTGCACATTTCCCCTTTTCTTTGAACATTATAATTATTATATCTCCCTTGCATCCAGACACCCCGGTTTTCTTTACTATGCATACAAACTTTGCAGTAAACTGGAGTTTTTTCCTTCAATGTAATTTCCTGGTGCGCAAAAAAATATTCCCTAGGGGAATACTGACACCAACAAAAATAAACAGAATAGATACAAGTTGCCTACTAAATCACTAAAATTAAGTACTTGATTAAAAGGGGGAATAAAACTACAGTGTTTAAACTAACTGTGATAGAACGGTAGGAAAAGGGCAAGTATCTTGCAGAAAAACTGATCGACTCCTGTGGTTCAAAACAGAAGATGGACTACAGATTACAATTCTGAACTTCAAGTCTTCAATTGCTTTTTGCAATGAATAGAAAGTAATACCAACAGAAAACAAAAAGTAGCAAGTAGGCTATGTGTTTTACTGACTGTACACTGTAAAATGTTATATGCACATTTACAAATGATTTATTTCTGTAAAGTGTGTGCAGCATATGTACAGTACTGTATCATAACCTGTTAATTCGGCACAGTGATCTATTTTGCCTTAATTGTGGACCAAGGCTACGAGAAAAAATATGTAACTGGCTAAAAACAATTTTTGTTTCAATTTAAAATAATCTTTCATTTTTTCAGCATTGTACAGTAATGTGTACAGAGAATGCAGTAGTACAATTTATTGTGTTACCAGCAGCCTACAGGCTAAAGTAAAAAAAAAAGTGTGTTAAGTATTTATTTTACTACTGTACTGTATATCAGAGTTGGGTTCAAGTAATTTTAAATGAAAATTCATTCGCAATTATATTCAATCAAATTATTATCTTAATCTATCTGCAAAGTACTTGCTTTTGACGGAATGCAATTGATCAGTTTCCAAATGCATTTGAATAATCTATTAAATACATGCGTCACACTGCATCTTTGATATCCTAGTAACAATCAGCAACAGCAACCATGTCTAAAACACAAAGCTTCAGGTTGTATGAGCACTTTGGTGTACCTGACAATGCTGAAAAAGTATGTAAGGCTAAGTGCAAGCACTGCCCACTGGAAATGAGCCTCAACAGAAGGGCTACCTCAAAACTCCTAAAATCACATGAAGGTAAGTTCATTTCTTCCTTTTTATGCAATAACACAAACCGCTCTTTTATCCACTTAAAGCTGCTATGTAATATTACATGTACTGTAGACACTTAGATTGCAGGACTACAATATAATGAATCACACTTCCAAAAAATGACGGTTAATTACACCAGACAGTTAACAGATTAACACATCTTTGAAAAGCTGTGCAATACTGTTCAAATCCAGCAGCTGCAAGTACATGTGTTAGGTCTCTTTCACAGAACAAGTAGATGCACCCTTATGGAAAGTACATTGCTAATTACAATGGTATTGAAAAGTACTGAAACATTAAGCCACCTAGGTAATGGCCAATATGTGCATACTTGGCTAGTCCAGGTTAAGTGCTGAAGGTCAAGTTATTAACTTTTATTGCTGGTTAAAATTACATGCACTGTAGCATTAAGCAGCATAAGTAGTGGTTGTTCTGCACATACTTTGTTTGCCCATGTCAAAAGCTGAAGGTCAAGGCACATTCACTATGAAATCAATGTGTAAAATTGAAACTAGGAATTGCACAAGTCAACATTTCACTCTTTGTAAAATGCAGCGTAATTGGAGTTAGGGTGCCTTATTACTCCCCCGTTCGTGGCCTACAGCAGAGACTCGATCTTGCAGTTTGGCTGCAGCATCTGTTTAACCTTGTTCCTGCCTTCTCTCAGTGAGCCGGAACCTCACAGCGCTCAGACACGCTGGTGCACTTTCAGGCAGACCAGCAACGGCTGCTGGGAATTCAAATCCTGTCGATGATGCGGTTTACAGTGGTAATGGAGTTTACAAACTGAAACAATCTGTTCTTCGAAAGAGAGAGAAGGAAACCTGAAAGATAAGACACACTGCTTTTCGGCAAAAACAAAACAAAAAAAAATAGAAAAAACAAACATATCTGTGTGCCTGTATGTATGTCTGTGCACATAACAAAACAACAACAAAAAACAGAATACTGATTCTTAAATATTTAGAACACAGTATCTGTGAATCATGCAAAGTGAATGGACTTAACAGTTGTTCTTCCAAACATTAATCCATTGTGTCTTTGGTGAATGTTGTTTAAAGTCTTTTCTTTTAGTATAACTAAAAGAGCTTTACAGTTTCACAATCTTGCGTATTCAGAGAGAAGTTTTTTTATTTTTTTTATATATAAACCAAAAGGATAGATTCTCCCAATGTTACATAAAGTAAAATAATGACTCATGTCCATCTGTATAAATTTTTATACTCCTATCTACTGTGAACTGTATTCAGGTAGTTTTTAAAAATTCAATAAATAACACTGCACTGCATTAACTATTCCATTTTCTAATCTCAAATAACCCAATATGATAAATTGCTTAACAGTTTAAAACTAGTACTACACATTACAAAACAGAGTTGGTGATCTTTACCAAGTCCATAGCAAGCTCAACCAGCATGGCTATCATAGCATACTTCAGAGGCATGCCATTCCATTAGGATTACGGCTAGTTGGGCAGTCCTTCAATCTTCAGCAAGATAATGACCCGAAACACCTCAAAGTTGTGTAAGAACTATCTGGCAAAGGAGGAAAGTGAAGGACAACTCAATCTAATGACCTGACCTGCCCAGTCTCCAGACCTCAATCCCATAGAACTTGTATGGGATGAACTAGACAGAAGAGTCAAAGCAAAGCTACCCACAAGTGCCCTACATCTCTGGGAATTGCTAAAGAAGAGCTGGGAAGACATGTCGGGTGATTTCCTGCTGAAATTTGTTAACCGAATGCCTCGTGTTTGTGAGGCTGTTATTAAGGCAAAGGGTGGCTATTTTGAGGAATTTTCAATTTGCTTGAACATTGCTTTGATACTCATTATGTTTTGTTTTGAATATTGTAACATGTGTTTTCATTTTCAAGTATTTACAGAAACGTATAGGACGTAAAACATTGTCAATTGTTTCCAGCAAGTGTACACAAACTTTTGACTGGTACTGTGTGTGTGTGATTGATTGATATATCTATTACAGAATGTAGCATGCCCTTCTCACTTCTGTATCTTAGAGGAACTGGTATGACAGAATCACTTGAGTATGAATTGATACTGTAGGTACAACCTGTTCAGATAAGAATGTAGCTATACAGTGGATGGTCCATGACTGAAAACATGGCCACCTAGCTTCGGGGACATCCAAGATACGCAAAAGCCATCAAATAGTTCTTAAACAGAAATGAGAATTATTTAAAAAGAACTGGGAAGATAGGAAAAGATAATGGTGTGAATGTGTAAATGCTGCAATACCAAAAGGGGGCTTTACCATGTCCTCATTCAAATAATTTTGTCTTGTATTTATAGTAAAGTTTTAAGATCTGTTATAAATGGACATTCGTTTACAGAAGTGTATCCATATATAAGCTTTTAAGATGTATTTTCAAAACTGGTTTCCTTAATACCTAAATAGCTAGAGACACAAGACCAGGGGAAAGTAATTCTTATACTAACTTTGTGTAAAATTGCAATATAAAATACACTTAATTCTGATAAAAACCTTCATTGTACACAATTTACACTTGAAACTTGTAAACTAAATTGCCATCAATTACAATCTTTACAGTCCGGATTGCTCTTTTCCATACAGCACTGCTGGGTGATGTATGGTGTGTCATTAAATATTAACCACTTGGCTGGCATTTGTTAATTTTCTCAATTATCCACCTTGGTACCAACAGTTCTGGAGCATCTTTTGCCCACCTTTTCTTAATTACTCTGCAGTAATTGAAACGCCTTCTGCCATGCTTTGATAAATGTTAATGTATAATGCATTAAAAGATAGTGTAAACAAAAGGGATAACAAATTGTTTGGAGGTGCCATCTGCATTTTAACAAGTTATTGTTGACTGCTGTAAATGGTGCCCCTTTTAAAAGGAGCTTGTCTAAATCTTGCTCTATTAATACTAATTAAATTGTACGCAAGACACAGTCCTTTACAGAATGCCCTTTTCTATGAAATTGTACAGTGTATAAATCATGTACAAATGTTTGTTTATTGAATGGGTAATGGGTATTTTCTTTAATGGTAATTGGCGAGGACACAGTACATAAATCCTAGATATACAACATACATATGCATGACAGGATGATTGTCATATAGTGTAGACCAGGGGTCTCCAACCCTGGTCCTGGAGAGCCCCAGTCCTGTAGGTTTTTTTTAGGTGCCTTTACATCAATGGCTAAACAGCTGGAACACATTAATCTTGACTAATTAAACAATTAATTCGTTTAAGTTTAATTAAGTAACAAATGAAAACGAGAAGACCCTGTAGCTCTCCAGGATCTGGGTTGGAGACCCCTGCTGTAGACACAGATTTCACAGCAAGACTTTATTATGGGAGCAATAGCCCACTCAGGCTAGACTTGTTACTCTCTGCTTTCATATCAGAGAAAATCAGGGAGAGAATTTGCCCACCTCCCAAATTAAAACTACCCCAGAAAGTTAATTTAATGCACCATCAAATACAAGTCTGTGTGTAAGTAAACTGCTTCCTGAGGGAGCAAAATTATAACATTAGACTTGTGTAACCTTACCCCTCCAGAATAAAAAAAAAGGATAAAAAAAAAAAAGCTCTTCATTGTTTACACATTGTCCAAACGAAAACTTCACTGACCATTTCAGTCATTTATTGCATTTCTACGGCAAGACATTGGTTCCTGAACTAACTGCATACCCTTGATAAAAAAAAAATAAATAAATAAATAAAAAGCCAGGCTTGACATCCACTTTCGCAATTTTGCCACTTCATTGCTTTACAATATCAGCTTAGTGAGTAAAGCAAAAAAATATACTGTCATCCATAAGGGAGCTCACCTGGTTAAACTATAACTAAAATGTATGTTGTTTCACCAATGCATTTACAGGACTGTATAGCCGCAGTATATGCATCCATAACTTCATAACACAATGCAAATTTTAAAGGCAGAACTTAAAAGTAAAACACTTCACAAATATGTCAACTTGATTTAGTTTATATGTGACTATAGGCAGGAGGCTTCCAAAGAATATAAATAAATACATATATGTTATTATATATTTCAACTTAAGAACATTTAAGGCAAATTATTCATTTTTCACCTTTCGGGAGTGAACTGCCATCCTGTGGCATGGAAACAGCGTATGTACTGTAAAAACACATTCAGAATCCCCTGGAATGTGCCACTTGAGAGTAGAAAGTGCTCACATTTTGTATTTATTGGTAGCAAAGTAATGATGTAATGAAATGTTAATTT
Organism: Polyodon spathula; assembly: GCF_017654505.1. Lineage (NCBI taxonomy): Eukaryota > Metazoa > Chordata > Actinopteri > Acipenseriformes > Polyodontidae > Polyodon > Polyodon spathula. The sequence continues at coordinate 12,999,071 of NC_054540.1, forward strand.
TTGTGCACTTTAGAGTAGTGTGCCCTGAATAAACTGTAACAGCCTGATTATTAAAATCAATAGCAAAAACTAAAATTCCCTTTTTTTCAGCAACAAATACATTAAAATAGAAAATAAATCAATGGATATCAAATTACAAAACCTAATATTGCACATACTCTTGTCAAGGATGGAGATGTGACATTCAAAAAGAAAATAAATAAACTGATACAAACCATTTCACAAAAAAACTCACCTTTTTAAAAATGTGATTTTACACACAGTATACTGTACAAGTAAAATCAAATTCATCAGTACATTTGAAACAATACTCAATGTTTTTAGTTCTAGATTTGCAGCACAAAAATTCTGCAGGTATACAGTATGCAACACACAGTAAACAATGCATAATTGCCATTAATGCTTTTAGTAGAGATTTGTCACCAGTAGATCACTTTAGAATTAAAATTAGAATTGAGGATATTGACACACAGTACTACTGAAACAAATATGTCTGCATTAATGTCCCTGAATGTGACTAAAAAAAAACTAAAAAAAAACACTTCTTTTCTCTTTTTGGCAACCTAAAGGAGGCTTTACCTGAATACTCCTGAACCAATAATAGATTTTAGTCCCGATTCCCGGGACTGAAACTGTTTTCCAAGCTTGATCCCAACAGGGGAAAAACACTGCATTTTAAAACTGAGAAAATGTACTTTGGTACTATGAAAGAAAAATGTTTAAACTTACCAGCAGAGGTTTCTCGTAATTTTAACTTACCAGCAGAGGTTTCTAATATATATATATATATATATATATATATATATATATATATATATATATATATATATATATATATATATATATATACATATACACACACAGCCAATTTTGTGAACCCCTTAGGATTTTCACATATTTCAAACCTAAATTGTTATTAGATCTTAATCTAAACCTGAAAAGAGACACAAAAACATTGCACTTTTTCAACACTTATTTATCCACAAATGATTCAACACTCAATATCCACGTTTGAAAAAGTATGTGAACCTTTAGATTCAGTAACTGGGGGCACCCTCTTGAGCAGCAATGACGACTTCAACTAAGCGTTTCCTGTAACTGTTGGTCAGTCTCTCACATTGGTTTTGAGGAATTTTGGCCCAATCCTCCTTACAGAACTGTTTCAACTCAGGGACATTTGAGGGCTTCCTTGCATGCACAGCTCGCTTCAGGTCCTGCCACAACATTTCTATGGGGTTTAGGTCTAGACATTGACTAAGCCATTCTAAAACGTGGAATTTCTGGATCTGGTGCATCTGCTTGTATGTTTAGGATCATTCTCTTGCTGCATGACCCACTTTCGGTTCAGCTTCAGCCCACAGATGGGTGGATCTGACATTCTCTTCTAGAATCTTCTGATGATGGCAAGCTGTTCAGCTCCTGAGGCAGCAAAGCAGCCCCAAACCATCACACTCCACCACCATGCTTGACAGTTGGGATGAGGTTCTTCTGTTCGAACGCAGTGTTCGCTTTTCGCCAGACAATGTTTCTCATTAAGGCCAGAAAGTTTTACCTTTGACTAGTTTGTTCAGAGAACATTGTTCCAGAAGTCTTGTGGATCATCTATGTGCTCTTTTGCAAACTTCAAAAGGACAGCAATGTTCTTTTTAGAGGCCAGTGGTTTCCTCCTTGCTATCTGTCCATGAACACCATTTTTGTTCAGTCTTTTTCTGATAGTTGAGTCATGAACACTCACATTAGCCAAGGCGAGAGTGGCTTGCAGATCCTTGGATGTTAGTCTGGGGTTCTCTGTGACTTCCTTGATGATTTTCCAGTTTGTTCGTGGAGAGATTTTGGTAGGACGACCACTCCTGGGTAGAGTGACTGTGGTCTTGAACTTTCTCCATTTGTAGACTGTTGTCTGACAGTGGATTGGTGGAGCCCCAAATCCTAAGAAATGGTTTTGTAACCCTTTCTAGACTGATGAGCATCAATAACTGTTTTTCTGAGGTCCTTAGAGATTTCTTTTGATCGTGGCATGACATGTTTCCACACACCTGTATGGTGAAGACCAAACTCACAAAGCCTCCCAAACTCACTCCTGAAGATCTACCTAGTTATTTAAAACAACTCCAGTTGCGGTCATCTCCAACAAGGTAGAGCCCGCACATACTGTCCTACTTTCTTTTTGTATACTGGCTACAGGCTTGGAGTTATGCAGATAACACTGATCAAGTCAACTTTCATATCAAACCGTTACCTCATTAACATACCAATTAATTAACACACACACACATATCTAAATTGGAATATATTTGTATTTAGTCTGGAAGGGCAGAGATATTCAGGTCAGCACAACAGGATGAAAAGGAGGCAACTAAATCAGCATTTGAAATCAGTTGATATGTGTACTAGACTTTAAAAGGTATATTCATTTTATAACATTAGCATCAAGCTCATCTGTCATTCACCCTTGTACATAAGTCTAATATATGCTATAGGTCTTAACATAATTGCTGTCACTGGCTTGCTGTCTAAATGGATCAAAGCATTACCTCTCGAAAGACAATGAGGCAGGGAACCCCTCTTGCCTACTCTGTTAAAACCCTGAAAGCCAAAGTGATTTAATGTTTTAAAATTATTTCTGAATTAGATTTTTCTGGAAACACTAAAAAGACAATTGAACATGTTAAGAAATATTATACAAAAAAAGAAAGCACTGACTTCATCTTGTGTCCTGCTACGTAGAGTTTCCAAGAGACATTGCTGCTGACCAATTCAATATGTCATTGGGTTGCTACCAATCTGTACCAAAAGTCAATCAGTGGGAAATAACCAAGATAAAAGGGCAAAAAAAAATGGGGAAAGCTTAAAGCCTGAAGTTTTCTCCAATAATTGTGAGAAAGCCCCTGTCTGTCAGCATTCTGTTCTTGCTTCAGTTTCCTTAAAGGAGAGGGAAGGAGATGGAGTACATCTGAGAGAAACTGCGCTCAGCAAGTTGCAAACAAGAAACAGAACTTCGGGGCAGTGGTGACACAGCAGATTAAGGGTTGTATGAGGTCATTTGAAGTTCACCAGATGAATCCAAGAGATATTTGAAAACGGTGATTTGACACTTCTTGGCTCTCAAACATGAAGACAATCATCCTTCTAAAAACATTGTTTTGCAGACCAAAGATCAAATATAGTTACCATGGGCAACTGAGTTCAAGTAGCAGTCTTCATACCACCGAATCATTTTTTTTTTTTTTATAATATGCACCCCCCACCCCCTCAAAAAAAAGAAAAGTTTTGCATCAACCTATAGATTAATACATTTTGCTTCATAAAGGCCAAATAAAAACAGCTGAATGTTACATTATCATTGAACTACATACGAATTTGGATGAACAGATGAACAATCCATTTCCAGCCAGAGGTCAGTCGCGTGAAAGAGTGTCAAGTAGATCAGAAGGTGAAAATGACAGTGTTGAGTTATCCACTAGTATTTAATAGTTTTATCCCTGCGGTACCGGTAATGAGTCGAGTTACGAGTAAAGCGTGGTTTTGAATAAAAAAAATGAAGTGGCAGGATGCATGTATTTTATATGGAGAAAATTTAGGACCTAGACTGTCGAACTAAACAAAGGTGTTGAGTTATCCACTAAGTCGAGTTAACCAAGGTTGACTGTACTTAACGAAAAACCGACAAATTGAAAAACGTGAAATCCAATATGAAATATTTTACTACTATTACGGCTTCCGGTAGAGTCTTGCAATATCATTTTGTAGTTTCTTTGATTACACAATGTTAAATAAAATATCATTAATATAAAAATATAATTTTCATTAACCCTTTATGCTCCTACCCATGTTCAATAGCGATAAAACCCTTTTTTATTTTTTGAACAATGAAAACAAAAAAACTGCTAACAATAATCAGTAAATGGTAATTATTAAATAAAAATAAAAATGTGTGCCATTTATTGAAATGTTCAATACAAAAGAACCCAGGGTGGCTTCGCAACCACTGCACATTTTCCTTGGTTCCACTCGAACTTACCAGGTCGGCCATGCCAGCATGTTAGGATTGCCGACATTCTAGCCTACCTTTCATTCTTCTGGCACTGCAGGCTGCAGAATCAACGTAAATTAGTTGTAATGAAAGTAAGGAGAGTTTTAATAGGTAGTAATTGTGTTAAGAAGTTGCTCAGTAACAAAGGGCAAGGCATGACAGGGACAGTGTCCTTTCAAATCCAATGTTTATTTCACTAAATAGTGCTCAAAAAAGGGCAGGCCATCTCACAACTGGACATTCATCATCCAGATGTAAGGACACACAGGTCTATCTCACTAATTATTCAAATGCAAAAGCATCTCAAAGCTTTAAGGCCAAAATTTCACTGGTTCTTAAAATGAACAAAAGCTACACTGTTCAGACACCTCCTGCATGGACATGGCTTGCTATCCTTTCCAACCCCCTTGCAAACTGGTAGTGCCAGTTCTGATATGCTTGCATTGGACTTTTACTTTAAAAGTTTTCAGTTTTGCCTTGATGGCACAGTACAGTAGGGTCTACAACGTATATACCGAAGGCTAGGACCACAACAACCAATTTTACAAATCGTAAACTTTCATTAATTCAGAATTCTCCAAGTGCACAACTGTTTGATCCACTATGTTCTTTTCACCTGCTTCTGGTTACTGTGGTTTATAGTGAGACAGCGATATTCACTGAAAAAAAAAAAAAAAAGACTAACTGTACTCTGACACTCATATCCAGACATTAACAGCCCAAAAGCACAGTGGTTTTGCTGTCCAACATTTGCAATTGATGTATCTCATTGTCATAATGGAATATCTGCAGTAGACTAATCAACTTGCCCATAAAATATTGCTCAGGGTATTTCACTAAAATTTTGCTTGAGCCAGCAGAATTGTGTACATTTATCTTCCTATTTTATACTGTTTGTCCTTCTTTCTGCAAATAAGCATAAAAACATACACCACTTCAGATGTTAAAGAACTTATTTTACTTTTTGAGAAAACTAAAAACATTTGTTAAACAAACAACACACACACACCACCACCACCACATCATGTATGGATCAGACCACCCCAGCATATATTCTCTTGCAACATCCAACATCGCAATAATATTTTGCATTGCACATTACACCGTATGACATGTGGGGGTGTGAGGGCTGCAGAAGGATAGTCACCATGACTACTACCACTCCAATAACCTTACCAGATCTATTCAATGCAAGGTGATTGTTATAAACCATTTCCTCTGAAATGGTGGATGGAGAACCCCAGTGAGCCACCTTAAACCATGTATTTCACAACAGACTAGTGTTGTGTGAACTCTAGTGTCAGTCTCTTAATTATTCAGCCCTGCATGTGTCAATTTTACCTTTGGAGACCACCTCCTGTCAAAGGGGAAGTGGCAATGTGTTACTCTTCAGCAAAACAGACTTCAAGGTGGTGTCTTAATATGTGCAAGGCACACTAGCTGCATCCCGTTACAGTACAAACAATATTACCTTTCTTAATTGGTTTACAATAGCAGTTAAAACTAACAAATCAAGTGTAAACTTTTACAGCCACATAAATACATGCTAGGTTTACTTCAAACACAAATGTGGATGTGTCCAATCTTGTTGTATTAAATGTACACTTTACAGGATTTACATAATAAAATCTGGATAAACTGAAAAAAAAATAAACAAACAATGCAAGTATGAGAGAGTTGATCTGTAGGTGTAGAGAATTATTTATTATAAGAATATTGCATCCATGTAGACAACCAGCATACGTTTATTGGCCACCATCATAGAAGTTAAACGTTCAATCTGATCAGATACTCTGTAATAGTAATCTTTCATCAACAATTGACGGAAGAAATACAACTGCCATTAAGAAACAGAAGGAAAAAACAAATAATTGAACTTTAATGAGAAACACTGGAAATTCAAGGTCACTTTGCATCAAGCAGACCCAGAATAATGATTTAATGGGTGAGAACTGTACAAAATTTGAAAGCCAAAAAGGTGCCTTCCCTGTCTCCCTAAATGCTGAATGTAAATTTCAAATCTAGTTTACCCAAAAATCGACCAAGGTATTTCAATGTCTCCTATAACAAGTGGCATAGCAGGAGACTGCTCAAAAGAGGTTCAGTGCTGTGTCAACCTTCTTGTCCATGTATTCCAGAAAGGACCCATGCAGCGCATGCAATCTGTTTTAATCCTGTAATCCAAGTAAAAACCCAATTTATCAAACAGATTTGGAAAATAGGGTTTGTAACAAATCTGTTTGTATTAGAAGGGTTTAAAAATAGGAATTAAATCAATGCTGTTATAAATTGAAAACTTATACCAACTGAATTTTTTTAGCTAAAGCCATGCTAACTCTCACTATCACTATGTTCTAGCGATATAAATATGTACTACTGCATGGTCCATATTTTTTCTATACAGGCTGTAGCCAATACAAAAGAAAACAATTATGTAATACATATGGCTTTGCTGCTGGCCAAAAAAGGACCTCTGTTAACCACAAAATAAACCAGAGATGTTTCAAATAATTTGTAATCTCAAGGAACCACAATGCATATCTATGAACTTTAGAGATGCAACATCTGAGTTTATAAAAATTATAAAACAAAGAAGGAAGTGTAAATGCACAAAATTGACACCTTATATTAATTAATGTATTTTTTTTTGTAAGTATTTATATACATAACCCTATGGATCAATTGTGTGTACATCTTATTTAATATATAATAGTACCTTAATACACTATTCTTTATTCTTTGAATGATTCCAGATTAAATGTGAATGCGAGCAAGCATCCATAATAGTAGTTTAGCTTTTACGTGTCCTGTTCCCAAGCAACTTGCTGAATGACAATGACACTAAGGGTACTGCTCACCACGCCCGCACTAAAAGCGGCTCTGAGCCAACCTCTCAAGCAGGCCACATTTAGGACGGTTGGGTTTACACTAGGAAAAAGGCATACTAAAGAGCCAAGCCGTGTAAACGGGGTACAAATTTAATATCAGTGATAAAACAGGCTTGCTGTTTTTCAACATTCAAAAGGTTCACAAATACAGTCAATGCAATTTTCAAAATGTATTCTTTGCTTCTGATCAGTAGCTGACCAAATAAACACTTAAGGGTGGTTAATGTGCTCATAACTATACAGGAATCAAGAGACCTGTGCAAGCATTCAATGTGAAAATTATAATGCACTTTATTACTGTATAAAACCTACCGCCCCAATTAGCAGTTCTTTTCCCTAATAATTTACATGTTATCCTGTACCATGACACAAGCTAAATTAGATTCCACAAGCAGCAATATAACTGTTACTGCTGTGCCCAATTAATATGTCACACACAGAACACTTACTGGCACTTCTACAGCAGATCAATGATTCTTAAACAAAAAAAGAAATGAATTGATTAAAGTACACACAGTAATACAATGGGTTACTTATCTGTCAACCAATTTTTTGGATGGTAAATCTATATAACATATGCAATAGGCTCTGTGCACAAGATGGCATCAGGCTTTCGGTTTACCTTATACCGGCCTTCTTACTTCCTGTTTAATACTTGTTGTTGGTGATCGTAGTTAGTTTTTGGTATACGCATGTTTGAAGATTATTTTGTTATTATTCTATTAGATATCGTTTTATTTATACAATGATTGCCACAGGTACAAAACTAAAATCTGTGAAATAACAGAAACGAGAGGGAAGCACCTTGGAGCACTGCCGTGTCCCTTTTTGTTAAAAAAAAACAAAAAAAACAATTGATCTTAAAAAAAAAAAAACAATTGATCTTGTTCATTATTGTAAAAAAGTAGTAATAACTTTAATAATGCAAAGAAATTGAACTCATGTAACTAAATCAAAACTTGAACCTGAACAACAGCTACACTAATTTGTATCCTACACTCAAACTGTGTGGCTTCTCATTCTTCTTCATCGATCTGAAACAACCGGCCCTAACACTGACTTCACCTGTCAGCCTTTTTTGATACTGGCTAACGACAATATAGACGTTATGTCTGAGGGAATACAGTGCTTTAAATAAAATATAAAACCATCATAGCATTACAACAATAATTTGATGATGTTGTACAGTTTGCCACTTGGCTAATTCTATCAAACAAATAAATTCCAAATGGTTATGCTATCATCACGAAGTACATGTTATTTATTTTCTTAGCAGAGCGACTTAAGAGTTGTCACAAAATATACATCTTTCATAATTCACAATACAGTAAGAACAGGTAAAATATACAATTACTTCAGTCCTAAGAGCAACTAACTAAAAAATACTTACAGTTCAATAATCACAATATAGTAAGAGTACATACAATACTTATAAACAACAATATATAACAATATAACTTACTCATTAACCAAGCATCCTTATTAGATATAGATTTTACCACAATAGTTTTACAGATATGCAAAGACTGAAAATTGTAAACAACTCACTGTCGTAGTTGCAGAGGTAGCTGGAAACGTACATTTTAAACCCTTTTCCAGTTTGTTTGATGGAGCTTTGCTGCACAGTTTAACTATTCTATGGACATCATTAACTGTGATCCTTGGTAAGTCCTGAAGGCAACATGTATAAGACAAGGCCACGGCACACTTCACAAGCTGTCATAAAATCAGACTTGAATACAGTATTCTAACGCAAGCAGACATTAACCGGAAGTAACTATGCTGGTATAAGAGAATGCGGAAATAGCATGTGCACAGAGCCTGTATTTGGAGAGTCCGGATACTTTGTATTGTTATAGCAAGGCGATCAATAAGGAATTCAGTATTATTGTTTATAAATATATCGTACAGTATCTGCATGCAGGACTTTTTGTTAAGTATAATCCACCTTCAAAAAAAAAGAATTCTGTTTGTGTTTATTTGCTTTAGTCATATTGTTTGTGGTTAATAAAGCAAATAAGAATGCACTTTAGATTGTGTCTAACTTGAACAGTAAATTGCTCAACAACCCATGCTAATGTACATAAATACTAAATCATAATTCATATTAACAAATATAATGATAGCAACAAAAAGTTAACCTTACATTTTCATAAGATACAACCACTACAGTGAGGTCAATGTGCAGTCAGTCATGCACTAACATTGACAGACATATGGATACAAAATCTGTAAAAAAGCTTTCTTCTTATTTAGCTCATTATACTTGATTTAATGGTCATCGATTAGTGAATAGGTTGTACAAGGGTAGCATCTTAAAAGTTCAGTGCTTTCTAAAGATTACTGTGCTTGTCTTCCAAGATAATTTAGCTATGTCCCAGACCTGGCGGTCCGTGGAAGTATGACCAATCACATTTCTACATCAGTTAAAGTCAAGGAGATTTAACGTCTCTTGAAGCCTGATTCTGAAGCCTTTTTCGAAACATCGAACATTCACAATGTGCCTTTATAGAACTGTCTGTTGGCATGGCGACATAGCTATAATGAAAACACACGTTTACTGAATGTTAATAACATTGTAATCAAGCCACTGAATACACAAGACACATCTGCATAAGAGGGAAACAACCACATAAAAAAAAAAAAAAATTGGCTCCTGCTTGGTATAACAGAATTGTCCTCAGATATTAACCTACCTTTGGCAATGCAATTTACACTCTTGCCACAATTAAACAGTCCACTGAAATCAACTGAAATACCAAAAAAAAGAAAAAAGGTAGCTCACACTGCAAAAGATGTGCTATATTTACCATAATTGTGTAATACATAGCTTGTCTAGTACTACATTTCTATAATTATTGGTTTACATTGTGTACCTTTGAAATTTAAATATGACTTCACAATTTAACGAGTAAAACACAGCATCATTAAGTGGGATTTGTAAATGTCTCAATTTCAGTCTAATATAGTTTTGTTTCAATTACTAGCATGATGCTCCCAAATTCCACACACACAAAATCGAAACATCAATAAGCCTGTCATTGGGAGATAAGAATGTCCTTTAGTAAGGAATACATTTAAATGTGTGGAATATATTAAACGTAGTTACAATACCTCTACCCTAGATCTACTTGCCTCATCTGACAAACAGTAATGTGTGTTTAATGTTTGGCACATCAGTATGTACTGATATGGCTAAATAAAATGGCTAAACAGATAACCAATTTTTTTTTTTATTTTTGAATTATTAAATAAAACAAAATCCAAAAAGAAACTGATCCCAATGGCATCATTTTCTCAGAGACAAACAGTGTGTATCAAGGGCCATCCAAACTCATCTGCCCATGTAAGGTTTGAAGTATATGGGGACTCTGTGTGCATCCAGAAACTCCCCTTAGACAGCAAGACACAAATTGGATGCATTTCTGCTTTGATTGCATTGAAAATACTGAAGATTTGCCACAGATACACATCTCTCTGCACAGTGCTTTGGGGACATGCTCTGTTTTCAATTACAATTCAGCATAAGACAGTACTTCTACAGCCAACTCTACTATCAACTGCCTGTGACATTATCTTAAAAAGGAAACATTTTTAGACTTTAACCATACACAAAGTGATTTTTCTTTTCTTAACCTCAGACAATGTATTCATTTTTGTGATTGTGAAAACAAGTTAGCACTTCCATTTCTTAAATGTTACCATATTTGTGGATTTAACCAATTTTATGAAATTGAGTCAAATGGAGAAGCTGGTTAAAGTACTGGCTTCCCTTGAGGTTATGATAGAGCCTACCTGGGCCTAACATCTCTTCAAAGAAATATAGAATTCATTAAGATACCACTGCTAGTCTCTTAATACAAAATGTATATCATGTAAACACACTTTTCGGAAAAATTATTCGGAAAGTATACTGCACGTGTGCAAACTTTGACCTTCATTCCTGAACGTGGTTTTAGAAAACAGAGATAATAATCTGTAGTCAGTCTGCATGCATAGTCTACTTAGGGATAAAGTAATACATTTGTTAAAGTCTGTATGTATTTGTTAAAAGCCCAAACTGAAGTAGCAAATGTTATCCATCTTTGAAATGATGTGATAATTTAAAATAATGTCCACAAAAGAAACTGGCAATATAGAAAAGGATAAGCTGTTAAAGGCTGATTGCACATTGTGGGGAACCTGAATAGAAGTATAGGATAGTAATCTTTGAATAAGATGTGACACTTTGATAAAAGCACTCTATTGGATTGGTCTCCATCCTATTGCGGAAATGTCCGGTCTTCAAATCGTACTTAGGCTACTACAGTACTTTGCATGCAAAAATATCTGTAGTTTTCCGAAAACTGAATTCTAATTAGATTTTCAATTGTTAAATCACATAAACACAGAAAAGCGACTTAAGAAAATCAGTTTCTTGACCCAGTTTTCGGAAAACGCTTGGTCATGTAAACATACTGACTGACTGCTATGTTAAAATGATGATGCTGGTCAATTGGGTTGGCTTGATGTTTTTGCAGCAGCTCAAGGATATCCTACAGTAGCACAATAAAATGCTTGTAACAACAAAACTCATGAATGTGTTTTATTAGTTTGGGGCGGGGGCAGGGGTACAATTACTTAATTAGTTACTATTTGGGTTAGTTGGTATTATGGTATTAATTATTGGATTAAAAAACATAGGATGGCCAATAGTTGTAAAACACAGCCAAAGTGACACTGGAGTGGCTTAAAAACAGGAATGTGAATGTCCTAGAATGGCCCAGTCAAAGCCTGGACTTGAATCTGATTGAGAATCTGTGGCAAGATTTGAAGATTGCTGTCCACTTGACAGAGCTTGAACAATTTTGCCAATAAGAATGGGCGAATATTGCACGATCCAGATGTGCAAACCTGACTTACCCCAAAAGACTCACAGCTGTAATTGCTGCCAAAGGTGGTTCTACCAAGTATTGACTCGGGGTTGAATACTTAACCAAGGCATTTCAGTCCCCCCCCCCCAATTAACTGTAGTTTCACAATAAAAATTCTCTTGCCTCTTCAAAGTGTTGAGTAGGTTGTGTAAATCAAAAGGAAAAAAAAAAATCCCATTTAAATGCATCCAGATTTCAGGTTGTAACACAAACTGAAAACGTCCAAGGTGGGTGAATACTTCCTATATGCACTATACACACACACACACAACAAAAATATACAAAACAATTCTAAACAAAGCATTACTATTGTATGGTTATACCACACATGTATTGCACAATAATACAAAGCAAATTAAAAATCTACTTGCTGAAGCTGTTTTAGCAGACGAGTTGTTCAGCTGGAGCAGGCAGCAATGTAGCAAAAGTCACAGGACAGTGAAGTAATTTCCCTAGCAACAAGCCTCCTATGTTGGCAATGGGTTCTTTCAATGCAGCAAGTTTGTGTATTTAAGAAAAGGAGAGGCAGACCCATAACATTAGTTGCAGACAAGCTGAAGAGAAGCAATTACCCTCCGCAGTATGAATTAAAACGTTATGCTGCTTTTTATGCGAAAAATTAGAAAAAGCAAGGCCATATATTTACGATACATTCATAAGTGAAATGGAATTAATGCACTGGGCTGCAGTCAGATGATAAACAGGCCACGGGTTGTGTGTCCCTGGTTTACATAAAAACTTGGATGTTGTTGTCTTCAATCTTTCATATTGTTACATTGTCTTTTATACTATTGTACAAAGTTTCAACATGCATAGGTTTGGATTTTTTTTTTTTTTTTTAAGCTTGATGCAGTCAAAGTTTGCAAATGTTAGAAGCTACATAGAGAGTATTATTCACAACTATTGGCTAGACACTTTTTTTCTTTAAGAAGTTAACACAAGAAAGGCTACAAAATGAGGGGAGGCCATTTGGCCCATCTTGCTCATTTGGTTGTTAATAGCTTATTGATCCTAGAATTCCTGAAGGATCCCAGGGTCTCAACAACATTACTGGGGAGTTGGTTCCAGACCCCCACAATTCTCTGCGTAAAAAAGTGCCTCCTATTTTCTGTTCTGAATGCCCCATTTATCTAATCTCCATTGTCCTTGCTTCTTTTTTTTCATGTCGAAAAAGTTCCCAGTCTCGACATTGTCAATACATTTTAGTAGGCTTATAACAATAACAAATTGAATTATCTATCGATTAGGACCCAATTATAACAAATTAATAATATTTTACTGAAATCGAATATTTCAGGAAATTTAAAATGTCTTGTATATATTAACTTACTGTCAAGAACGTAATCTGTGTTGTTGCTTCTAAAAGTTATTGAGAATGAGTGTGAACAAATACAGGATGATGCTGCAGAGATCAAGAGTAACCTGCTTTCATTTATTTATTTTATAGATATTACTTTATTTAAAATCAGTCCCAACTGTCTTGAGGGAAACTAATATTTAACATTACTACGTAGTCATGTGCCGCTGTTTCCTAAATACCAGAACGCAACCTGCTTGTCAGGCACATGGCTATCTACATCATGGTGTCTGAACAGGAGCTGGTGAGAAATCCACGAGCAAACAAAAGGAATGATTGGCAGCATTTTTGGTTCTGGAAAATTTAAAAAAGGACAAGACGGTGTACCTTTTATAAGCAAGGACAAGGCAGTTTGTGCAATATGCAAATGCAAACTATCACGGAAATACAACAAACTTCGCTGTACATCTGAAAAACATCTGATTGTTTAACAGAAGTCTTCTCTACAGAACATGAAGGAATTGGAAATCTGTGCCAGACTTTAAATCATTCATAGTCCCAAGTGCCACTGTTTCAAGAGACTCAAATTCTAGTAGGTGGATTTAACTACTTAAGACAAAGACAGGGAGTATCTTGCCACGAATGAAATAAAAGCTTTCACAAACAAACTTTTACATACTTAATTTAAATCCATTCCTGCACTCTTCATTCCCATTTCAGAAGGTACAAGGGATCCATTTTCCAAGGTCAGAAAGTAAAATGACCCTCTAACAGTGCTAAATGGATACATAAGGGCATACAACCCATACTCTTCTGAACTGAACAGCTCATCACACCACCCCATGATAAGCAGCATATTTTAATCCTGTGGAAGCAACGGAAAAAGTAGTTAACAAAATGCAACAAATGAAAAGAACTCCTTTTGCATTTTAATGATGCTTAATCTGTTAAAATGAGCAACACATTTTTTACTCCCTCGTTCCTCTTTATTCTTTATTATTTCTGTGCATGAGCCTTAGATTTCAGTGTCCCAAAAGGCTGCCCAGTCGGCAAAGAGAAGCCAAGTCAGCAATCAAAAGTTTATGACGTCACACTGGAAGCCATCTGACCAATCTCTGCTCTTCTGCCTCTGGCAGCTGAAACATCAATTTGTGCTTATCCCAATTGGGGAGGAAAAAAAAAAAAAAAACATATAAATAAAAAAAATCAGTAAGACAATATACATCACTAAAATCACAGCAACCCACTCCCACAGAGTGGCCTATCTACTGCCACCTTGTATCATCTTCAACAGGGGGTCAAAATAGTTTTAAACACTCCAAGGTTTTGTACTTAACAGACTGCTCTGAGCCTGCCTCCTCCTTCAGGGAAAAAAAAAAAAAAAAAAAGGAAAAAAAAAAATAATCTTGAGCAAAATCAACGCAACCTACCCTAGTTGGAAGCATTCTACATTAACCCCTAGAGGGGATTGTGTTAATACAAAAAGAACACTGCATCAAACCAATGTGCTGCTCAGAACGGTATGCGTCAGCAGTACATTCACGTTTCAACTGAAGGACAAAAGGAGGAGAGAGAGAGCAGCCTGTCTTGACTGCCTGCAACACCAACACAAAGCAAAAGGAGACAGAAGGATAACAAACAAGGGGGGGGGGGGTTAAAATTTTTTTTGCCGTGGACGGGTTTTTCCCATGCCTCTCCCATTCTCGCTTCTGCTGCTGTTCAGGCTACTACTGCAGTCCACGGGCTAGAAAGACATTAACCGCAACAAAAGGCTAACGCTTCAACTCACTACCTCAAAACAAAAGGGGATACAGCAGGACCTACAGGGGGTAAAGCAACGGAGCTCTGTGTGTGCTGTCTTTAGCGGATTGTCAAAGGGGCTCATCACTGAAAATCCTGTTTTCTCTCCTTTTTATTCCAAGGGAACAAGAGAGCTCACTAGAGTGATCTTTTCCTCAACAGTTGTAACGACACCCGACCCCCCCCCCCCCCCCCCCCCCCACCCCCCCCCCTCCCCCCTTTAAAGAAATTGACGGATTATTGCTAACTGTGCAGGAGGCAGGCTGCAGCTGCTGCATCTACTGGCTGGAGAGCTAAGCTAGTTAAAAAGAAATCTAATGACTGCAATGTGCAGCTTTTAGTCTTTACAATTCAGCCAAGTACAGCAAACAAACGGAAAAGACAGTGGGACAGCTCGACAGCAAAAACAGAAGACCAGAAGAATTAAGGACCGTATAATTCTTTTTTTTTTTTTTAATCCTGGTTTAAATTTAGAGTTGAGCAATTGAACATTGCAAAAGGCATTCTACAGCAACCCACGTCGGCAACCAAGGGCAATCACTGGGAGTACTTCTGGCACTACTCTTTGGAGCAGAGAGGATTCTTGCACCTGCGTAGTCTATTGGGCCTCACCTCTACAACAACATTGTTTAATGCTGCTGTTTCTGGATTTACTAGGAACCATTTTGCCAGATTGTTTGAATATTCATTTACTGTACAGTAAGATGAGGCTACATAATGCTTAGGGATAGATGATTAACAATAGAACTGTTTGGACTTCACAAAACTACAGAGGTAGGTGCCTGAAAAGTGTTCCCATCCCCTTCCACTAATTCAAGCCTTTTTCTCACTCACTCTTGCTCAGATCGGCACCTTCCTGCACTGTAGATGGAAAAAATAATCAGAGTCTTACTTAAACCGGGGTAGGGCCAGTTCTCCATTCCGTGCCAAATCCCAGACGATGTTGAATTATGAATGTGCCACATCATGAATCTCTTGTGGCAGGTAACTGTGCACCGTACCTGGAATGCCTCCCTGCTTTTTGTAGTCTACCTCATGGTACGAACGTGGAGTCTGTGTGCAGCTTCTGCCGGACCCCAGAGTTGCCCCTCAGTCTGTTCGTGCAGTAACCAGTTTAGTAAAGTGGTCTGCACACGCCGCAGTCTCAGGGAGGTCCCTCAAGGGATCCCCTCAAATACTCGGTACCTCAACCTGATGGAGAACAACATTCAAATGATCCAGGCGGACACTTTCCGGAACCTCCACCACCTGGAAGTGCTGCAGCTGGGGAGGAACTCCATTCGCCAGATAGAGGTTGGTGCTTTTAATGGTTTGACCAGTTTGAACACCCTGGAGCTGTTTGATAACCGCTTAACAGTTATTCCAAGTGGAGCATTTGAGTATTTGTCCAAACTGCGGGAGTTATGGCTTAGGAATAACCCCATTGAGAGCATACCCTCTTACGCTTTCAATCGGGTGCCATCTTTGATGCGTTTGGATTTGGGCGAGTTAAGAAAACTGGAGTATATATCAGAAGGTGCTTTTGAGGGGTT
Source organism: Polyodon spathula (assembly GCF_017654505.1). NCBI lineage: Eukaryota > Metazoa > Chordata > Actinopteri > Acipenseriformes > Polyodontidae > Polyodon > Polyodon spathula. The sequence goes on from NC_054540.1 coordinate 13,015,534, forward strand.
ATACAACTTGAAATACCTTAATCTTGGAATGTGTAACATTAGAGAAATGCCAAACCTCAACCCATTAGTTGGGCTGGAGGAATTAGAGATGTCTGAAAATCTTTTTCCTGAAATCAAACCTGGATCTTTTCAGGGTCTTAAATCTCTGAAAAAACTCTGGATTATGAACTCACAAATCAACCTGATTGAACGGAATGCTTTTGATGACCTCACTGCACTGGTGGAATTGAACCTGGCCCATAATAACCTGACCTCTCTGCCACATGACCTTTTTTCACCCCTGAGATACCTGATAGAATTACATCTGCATCACAATCCGTGGAACTGTGACTGTGACATTGTTTGGCTTTCATGGTGGCTGCGTGAATACATCCCCACAAACTCAACATGCTGTGGCCGCTGCCACTCCCCACCCTACATGAGAGGCAAATACTTAGTGGAGGTTGAACGGAGCACTTTCCAGTGTTCGGCCCCCTTTATTGTAGACGCTCCTCGAGATTTAAACATCTCAGAAGAACGAGTGGCCGAGCTCAAGTGTCGCACGGCCTCCATGTCTTCTGTTAGGTGGTTGCTGCCAAATGGCACAATATTAAGTCATGGGTCAAATCACCCGCGAATATCAGTTCTAAATGATGGAACACTAAACTTCTCGCGTGTTTTGTTAAAGGATACTGGGATCTACACATGCATGGTCACCAATGTGGCGGGAAATTCAAATGCCTCGTCCTATCTCAACGTCAGCACTGCTGAGCTGAACACGTCCAATTTGAGCTACTTCACGACTGTCACAGTGGAAATTGTAGAACCAACATCGGAGGACATTCCGCCGAAGATCAAGGCAGTTACAACGCCTTCTACGGAATACAAACCAGCATTTATATCCACTCCTACTGTTCTGCTCCAGAACACCAAGACGCCAAAACAGGTGTCAGTCCTCACTTCGAACGGCACAGAAAGACCACCTGCTAGCTTGGATGAGGTCATGAAGACCACCAAAATCATCATTGGCTGCTTTGTGGCAGTCACCCTTCTGGCCGCTGTTATGTTAATAGTATTTTACAAACTGCGCAAGCGACACCAGCTGAGGAGCACAGTCGCTGCTGCCAGGACTATAGAGATTATCCAAGTGGACGAGGATGTTCCCACAGCAGCATCAGCCACCGGTATACCGGGAGAAGGGCCGGTTGTATTACCCACCATCCATGACCACATGAACTACAACACCTACAAACCAGCACATGGGGTTCACTGGACAGAGAACAGCATTGGCAACTCTCTTCACACCACGGCCAGCACCATCACCACTATTCATGAGCCCTATATAATACAAACTCACACCAAGGAGAAGGTACAGGAGACACAGATTTAACATTACCCCTACCCTTTCCCAATTATAAAATGCAACAGAGTGCACAAAAAAAAGCAGCAACTTTTTTGTACAGAGTGCAAAATTAAAACTGTGTATATATATATATATATATATATATATATATATATATATATATATAGAGCTACATATAACTTGTACTATGATTATACTATGATAAAGAAAAGCGACAGAGATTATATAATAAATTTAAACTATTTTCTAACTTGTAACTTCTATTTAAAAAGAAAGAAAAGCGAACAAGCTGTTAAGATATGACAGACATAAGGGTGGACCTGTTTAAAAGGGCATTCTGTAATTTTTAGATGAAGCTATATAGGATGCAGTGAATACTCATTTATACCGAGAAGTCTTTCTAAAACGCCCAGAATCAATATTTACAGGTTTACCTTGTAAAAGCACCAATAATTTGTACTGTGCAAAATGTTAAAACGCAATAAAGGAATTTTTTTGGGAAAAAAGAAACGCATTTTTAGATCCATTTTTGTAGTGTAAAAAATAAGCAAGTAAGTCCAGAGAGATTGGTTTAGCTATCAGCCAAACGGTTTCGGACTGCACTATATTTCTGCAGCTATGACTTAACTCTCCAATTGCTGGGTATGTTAAACACTAAAAAAAAGAGGCGAGGTCAGGTTTACTTTTGTCAAAAAGTAAAACAAAACTATAATATTCTAGTTAATTAACACTTTAGTACAGTGTGATTTCTAAAGCAAATTGATTGTGGTTTAGCTTCATGATCTAGGATTAATAGTAACAAGAAAAGAAGAAAAAAAGTCTTGATCATGCAATGCTGGCATTCATTGAATTAGGACCATACAGAACCTTAAAAAAAGACTGGAGCCATTTAATTATTGGGTGAAAATGACTGCATTGGAAAAGTGATGTCAAACAAAGGAAAGTACAGTATATCATTCTAGCAGCTTTTTTCATAAAAACAATAATTATGTTCTGCAGAAGAATTACTGATGTTGTGTCAGTCCATTAAGGTGATCATGTTTCTAATTGTTTAAGGCTGTGAAAAATCCATAAATAACATTTTAAAAGATGGCTGGCTGGTCAGCATTATTGGGATATTGCCTCTGATTGAGTCACTGTAAATAAATGAGAAAAAATGAATAAAATGAGAACAAGAATGTTCAAGTTGTACTAAATAAAATAAAATGTTCAAATTTAGGGCAGTTTTACTCAAGGCAATAACACTAAATTATATATATATATATATATATATGAGCATTATTGAGCATATTATATGAGCAAATTAGCAATGGTACTTTTGAGATATGAATGCAAGTGTTAAATATTACTACTCTTATGTTTTTGGTATTTTATATTCAATTCAATATTTATATTTATACAATTATAAATGACACTCAATACAAATAAGCATTTTCCAAAAAGAGTGTTTTTCTTCAACCAAAAGCAGAATTAGATATTTCTGTAACAGCAATTCAGCTAAATTAAATCTGAGCATGTGTTTGTGTGTGTGTCTGTGTGTGGGTGTGTCCCAATTCAATGTAAAACAAAAAAAATGTATTCTTTTTCATAGTTTAGAGTTTTTTTCTTTTCTTACTTTTCTATAGTGCTGCAGACAGGGATTAAAAAAATAATGGTCACTGAGTTAGCCAACTAGCACCAGATCAACATTGTTGTTCTGACAGATTAATTTTAGCTAGGGGCACTTCAAACATGTATCCATCAGAGGCTTTTTTTATTGTAATACCTTCCTAAAATGCATACATAAAAAAAAAAAAAAAAACAGAAGAAGAATTTTATACTGAAAAACAGTTTCTTCACATTTGAGACAAAAGTACTAGAATAGACTGCGAAGCAGAACTATTGGCTGTTTAATTTGGAAGTTTTGTCAATGTATGGTCATAATGCTGTTCTATGGGAATCAGTCTAAGAACAGATCCAATCATCAATGGCACTTAGAAACTGTTTGTCTGGAGGAGGGGGGAACAACAACAACACACTGCTATGCAAGAAGCACCAAAATAGCAAAGCCAAAATAAGTCAACGGAAGAGCATCCATTTGCAACTCCCAGTGTAGCCAAAGCAACTCAAAAGGGGTAACACAGTGAAGGTATTCTACTGTAATCTCATTTATGTGATTCATGAACTGTTACATAACTCTTTAAACCTCGAGGCAAAGCAAATTATGTGTTACAGTCAAGATATGTGGATTCAAAACTCAGGGATCCGTATAGGATTAAGAACAAATTATTAAAAAAAAGGGAGGGAAGGCAAAATAGCTTTTTTTTGTTTGTTTTATAAAAGCAAGGAAATCAGGAAATTGCATTTTTAAAAGATCCACAGAGATATAGGTATTTCTCTTCAGCCAGTAAGATAATACTACATATCTATTATATAAGCTCTGCTGTAGATATACATTTAAGACTAAATATCCATGAAACATTCCTCATGTTGTCTGTTTGTTTATGATTTACACAGGCCGATATGTCCAACATCTTACAGTATTAAAAAATTCTATTTTCTTGACATAGTTGTGATGGGTTAGCGATTTGGAGCCTTTACCAATTGATATACACAAAGCAAATAAAAGCCTGACAGTGCCCTAGCCAGACCTTCAAGATTTTTTATCACTTAATGAAGTTTTCACAGTGTTTTGCAGTGTTCCTCAGTTTCTCCCTGCTGATAGCAGGCTTTGTGCTCTGACACCTATTGTAAAATATGATCCACGGGTCTCTATTCTAAGCAATGGACTGCTGCTGACACGTCTTATTTTTGCTGATATTTCTCATGCTAGGTTTCAAATGCACTTCTATTATACTATTATATACACCTCTCCATTAGTGAGGCTTTCTATATTCTACTTGAGGCTAAGGGCCCATGAACAAAGATAGTTTGGCAACGTTCATTGTCCTAATTCTGATACCATAAAGATAAAAACAGTTACAAGTACAAAAGGTCTTTATGAACAGCCACATTCTATAAATAGCTAGTTAGTGGGTGATCTAGCAAACTGTATAAGAAACTCAGATGAATGGTTTCGGCTAGTACTTTCTTCAGAGTACTGGATCGGGATAATGCACACATTCCTTACGGTTCAAAAACAGTTTGCTAAAAAAAAAAAACTTTTTTGTTATTGTTTTTTATTAAATCTGCAATGGCACAGGTCAGACGTGTTTTGGATTTTTGTTTCTTTCAAAATGAATGCCTCAGTGATAAGGCATACGCTTACTGGCAATGTCCACTGTAGAAATAAATTAAATAAAAAATTAGACTAACCAGATCACACTATAGTTGGTGCATTCATTTTATTAATCATCTTTAAATCAAGTGCAAGTAGGTCTAATATTTTTATAAAAAATATTACTGCACTTGATTTAAGGATGATAAAAATAAGTTATTAAAATCAAAAACACATTACTTTGAAGTATTTCTGCAATTGATTATTTCTGCATTTAAGATATCTGCAAAACATAAATAAGTTTTAGTTGTAGGCCTTTACTAATCCATATGAATCTGGAAGTAATAGGAATTATTGCAATACTTGCATTTTCAGCCTGAATTGTAAAATAGATATGGATACACTGTGATAATAATATATATTATCTTATACTATATATATATTTTTATTATATATATATATATATATATATATATATATATATATATATATATATATATACACACACACACACACACACACACACACACACACACCCCCGGTCAAAAGTTTTAGAACACCCCCATTTTTCCAGTTTTTATTGAAATAAGCAGTTCAAGTCCAGTGAATAACCTGAAATGGTACAAAGATAAGCGGTAAATAATGTACATTTCAGAGTTATACAAAAAGGCCTTTTTCCAGGGAACAAGTAATGGGTTAACAACTTACAGCTGTTCTGCAGCAATGGAAGTAAATTAAGCCTTGAAATTTGATGCTAACAATTCCTACGGGTGTCCCAACTTTTGTTGATTACTTAGAAACCCTCTGTCTGTATAAAAGCAGTGTTGGGACAGACTGTGTTACTACACCCTCTTAAGCATTATTTGGACAGTATTGTACTGCAGGAAGTAGTATATTGCTATCATAATGAAATTGTGAAGAATGCCAAGGTATCAGTGAGTACAGTTTCCTACACCATCAAAAGGCACTTAAAGAGGTCTGGCAGACCCAAAGCCACAACAGAATCAGAAGACAAGTTTCTGAGAGTCAACAGCTTGCGTAATAGACGACTCACAGGACAACAGCTTCAAGCACAGCTTAACACTGGTTGAAGTAAGCAAGTCTCAGTTTCAACTGTGAAGAGAAGACTTCGAGCTGCAGGTTTGACAGGTCGGTCGATTGGCTGTAATTAAGCCATTGCTAAGATGGCAAAATAAGACAGAAAGGCTTGCCTGGGCCATGAAGCACCGCCAGTGGACTACTGAACACTGGAAGAAGGTCTTACGGACCGATGAATCAAAATTTGAAATCTTCAGTTCATCACGCAGGGTTTTTGTACGCCGTCGTGTAGGCGAAAGGATGGTTTCTTGGTGTGTGACACCAACTGTCAAACATGGAGGAGGAAGCGTGATGGTCTGGGGCTCTTTTGCTGGATCCAGAGTCGGCGACTTGCACAAAGTGAGTAGCACCCTGAACCAAAACGGCTACCACAGCATTTTGCAGCACCATTCAATACCCTCTGGTATATGCCTAGTTGGTCAGGGGTTCATCCTACAGCAAGATAATGACCCAAAACATACCTCCGGGCTATGTCAGAACTACCTTTGAAGAAAAGAACAAGACGGTAGGCTTCAAATCATGGAACAGCCAGCACAGTCTCCAGACAAACCCAATCAAGCTGGTTTGGGATGAACTGGACAGAAGGGTGAAAGCAAAGCAACCTACAAGTGCAACACATTTGTGGGAACTTCTGCAACTGTGTTGGGAAGAACTTTCCAAACAATATTTGATTTCCATTGTAGAAAGAATGCCACAATTGTGTTCAGCTGTTATATCTGCAAAAGGTGGCTACTTTGATGAATACTTTGGAAATTTAGATTAAATTTTGTTGAACAAAACAATCCATGATTTCTTTTTTTTATGTTTTAATTTCAGAATACATTGAGACATTAAACTTCGTAAATTTCAATAAAAACAGGAAAAATGGAGGTGTTCTAAAACATTTGACTGGTAGAGTGTGTGTGTATTATATATATATATATATATATATATATATATATATATATATATATATATATATATATATATATATATATATATATATATATTTTTTTTTTTTTTTTTTTTGTTTTTTCTGTGCACAAGCTACTTGGACCTTTTGAGCATTTAATGTACCTTTTGTTGTCTGTCGAATTATGAACACTTTCTTGCATAACTTATTTCATGACAAAAATCTGCCCTTTTTTTTTTTTAAAGCACTAGTAAGTACATAAAGACAAAATGCAAGACTCCGATACGGATGCAACAAGCTACAATGAGGAATAGCAGGGGCCCCAGGTTAGTTACCTCCTTGTGCCTCAGTTAAATCAACTGGATACAAAAGACACACTAACAATTGTTAAGTTGTACTACAGCACATAAAAATCGGAGAGTTTGAACATCTTGGTGACAAACCTTTGCTTTAAATTCACTAGGTTAGTTTACATTCACAATCAAAGAGCTCAGATATGCATGCATGAATAATGCAGCTTTCAGCAGGCCTATCGAAACACAAAGTTCTAATAGAAACAATTTGCTCTCCATTTTAATATTGCTAATTAGCTCAGATGAGGGAAATGTGCCGAATGACAGCCACGGTAGCACTGCTCATGGTGAAGAATGTTAAACAGAAGTGTCTGATTACTACTGAATCTGTAACAGTTCACCAATACTCAAACACTAAAAGGGTATCCTTGAATGAGATATATAGAATCACAATTCTACCAGAATTACATTGCTACATTTAAAGGAAAATATTACTATTTCACATGGAATGCTGATGTTTATGTCAAAAAAATAAATAAATGGCTATTTTGGGGTGATTACATTTAAATTAAAAGGGTTTTTATTTATTTATTTTTATTTTAAGGAGAATGTCTATAGAAGGTAAATGGTCAAGGTTTATAAATAAAATAGTTCTCAATAGCCATTGCTTTACAATAAACTTTCCGTTGGGATCCTGCCCTGCATTGCTTCAATCGTATCAACATTTACTGCACGTTTAATGACAACAGGTCCCCTTTAGTTCCAAAAGGCACATTTTTGTGAATGTGCATCTGCAAACAAGTTATTTTAGCAGAAATCTGCAGTTTTGGATGGGTGGCCAAACAATTTATTTTGCTAAACTTAAAATAGGGGGAAGTAAATTAGGCAATTTCTTAAGAAGCCATTAGCAATAGGTCTCAATGTAGTACAAGCACATTGATTCATATTATAGTATTGCCAAGTCATTTCCGTCAGTGTGTAATTAATCTTAGGATTTCTTAAGTAAAAAATGGCAATGAAAAACTTGTAGTGTTAAGCTTATAACTGTAACCTATAAGCCAAACACTAGAACTATATTAGTAAGCATAAAGGTCCTTTCACACCAAGTGCGTCAAGTCAAAGCATCAGGGTAATTCTCTTTTCAGAAATCTGTACATGTTATGGAATGTTTCAGGTACTGTGTGACTATGAGGATCCTCTGTGTGTGTGCGTGCACACTACGGTTTAACCTGAATGACTTTTTTTTTTTTTAATTCTTCAGGTTTGAAATTCTACAAGCTCTAAACACTTCATAATAAATATGACTTATGGAAGTTTAAGGGAATGCTTTTAAGATTATGCAGTTTGTTTACACTTTAAAACTTAGATTCTGGATTTTTTAAACATGTATTGAACAAAAAAAATGTATTATGATGGCAGGTATCATGCAGTGAAAATTGCTATCCAGCAGGTTTTCCTTAGTGAGCTTCAATTCAATACACAAAACATAAAATCTGCCAAGTAGATAAAATGTTACTAAATCGTTTCACAATAGGTTCTCTCATTTAACTATATTGGTAATTAACCCTTTCCTCTAGCATATGGAATCCCCCCCACAGATATTTCCTAAAATAATGGATTACATTCCAGTTCTAATGATTATAAATAGTCAAGGAGACATACATCAATTCAACCCCCAAATTAAACTGTAGATTAGTTTAATGGCTTATTGTTGACTTAAACCCAATTCAAATGAATATTAATTTAATGTATTTGTGGTTCAGTGAAGACACCAGACCCTAAACCAGATGGCCACAGTTTAAATTCACATACGGATAACCTAGAAATAAATGCTACAACAAAATCACTTTGCGTGAAGAGCGAGGTGTTGTGCTATTGAAGGCATACTCTCAAAACGAGAAATAGACATTGGTCAATTAAAATGGCTTTCCATGATATGGAAACAGATTATCTACAGACATGTTTAATATCCCTTAGTGCTCCATCTATAGTAATATATATATATATATATATATATATATATATATATATATATATATATATATATATATATATATACACACACACACACACACACACACACATATATATATATATATATATATATATATATATATATATATATATATATAAAGCACCCGAGTCAGTGCTGAGAATCAATGTACTTACACATGAAGTATAGAGGCTTAGTGAGAAAAAATACGATTTTGGTCTCTCCCCAGGTAAGGTGTGTGTTTCGACATTGGGATGACTGACAACCGTGGAACAGGAGTCCTCATCAAACAGGAGCTCTCTAAGCACTACAATTCAGAAAAAAAAAAAAAAAAAAAAAAAAAAAAAAAAAAAAAAAAAAAAAAAAAAAAAAGCTAAAAAGCAAGTGACTGCTATTGCCAGTAACTTACGAGAAACATTATTCTGATCCTATGGGGGTACAACAACGACATTTTCAGGAGCTCAAGAAAACTGCTAGGCACCACAAGGAGGACCAGGTAAGCACAGTTAGCTGTTACCCTAGAGGACACAAGACAGGTACAAGTCTTTTCACACATGTGAATTTCAAAGAGCATGCTTGAAAGGATGCTACAGAGGTGCAACAGTTGAGGTAGAAATGTCAGCTTCATGGTTTTACCTCAGAAAATCAACTGACCAAATATCAAATAAACTGCTATAATCTCAACGTAAATGATGCAGCTGAGCCCCTTAACATTTTCATTAGTGTTGAGTGAAAAGGAAATTAAAAAACACACCCACTTCTAGGTTTGTCATTCTCTCCTCATTAACATATTTTCTGCACAGTAACAAGACAATACTCTGAACACAGCAGGATTTCAAAGGTATAGCAAGGCATTCAGGCAAAGTAATTACTGAACTTGCATGTTGAACTGAATTGATCCAAAGTGTGATCCATAAAATGTTTGGAGCCCATATAGTACTGGTGAAACAAGGGAACACAACATGTAGGTTAACAGATTATTAAAATAGCACTGTCAGCTGACATTCTGCAATACTAGATTTTTGGTGCATCTATTTTATTTATTTAATTTTGATACTTTTTTTGTGACTATGTAACAAAGCAAATCACTTAAATGTTCCTCAAAAAAAACTCAATATTAAAATTGTTTTAAAAATAATCTACATGAGAACATTTGTCAGATTCAGAACTTGTTTCCAAGAACTCTGCACATTTTAGTCCTCGTCATCATTGCTCCAGAATGCAAATGGTTGCAAATGTGGTAATTGGCTGAAAGAGCAGTCTATAAATATAACTTATCCTGCATCGATAGTGTTTACAAAAAGGTCAGAATCCTCTTACAGACTTGTTCACAAAACTAGACAACACTGAACAAAAGGAACAACAAGAACTATATGTCAAACCAGCAGCAACACATGGAATAAGACTGCAATCTGTAACAGTAACAACGTATCGTTCACAAACATAAAGCAAACACCTTCCTTAATGATGAAGCAATTAGCATTCTACTGAAAAAATGTTGATGTAAAATTCAGCTACAAAATGTGTTAAAGTGCTTGAGAACTAAAAATGTCACACCCACCAACCAAACAAAAACATTTCAACCAATTAATTTACTATTTGTTTTAATTTCTTAAACAGACAGTGAAGAGATGGGTATGCAAGACAATTTGTATCCTTAAACTAAGCATAATTATGAAACATTTGTGCTCAAACCACACAGTTTAGTGAAGCACCCTATAATAGCTGGTAACCAGTGAAGGCATCAATGTTCAAATATTTAAGTTTGCTGCAGGCTGTGACCACCACCACCCCCAAAAAACAAAAATAAATAAATAAAAAAGTATTCATTCCAATTACAAGTCACTATTTTTAATACGGGTCTATGCCCGACCTGTGGATGAGAGGTCTGTGAAATAATGAAGGAAAGTATTTTTGATAAAAAATAAAATGAACCTTATTATGACAAATAAACATAATTTTCCAATAATTAAGCCTCTTGAAGAAAACAGAACCTCTGCATTCAATGACCACCATTCCCTCTATCCCCCCACCCCACCCCACCCCAACCGGAAATTCACTCAACACCTGACCACCTGGATCACTTACACAACTGCTACTGACGGCCTCCGCCCCACAGCCAGGGGAAACGACAGTCTCCATACCAAAACCCTAAGCTATTTCCAGAAGCTGTCAAATTCAAACCCCAGTTCCAGACTGAAAACTCGGAGAATAAATTACACTTCACTACTGTAGAGCTATCCGTTATTTGTTTTCACAATGTCAAACAATTAATACATCAAAAAAATAAAAAAAACTCATCCTGATGCCTAAAATAACCAAGTCAAATCATCAGGAGGAGTTAAATGTCCTCAACTTCACTGCTTGGTACTTAACAATGGAAACTGCTTTGCTTTACTTGTTTCGTTTTAGTCATCAGGCTACTCAATAGTCAGTACTGGATTTGGTTTTCCACGTAATAACACATTGGACTGTAAATTTACAGTATAATCGTACATCTCAAAAAACAACTCACTTCTAAATCTTTTGTAGTCATTTTTGTATTACATTAATATAAATACACGTTAATTTGGATTCATATGCTGTTTTTTTCTGACTGTGAACGAAGACACACAAATTCGCCCATTTTCTCATTGGAAAAGTTTGTGGGGAATAATAGCCATTTTCTATGCTTTTGAGGCATAAGCAATTAGGAAATAACACTTACTACCCAGGAACCAAAAAAAAAAAAAAATTGTTACACGGTGTAATTTGGATTTTACATAGCCCATTTTTCTGTATTTTACAAAATGTAAAAATATATAGATCATGGGGGGAGGAGGGGGGGCATTATCCCATGGGTCAAAGAAAAAAAGGAGGCAAATATTTTAGTGTTATTAATAAAACCACAAATAGACGCATACATTCTAATTCACACACTGACTTTGGTGTAAGGTGGGTTCTTGTAGGTGCAACACAAGATATTTAATAAACCTGCCTACACCAGCTGGGTACAGCAGTAATCTACTGTACCCAGCAACAAGCCACTTGAACACAGCAGGGAGCAGAAAACTTCTGAAAGATAATGATAATTTTATTTTGTTGATAAAATACAACCCAGTCACAGCTCGGGGTACTATGGTAGGTCCTCATACAGTCCTCCGTTTCAAATTTTACTCCAGCAAGGGCACCTTTCTAACTTTTGTCTTCGCTGAATCTGTATAATCTGGTTTAAAAAAACAAAAAAAGAAGACATCCATCCCTTAAACCCAAAACTTGGCTTGGTGCAAATCATTTCAAAACAAATTCTATAATGTCAGTGAAGAGGTTGTCACTTACAAGGTGATTTTCTGTCTTCAGACGACCACATAATCCCTTCAGAAATCTATGGCTGCAGGAGGCATAGCACAGGAGAAAAAAGGTTTTGCACAACAAATCTAAGTTAGAGAACAGTAGCTATGCATGGGCTGTGCAGGGCACCGGAAACACGTTCCTGTAGTTACTGAGCGTTTTGCAACTGTGGTAATTTATAAAAAAGGTGAGTGCATCACTCAGATTCATATCCTAAACTAGACATCCTAGACCTGAAGGGTTCAGAATGAGGGAGTCTGCGCAGAAACAGAAACCAGCGTAATAGGCTCTAGAACTGCAACAAATGCTGTGTTTTATGATAAATGGCAATCCCTGGTTTATCATTTTTCTCCCAGTCACTTCAATCAATAAGGAAAAAGGTGACTTGCTATTGATCTTGCCAACACCTCACTCTACAACACTACACAAATTACACAGCTCAGAACAATGAATGTGCCTGAAGAGGGAAAAACAGGTTAGCAAAAAGCAAACTTTTACCTTGATGCATGCTCTTAATTTTGCTGCTTAATTCAGAGATGGTAATAGTGTTTTGCTCAGCTTTTCCCCTTGATAATTCCATTAGCATTAAAATTACTTGAAAAATGTAAAATGTTGCTGACCTTGCAAAAACTATAACACATTACAAAACGCTTATATTAAAAAGGCAGCTCACTTTAAAAAGTGCAGTCATAGTGTTGTACCAAAAGGATTATGCACGACTTAATATATATATATATATATATATATATATATATATATATATATATATATATATATATATATATATATATATATATATATATATATATACATTTTTTTTTTCACATTCTGCTGCCTAAAAAATAAAATTCAAAATGCATTAAAGTAGGAGTTTGTTTCATTGATCTACACAACACCACCTACACTTCCAATGTGAAAAAACAATTATAGAAATATTCAAAAAGTAATTAAATTAAAAGAAAAAAAAAACTAAAGGTCTTGATTGCATAAGACTTCACACCCTTTGTCATAGCAAACCAAAATTAGCTCAGGAACAACAAATTGCCTTAACAAGGCACATAAGTTAAATAGAGCCCACCTGTGTCCAATCACAGTAGTTCAACTGATTTGAATACTCTTGGATGAAGAATCAAGCTGTTTCTGTTGAATGAAGTGAATTTGAAGGAAATGGCAAAACATGCCAAACAAGGAGCTGCCAAAAGAACTCGGACAAAATTATTGAAAAAGGTACAGATTGGGGGAAGGCCATAAGAAACTTTCAATGTCTTTAAATATCCCTTGGGGCACTGTCAGGTCCATCACTGTAAAGTGGAAACAGTTTGGCACCACCAAGACAGTGCCTTGATCAGGCCGTCCTTCCAAAGTCAGTAGCCGTGGCTTAAGGAAACTGCTAAGGGAGGTCACAGTGAGGCGTAAGATTAAACAAATTGAAATACACTATATAAAATACAAATCTGACATTAAGTAAATTCTAATGCAGCAATTTACAATTTTTATTTTGGAACTTTATAAAACTAAAATTAAATCTGTATTTAAATTTCAATTAACATATACAAATAAAGCTGTGGCTACTAGGAATGCATTTTTGTGTAATCTTAAAGCTATAAAGAATGCATCAACATCAAGGGGCTTGAAGATGTCTATCTGGCAAGAAAGTGCCTTCCTTCCAGAAAAAAACCCCCAAAAAACCAAAACCTTCTCTGCACTATTGGGTGGTCTAACACTCACAAAAGCAGTGTATTGGAATGCCCGCAATAATCCTCACACAAAGCCGGTTTTTAAACCACTGTTATAGGGAATAGGGTGTATGTTTCTGCAGAAAGTAGATGTTGGATGACAAACAGCCAGTGCTCGGGCAACCATAAACGTCTTTCCGGAGGACAGGAGAGAAAACCAAAAGGGAAACAGTGCTTTGAAAAAGCTGTTAACGAAGCAGGAGCATCTGGAGACAAGCAACACCAGGAGCAATTGCACGACAGCAACGAATATCCATCATCCAGCACAGAGAGGATTCTACTGATCGCCTAAATGTACAGCTGGGTTAAGGAGTTTCAAATAACAAAACAGTGCATTTACAGCCTTCTGTTTGAGTACCAGTTTACAGCATGTGTGTACAAACATTATCCAACTTCAACATTGTACCCATACAGTGCTAATACTTTAAGATTGCATGTGTACGGAATTAAAATGGAATATTACTACAAATCAAACAGAGGCCATAATTTATATAATCTGTTAATGCCCCTATAAAGAATTGGCTGACAAATCCAACAAGACAAAAATAGACCAGCATTTAAAATAATAAATACAATAATAATAAATAAAATATCATAAATGGTTTGGTTAATTCAATTCAGTCATGCTGACAGTAAAGCCCCCACCTCACACCAGCCCCAGTCCCTTGAACAAAACCATATCTGAATGAACCATGCAGTCCAGCAGGCTAGGAAAAGGATGTATGCCTTAGGAGCATTAGCTCCACATTTTACCACTACTGAAGCAACCTTTCAATGTCACATGCCTACCAGTGACATGTCTTTTCACATACTTGTGTTTAACAATAAGAACATGTGAAAAAAGCAGTGTATAATTTGGTTATGCACTGTACAAATGCAACATCAGAATGCCAATTCAGCAGTGAAGATTTACAGCAGGCATGATGTAGCCTATGTGCATTGATCCTTCCAGCAATACCAGTGAATGATCTCCAGGGAGTAAGATATACAGATTAGTTACAGTTGCCTTAATTAAGTTGAGATTCCTTCAATATTGTGGTCTCCTTCACCTTGCGGGAACTCATTCCGGAGAGGAATGTGGCTGATACAGTAGACCCGAAGTTAAATGCAATTATTGAATAAAATCATTCACACAGTTATCTCCAGTAAATCAATGCAAAACCCACATAACATTACACCCTGAAACTAAAGGTTTGCTCATTTTGAGATCTCATTACAAAGTCTTAAGTCATTAACAGGTATTGGTCCAGAAGCCCAAACAATTACACCTTGGAAGGGATGCCTCCAAGCACCTTTCCTGAGACAAGAGGAATAATTAAATGGAAAATAGAAAAGGACTGGGAAGCTATAGTGCATGGCCTGACCTTAAAGTACTACTGTACATCTGAAGAGGATAATTACACAAGGTATCCCTCTGTTCACATACATAGAAGCACATGCAAAGTTAGTCAGAAACCAGAATCATTCTGCAGCATTTCACCTTGTGTGTTTTCACTCTAAACCACTTGATGTACTTGTTGAGAGGGCTGAGTCAATAGGATATTGTCTGAAGGCCCTAAACCTTATTTACATGCATTCATTCATTCTACCAGTTCTGGAGCTTTTGTGGCTCACGTCAATTAAAGCGGAGGCTCGTAAAGTTGCACCTGTCCTTTAGTGTTTCCATCACCTCACCCAGTTACTGAAGGACCCAAAACTGTAACCAATTAATATTTCTATAGAAGTATTTTGGTGAATAACAGAAATTCAGTATAAAAACAGAAGACTTTTAGTCTTCAAAAGACCTGATTACTGTAATTCTCGTCACAAAATACAGTTCATAGTTTAAAGTCTAAGCCTAAAGCTTATAGCTACTAAAAAAGCAAAACCTGGTAAAATTGATCCACAGCAACCCTCCTCACTTTCCTGAAAATTTTAAACCAAGGACAAAATGAAAATTAAGGAAGGTAGTTTGGTTTCTAGTATCAAGAAAGGCTTTCATCCATTTTTTTAAAAAACATTTTTACACAACTTATTTGATGCAGAGGAGTCCAGTATATCATAATATAGTCCATTAGAAAATCAAAGGCCTTTATTTGCAAACATTAACATTTAAAATCCATAATGCAGGCATATGGCCTTATCAACTAGAGCAAAATAAATTACTCCTAAAGTCGCTATCTATAATGACTGTTTTTGATGACAGAAGATACAATTCTGCAAGTCACATTGGAACAAAGTGTGTGTGTGTGGTAATTCAGCCTGTCCAGAAAAGCAGTTTACAAAAATTCTTGTGAATTCTGAAACACTACAGAATACAAGCTACTGTCACCTGCTCTCACCAGTTAGGAGTTCAATAACAAAATGGTGGTGTACCGAGAACCTTATGGTTTACATTTCCTTATCACCGTTATAGAGATTGAGCTGCATCAAATTATATAGGGATTATATAGGGCATACATCCATCCAGCAGCATTGTGCCTATAGCGAACAGGGTATTTTTCAGTATAGGTCAATTATTCAGTCATGTGCAGAGATGTCACAATTTTCTACCTGTGCTAACTGTGGTTAACATGTGACAGCACCACTGATAAATGTTGGTGAAGAAAAGAAAGGCATCACTTGGAGTTGTAACCTGGCCTTTTTCGACATCAACTTCCCAGCTTCTTATTTCAAATTAAGTATTTTTATACCATTTAAGCAGAGAGATCAATTTGTTTAAAATGTTGCATTTCTAACACTGGGAAGTCACGTGCAAAATGATAGCAGGGCAAAACACATTGCATGATTTTTAAATTAGGATGCTTCAGGCAAAAACTGAATATATATTAGAGCTCAACTCTGCTGCAGACCGCACTTTTATGTGGCTTATCTTTCAGCAACACAACATACAAGAAACATACTTTACAGTATATTGCTGCTCACATAGGCTTCATTAAATTTTAAAACATAATAAACCAAATTAAAAAAAAAAAAAAGAAAGAAAACTGACCCGGAGATGCAGGAGAATCCAATTTCCTATGTGTGAATATCTGAGATGCTTTGTTACAAGCAATTCATCACCACTGAGAATCAGGATGGATTCTCCTAGGGGACAGTTACAGAATTAACTCGTAGATACAGTTCAAACTATGCAAGTAGGTGATGCTTACACAGTATGGTAACTACTTGTACAAATTGGTTTTGTCATTAACACTGTAACAAAATGTATACTTCGGACAGCCTCAATTGCTGTCACTTACATTAGATTTTATTTATTTATTTATTTTAAACCAATAGAATTATAAGGTTTCAAAACACTTAATGTTTTAAGTTAAAACTAATTACAAGGCATGCTGACAGCCAGTAATACCTTAACACAAGAGAACAAAGACACTTGAAAAAAGGGCAAGATGTCAAGCTATATACAGTTTTTGCTCAAAACAGCAAGTAATAATAACACACATCTAGAACAGTACGACAGCAGGTGCAAGAAGAACAGCATTCTAAGCAACGGCAACGGAGAAGGCACTCATGAAAGTTATGACTGCGGTTCAGCAGAGTTTAAAAGGTTAAATCACACTACCTGTAAGTTCTGCTTGTCTTGCAAATCATACAGGAAGACTAGTCTAATGCAATAGTCATCCCAGTCAGAACATGCAATGTTCTTGCAATGAGGAAAGACTGAAGGGGATCTCCCAAGTAAAACACCACCACAGATGAAAAATAAAAAAAAAAAAGACTTTGCACACAGAGCCTCTGTTAAGAGCCATTTAAAAAACAAAGCAAATGCTTTTGTGTGCACTGGGGACAAGGTTACTGCTTTCTTTATTTTTAGAGCACCAAGCCATTGCCTGTCTAACACACTAATAACCTAACACGGTTGGTTTCTACCTCCTCAAGGTCAAACCTTCCCAACCCAGCTTACAGTAAATGTAGGTTAGTAATATTACCTATCATTGCACTTCAGCACATGATCTGCTTTTTTGCACAACTAGTCTCTTATCTAGACAGATTTATTTACTAAAATAATTTTTAGAGACTTATTTACCAAAATGCTCCCTACTACTACAAATAAAGAATGCATCAATTCAGGGGTTGACAACTCATTCATACACACACACACATTTTATATATATATATATATATATATATATATATATATATATATATATACATATACACACACACACACATATATATATATACATACACACACACACACATACACACACACCCACCCACCCACCTATAATTTGCTGCACCGAAAGGCTGGAAGACATATCTTTAAAATTACAGCAAATCGTTTGAACATAAAGGTCAGTTGTAGTCTATAATCTATCAGAAGTGCACAATCTGTAATCAGGAATGTGTGTGATTCATGGCTCAGCTGATTATACAGAGCAACACAGCACAAAGGACGTGATAGAGAGCTAGCACAATACAGGTGCCCCACAAACATTTTATAGTATGGCTTGCGTGTTTCAATATTACTGGTACTCCAGAGGCCGCAGACAGATTTCTAAAACTAAAACAAAAACAACTGACATTACCAAGGACATCTCCCTTAACAGAATAAAGCCTGTGGTTGCACATAAGTAGTATATAAAGCAGCACAGTACATTTAGGTTTTGTAGTTACTTTATTACTGATACATTACTTTGGGGGGGTGGGTAGGTCAAGGAAAATAATAGGTCTAAAGCCAATAGGCATCGCAAGATTAAATTTAACAAAAGCTTCCTCACAAAAAAAAATGTCTACAGTAGTACTAATTTTACTGGCTATATAATGTAAGCAAGGGTATTAAGCAGTTATATATATATATTATATATAATATATATATATCTTATAGATATTATATATATATATATATATATATATATAAGATATATATTCTGTGCCACAAGAGTCAAGCCTTTTGTTTGTCGAA
This sequence comes from Polyodon spathula, assembly GCF_017654505.1. NCBI lineage: Eukaryota > Metazoa > Chordata > Actinopteri > Acipenseriformes > Polyodontidae > Polyodon > Polyodon spathula. The sequence continues at coordinate 13,034,302 of NC_054540.1, forward strand.
TTATGAAAGACTTAAGCCAATTTTATTTACTCTGATCCATTGCACTACATGGGTATACTTTAATTGTTATAAGAACACTTTTTTTCTAGCATAAAACTTAATTCATGACGAAAATTAGCCTTTTATTGTTAAGTTGTACTAAAGCACATAAAAATCGGTGAGTTTGAACATCTTGGTGACAAACCTTTGCTTTAAATTCACTAGGTTAGTCTCAATAAAAAAAAGACACAAAAACTGCATATACCTCACTAAATTCAACCACATGTGCCTTTAACCCTGCTTTAACAAAAAAAAAAAACTTAACGTTAGACAACATACCAAACTGTTTTTAGTAGCTTATCCATCAGTTCAGCTGCCTCATATTTTTATACAACTAGTTGCAAGAGGTCTACGGTTGATTGAATGAGACCTTTGGCCCTCTTCTGTTATTGCAATTCATAGCACCACTCCTGCAGTCATCACACGCTCCCTCAGCAGACTACTCTCCCTCCTACAGCGCTGGGAAACCCTACATCATACACAATACTTACACAAGGTGTAGCACTAGAATTCTGCATGCACACAAGTAATGCTTATGCCGTTAACATTCTGGGGCAGTAGCCGACACACCCAAGGGGAAATGTGAGGATTTAATTCAACTGCTATTCATGGATTTGCCAGGTTTTACTATTAACACAAAAAAGGTCTAGTGACCAAAAACTGCATCTACACATGCCAACATTATTTGCATTTTGTAATGGATTCATTGGTTATAAATAAACAAATAATAAAAATCTAATTTGTTTTACTGGGAGCAAAAATGTGATTCATCTGACCAAACTATTCTCCCAAACTGCTATAGTCATTCTTCATAATTACAGTATTTTATTATTTGTATTTATCTAGTGTACAGTTATCTGCAATATTATATATTGGAGCTGAAAGGAACAGGGATCGTTTCCATGGCATCACACATTCAGGCAGGCTCTCTAGTGCTCTCCAGCTACCATAGATTTTCATTTAAATTGTACTGTAGAGCAACATGGAACATTTAAATCTATATTTAAATTAGTAAAAAAAAAAAAACCCTCAATTGCTCATTCTTCTACAGCAGCAGAGCAGCCTTGGGCTACTGTAAAAAGTATTATGAATCAGTGTCTGCATTGCACATGCTTGTTCTTTACTGCTGACAAACTTGAGCATTTAACATGTTTTACTTCTTCCTGTATAAACATCCTGTCCACTCCATTGGTTCTTAGCATTTGTACTCCCTGATCACATAAAAGGGGCTGTAAAATAGAATAGTCTGCTTGGAAGGAAATATTTGGACTAGTTTCTTAGGTATAAAAGAGCAACTGCACATTATTAAATTCAATATCAAGAGTTTGAAAGTATTGTGCATGAACACTGTACGAGGAATTAATCCCGTGACCAGACTGAACCCCAAAAAATGTTCATGAATTGAAGCTTCTATATTGGTCCTGTGTATTTTAGTGACACGATCACTAAAAGCGGAAATGTTCATTGTATTACTTCTTTTCTTCTGGGGATTACATTGCCAACTAATTTAATTTTACTGATGTATCACTCAATAAATTATGATTAAATCTAGCAGCTGGCAAACAGACACTAATTTGACCTTTACATTCATTATGTTATCTTATAGTAAATGTGCTCTGTGACATTTGACCAGGGTCATTCATTTTGTGCAGGCACTTAGATCTTAGGCACTCAACTACATACAGAGTTATATACTCAAGCAATTCAAGAATAACATTTTTATATATCCTTTTCAAAATAAAGGGCCATTATAAGAACAGTTAAAACATAACAAATTACCCAATTACAAAATGAATAAATAAAATTGCTATGCAACGTAAACAGGTTTCTTGGGATTATAGATAATAAATATCTACATTTTTTTTTTTAAAAACCTGAAATTTCTTAAGCAGCATTTCCTAAAGCCAACTCTGCAAACACCTGCTGTGATTCTCAAAATTGTTCACCGATCTTGATTCTAGCTACAGTCTAAAGGGCAGCTAAATGGAGAAAAGAAAAAGCAGGAGGGCCGTCATTCATTGCAAATAATGTTACTGCCTGACTCTCAGGAGGGGGAATAGCTGGAGTTAGCTGCATTTGAATGATGTAATTGCACTGACCCAGGACTAGGCAATGACAGGCAAAGCTGTGGGGAAACAAGTATAGGCAGGGGTGTGCAATTCTTATCGTCCAATGCCCCGGACAAGATTTGTGTGAGGGACAACAAGTTCTGCCATTATACTTTGCCCATCAGACAAGCAGTTTTTTTGTATTTATTTTTCTTATATTTGTTCTGTTGCCAGAACACACAGGTATATTTTTTAGAGTCAAATAAGTGATGCTGTTTTCTTAATGCACGAGTCTCACATTTAAATGCAGCAATCTAGTAAAGTTAAATTAACAAAAAAAAAGGTCGCTAAGGTATTCGTGGATTACAAAAAATCATGTTGTGTAATTTATAAAATTATTTTTCAGTCAACTTTATGGTCAAGCATGAACAGTACTTGTTTAAAAAAACATGACTTTACTGTTTAGAAACAAACTTAAGTATTTTTTTTTTCTTTCGATTGTAGTGTTGCTAACCTAGTTTGCTATTTACCATATTTACATGTTTTGGATTTAAAAAATAAAATACAAAAAATAAAAACTACTAGATTTGAACAGAAGCGATATTAGTTATTTATTGGACATGCATAACCCATCAATTTGTGAAACTAATAAAACATGAAGATTGTCAAATATGTTTACAATGATAGAAACGAAATGCTTATGAGATTATCTGTACAATATTTTATTATTTTAAAATAAAACAGACTGCAAATCTCACGGCAATCTGTTTATGTATGAATTAACTCTATGAGTGTAGTGCAGAGAAAGAATGTTGTCCCCCCACCCCCAAAAAAGGCAAAACTATCCAGGTATGAAACTGCTCCAGCAGCGAGTGTTCTAGTTAGCCATCATGGGACAAGATGTTAGCCAAGGAAAAACAGCTGTAAAATGTACACTGTTTAAATAAATAAATAAAAATAAATAAACATACATTGTCTTTGCAGAATTTGAAGGCACCTACTGCAAATACTGCATGCATTTTGGTAGAAAGAAGGTACTAAAGTCCTTTAAAAATCTGGGGTTCAGCAGTTACAAAACTGAAAGAACATCAAGAAAAATCAGAGTTCCACAAAGCAGCAGTAACAGTTGGTAATGATTTTGTATCTATGTTGCAACAAACAAACACCTGTACACCAGGTGTTGAATTAATCTTGGAGAAAGTCTAAAAAAAACAGGCAGATGGTATTTTAGCTAGAAGTTTTTATATTTGAACTCCACAATTATTGCTTATTATAATTGCACTTTTCGTATGTTACCTTAAAATTTACTATCAAACGTGTTCCAAACTGCACTGAAAGGAACATTTCCTTAAAATATGTTATATATTCAATGAGGTGGGGTCACAGGTAACATTTTGTGTATCTGTAGTGCACCAGGTCAAGCTACAAGGCTAATAAAATATTGAACAGAAATGTAAATTCTAATCTACTGCAAAATTGCAACAAAATACATAAAATAAGGGGTCTTGTGTGACTTAACCATGTGCCTAAGAACATCTGTTTTCAAACCTAAGTACTGTCGCAGTAATGGCCGCTGTAGCTCAAAACAACTCTTGTGAAAACCGATTGTACAGAAAATAACTGATTTAATAATCACCCATCTATTCATTCATCCCAGCCTTTATACATGCATTCTAAATTCCTCAAAAGCCATTCTAAATGCATTTGTGTTGTATTACTGTGTTTGCCACCGACCAACCTCCCTGAGCGGAGATCTGACAGTAGGGGCTCTGGTTTTCACTTCTAATGTGTAACTCTGTGTGTTTGATCAAGAATGGCAGTGGAATAACTTCCTTTGTTTTCACTTTTTCACAGATTCACTGCTATACCCAATTTGGCCTTGTAGAACTTTAGGCCACTGCATTGGACTTGACACTTCATGAGACCATTTGCAAAAACACAACATTTGGGAGAGTGCAAAACATATCCAGTTGTAGCACTCGTTAAACATAAATGAATAGGAAATGAATAGCACATTAAAAAAAAAAAAAAAAAAAAAAAAAACACACACACACACACACATTAAAAAGGTTCACAGAGCAATCAGCCCCATGAAATGTTAAAGTGTGGCTGATAACATTGCTCTCACTATGAGCTAAGCAGCTCATTAGTCAGGCAGAGGTATAACGACCCCCCCCTCCACCCCCCCCATTCAAAGCAATCAAGTAGTTGAAGCCAATTTTCATCTTCCAAAGAAGAACACTGTAGCACTGCAGCGCTCCCTAAGGGGCTTTATTTTCTCTAACTGAATCATACTAAACCCCATCTCTTGAGCTTGAGTACATGCATTTTCAGAACAGCACCCGTCTTGACCGTTACATTGCAGCATCTGTCATGCTCAAATATGAGCTAAGATCATGTGAAATTAATGCAAAAAAGTGTATTAAAAAATGCTTACAAAATGGCACGTCACATCACAGAAACAAATGTAGTACACAGGATTAAAATGTACAGTACTGTAGCCACAATGAACCCCTTACCCTCTTCCCTATTCACAACTTAATGGTGTACATTAGCATGAGTGGTGCCAAGTACTGGTTACTGCTAGGGTGTTTAGAATATTGTGGGGGAGCTAGCACTGACATGACAAGACTGGAGCAAAGATATGATGCTTTAAAAACTTGCCAATAAAATACACTGTTAGTTATATTGGACAGGGTATTTTCCCCACATAATCCAGAACTAGGACCACCTAGAAATTATTATTTTTTAAATGTCTCATCACTATTATGAGGTTCTTCAAAATACTTTATTACCCTGTACCTCTACTTTACCATACAAGTCTCGACAAATAAGAACTACACATTTTAAAACCCCTAAAATTGGTATGTACAGTGCATTAAAACTGGACTGTGTGAAGCATTGAGTGCACTGTCCATGTAAATGGAAAATTCACTCAACAAAATATGTTTGAAGCGGCAATAGTTCATATATTCAATATTTTCAATATAGGAGAGAGATTCAGTTATTTATAATGCAACACTGTCAAGGTCAGTTTAAGTTGAAAAGTTCTGCTTTAAAAGCAGTTATATTTTATTAACTCTATTAAATGCAAATAACTCAGGATGGCAAACACAAAATTGCTGACATTTACTTTGTATAAGAGCAAATACATAGATGACGGAATGGACTGGCAGCTGCTAATGCTTTTCACTACTGCAATATCATTTCAAGTGCTTTCCAGACAACCTGCCACAAGCTTCCCCTACAGCTAGCTTTTAGCTCACGTTCACCAGAACTCCTGACTAAACATTTAGATGAATATTAGGTCAAAGAGTAACACAAATATTATGCAACACTGCCCTTGAATCCAAAGGTTCTATCCATTCATCTGATTAATTCTTCCTTACGTCATATGCATGTGTGGAAAGGCATTTTACTCTGAACACAATTGTTGTGCAACAGGGACATAAAAACACACACTACAGCCTTCGTCTGTAAAAGCGAGCAAATAACTGTGAAAAATACTCCAAATTTCCCAATTTGCACAAATGGCTGGAAATCTGTCCTACCTCACGCTGAAGCACCAGTTCCTTAGTGAAAAGACAAGCCTCATTACTGAATGGCTCGGCGTCCTGAATTCCACCTGCAGTGTTCCTAGACCCACGAGGACATTCAATACCTAAAAACAAAACACAGAAAAAAAGACAAAAAAAAAACTATAGTGATTTTTTTTTTTAGGATCGGGGGTGGGGACAGGGTGTCCATCGAGGAAGTTCATCATCAACATGCTCCTTTTAAACAATGCCTGAACCAAAACACCCCAAAGCAAATCCGATTAAAAAAAAAAAAAAAAAAAATGTTTTTCCACGATAGTTAGATTTTTTTATTTAATTTTTTATTGGATGCCTACACCGTATTAAATCAGCATACTTGTTCATCATCATTGATTTTTTTTTTTTTTTAACATTATTTCAGGAGAAGTGGAAACTTTCTACATTCCAATTTCAAATACTGTAGATAAATAATTAACAGATTTAAAAAATGACAGCAGTTTTATAAATCAGTCTACTTTAAACATTTAATTCAATTTTAATAATGCAAAAGGCAGTATACTTGGCTTACCTGGTTATGACATGATATCTACTAAGAAAAGGCATAACACTGTTTTAAACTACTTGAATGTCACCATGTCTCAATGAATTAACCGCAAAACCTTAAATTTTGATCTAAAAAATGTATTTATATTTTTATTTTTAAAAAGTGCACAGGGATATTGTTGTCACATACACACTTCGAGCAGTCTTGGCATTAAAAGCCTGTAGCTCTGGCAAAGTTGCCATTGGCCTCTTGGTAGCCTCTCTGATCAGTCTCCTTCTTGCTCGGTCATCCAGTTTGGAGGGACAGCCTGATCTAGGCAGGGTCTTGGTGGTGCCATACACCTTCCACTTCTTAAAAATCATCTTGACCGTGGTCCAAGACCTTTGATATTTTTTTTTATACCCACCCCAGATCTGTGCCTTTCAACAACTTTGTCCTGGAGTCCTTTTGAAAGCACCTTGGTGCTCATGGTTGAGTCTTTGCTTTGAAATGCACTACCCAGCAGAGGGAACCTACAGAAACTGCTGAATTTATCCTGAATCATGTGAATCACTACAATTTAACACAGGTGGAGGCCACTTAACTTGGTTTGTGTGATTTTGAAGGCAACTGGTTACACCTGAGCTACTTTAGGATTGCTGTTTACAAAGGGGGGTGGACACTTATCCAACCAAGCTATTTCAGTTTCTATTTTTAATTAATTCTGTACACATTTCTAGAATATTTTTTTCAATTGGAAGTTGTAGGGTAGGATGTGTAGATTAATGAGAAGGAAAAATAAAAAAAACTATTTTAAATGGATTTTATTTCCAGGGTATAAGGCAACAAAAGGTGAAAGGGGGTGTAGACTTTCTATAGGCACTGTATGTTTAAACTAGCAGATATCAGACCAAGGTGGGCAATTTGAGGTCTGGACACCACTAGTCTACATTTTGGCAGAACATGTGGAATTAAACCTCTTGCTTCTACAATGTTTGCCAGTATCGTTATTCTGGCAGACATGTTTTACTCAGTAAGGTGCCAGAAATGAGTATATTGCACTACAGGTACAATATTTGTAACAAAAGGAAGCCAACATGCTAAATGCTTCTGTTGACACTTGTTACTGTTCACCTTTAACCCCTGACGATGCAGTAATAAAGTCAAAATGCCACTACTGCCCTACTATACTTTTTGGTTCAAGTACAATTGCTGATGTGTGTTGGTAATCCTTAACCCATTTATCAAAACACACCCCTATAATCCTAGCTGTTTGTTCATCTATCATCTCTCTCTACTCCTCAGTCCCATAAGCCTTCTTGGGAATATGTTGACAGGTACAAATGTATGTATGCAATTATTGATTTATTTATATATTTCCCTAATGCTGCACTTTGTGAGGAAGATGCTTTGTAAAAACTACGCTGAACAATTTATTAAAGGTAAAGCAAAATTGTCTTTTCTGTTTCAGCAGTTCACAGGACTGCAACAAGGAAGTGACAAGCAACTAGTGCAGAGTAAAAAGAGGGTTACATAATGTACTACATCACTGTAGTGTTATCATTCATATTTATAACCAGCTGTATCTTTTACAGCATCCAAAGTTTGAGTTTTTGTTTTTTTTTCAAAACTGTTTACTTATACTGCAGTGTACTGAGTTTCTATAATAGATAGCGGCCGAGAATCACGTACGAGAGAATAAAGTCTCACAGCGCTTAAAATATCCAGCACTTTGTTTATTTATTTTTATTTTAACCAGAAGTAATCCGAATGCGGCTCATAGTGCTTTCATCACTGACACCCACTTCTGTAGCGATTAGGTGGTTTTAGAGATAAACCACTAATGTCTGTTAAACATTCAAAACCTACAAATAGATGTAACATTTTTTAAGAAGATGCTGGTCTTTGCAAAGCTTGAGGAATCACGATAATGAGCAAAAAAAAAAAAAAAAAAAAAAATTATACAGCTACTGCTTTAAGCAATGTTTGTCAATTTATATTGCAACATTCTTATTAAAAAATGCATTTGTACCCTCAGTATTAGCCACCAAATAATCCAAGGCTTGAAAAATGAAACGTTTTTAACCTGAACCAGTTTAATTTCAGTTTTGCCTTTTCATTTAGTTTATCATTAAAATAGCTGTACATACTCTACTTTCAAATGCATGCATTGCAAATGTGTAATGTGACCGAAAGACAGTGTGAAAAGGAATATATATTTGAATGTGACTACCTGCTAGGAGAATAACACAGTAGGCCACACTTAGTGCTACCAACACATTTACATTTAAATTTATTTTTTCACATGCAAGCAATGCAAGACATCAGAATTTATGCAACACGCTTTCAATGAAAGAATATGTAACATGTGTTTAATCAACTGGAAATAATAATCCCGAGATTTAACAGTATACAGTAATCCGTCACATATCCCACTGCTGTGAGACCAGAGTAAGGGTGGATATGTAAAAAGTCAGATGAATGAATCCTGTTTTAAATACCATTATACACAGCTGGAACAATTACTATAGTCACACAATCATTGTTTTGAGATTCAGCTTTTATTAGGGAGCTCCCCTAAATCCTTTGTTTAGAAAGATACAGGGTATTGATGCTTGTGACAGAGTAGCCATGTGGGTGAGTGCATTCGCTGCTGAGTGACAGGCAGGAGATCGAGACGGAGGTTGAAGTTGATATGCCCCGCAGGTGAACAGGATTTATTTACATAGCAACACACTGATCAACTTACATGACACTATCAGCAATGGCAGCGCACGGAGCACATACAACACAGTGTACAAAAACTTTGGTAGGATCTACAATATCTGAACTGAGCCTCTGTTCAATAATAAACTAGAGTGCAGAGGGTGAGCACGACGGATAAATGGTTAATGTGGATAAGTGTTGGGTGGATACGCAATTGAGTAAAATATTTGACTTTCTGGAACACCCCACTACCACCCACCCAAAAATAAAAGAAAAATAAAGACAGTAGTGCCCATATGCTCCTTTACTTTCTAATACCTTTCAATGTAACTGACAAATTCAAATACAGATATCTTAGACTTTAGACATTTTAAACTAGTGATCCACAGGTTTGTGCCCATCAGCATGACCTCTTGCTCGGCTGTGTGTATGCGCATGTGTAAAAACACAAGGGTGCATTCTGCTGTAAGCACGTTGCATTATAATTCATTTCTGCTAATGACCTGTGGTTTTCATTGATGTTTTCACTTTTCTAATTTGATAGCTGCAATTCCAACAGCTCTGCCTCCTCATTCGCACATAAAAGGACAGGTGGAAATAACTGATAAACATAATGCAGCAACAACAAAGATGGGATAGTACAGAGTGCCATCATTTATACTTTTAAACATTTACCAAAAAAAAAAGTTGATCCACATGCATTTGCTTTTTTAAATTACTCCAACTTGCGCTTAATGAAGTTATCCAACATAAGTACAGAAGTAACACACTGAAAATATGATTAGGGCAAACGTAACTTATTTACTATGCAAAAGGTATATTACAGGAGCTATGTATTTATGCGCTCCACAATGCCTTACATTTCACTACACTGCAGTCTGTTTCATCAGCAGACACATCCCCTTTACAGTTATTGCTTCACTCTCACAGCTTAGAAAAATGTCAGCATACAACATAAGTCTCCAACATTCTGGTAGAAGATGCAACTTTTTTAATCTGTGTCGAACGATAAAGTTAAAATACTGCAGTCTGGCCGCTAGTTCTCTCTCAAGGGCCCTGAAATAACTGCTACAAATCACTGTGCTAAGCATATAGGGTACAGGGAGCTGATGTGCCATGATTTCAAAACAAGCTTTCAGACTGCATCAATTGAAGGTGTTTTAGAAGGAATTATTGGTACTTCATTTCAGAAGCCAAAAATGTAAGCTCAGACAAGAAATATTGCAGTAAATATAATGTAACCACGCAAGTAAATTATAAATCTCGAAATCAAGTCTTTTAAAAGAAAATGCAAAGAAACAGGTTAGTGAAATAATTAACTTCTTGTCTGTATGTAACATTCTATTCACAAACATATTCTACTTTTAAGTAACAGTAAAAGGTGTCCTTCCATCAGTTGCACATCTTGTACTTCTTGATTTGCTTTCATTCTCTTCGATGACTGAAAGTGGCCAGATTAAGAGCCGCTACTCAATCTAAAAACGCTGCCCTTTGTCAACATACATTGCTTACTGCTCAAAACCAATTTGACACATTACTACATTGACTAATTAAAATCGACTTTAAAATGCTAATAAATGGCAACTCTCTCACATTATAAGCATGCACGCAAACTGCTGTAAACATTAGCCTTAGTGAAGCACAATGATGGCAGTAACTCATACAACGAATAACACACACACTCAGAAACCCAGGATTTCCAGTTAGTAATCAATGCAAAATACTGGTTTAAGTACTAACACAAATAAACAATGTACTGAAGTAATTTATTTGCTGATGTCTTTGCCCTGTCTACTGTACAGTATGTTATGGATTTCAGGCAGAAGAAACAATGTTGATGCAATATAAAAATAAATTATATTTTATTTATTTATTTTTTACATCTATTCCTGTTTTGTCAATAGCACCCAGTGGGACTGTACAAAAGAGCTAGAGTTAGAAAACCCACCAGAGAAATAAACAAAAGGGTTTCCTTTACAGTGAACTTGATCAGGTTTTTACATGGTACATAAACACATTCAAAATGCAATAGCACATTAACATGATTTTTAGCTTATTTGTAATTTTACATTATGATGGCAATTAAACAAATACAATTTGGAAGTAATTTGACAGAGGGATATTTGCATCATAGTGCATTACAGGAGCAGTCAAGCAATATTAATGCAGCACAAAACATTGCTCTCGTTTTGTTTCATGCTAAATTAGCTGTGAACAGAAAGTAAAAATCAATATCATTCTACATCTTTTTTTTTTATTATTTCAGTATGTAGTATTTTAAGGACATCAGTCTAAAACTTCACTTTTTAAACTTAGTTATTATTTGGCTAAATACAGTATAGTATTTTATTTCCATGAAAATGCATCTAAAATACCAGCTTGCCGCAAACAATAGTGTTACATCCACATACTTGGAGACAACACATGGAATAAAACCAAAGTTATCCACGTTTATCCGAGAATATATATTAAAAAAATTGAAAAACAATTATTACTGGACCGATACAAAATGTCCAGAAAATGTTCAAGGGGGGCAGAAACAGGAATTTCTAAAATAAATGTATAACAATGTTGAAATAGAAGTGCGAGACAGAAGACAACACTGCAAACCCTTCTAAAATCAACATTTTATTCAAGCCAGTTTTTCTTTTAAATGATCACTGAAAGTACTAAACCACCTGTAGTTCGGACTCAGACAGGTAATTTAAACTGCAGTAAGGAATTCTCGCTTAGGTTGTTTTTTCCCCCAATTAAATAAAAATGAAACAAATGTCTATTAGTAATTCAAAAGGCGTTCGTCTGTTCAAATACGGAATTTACATTCTTAATTTAAATGTGTAATGTTTCTTTCTGACTAATCAAATTTCAAACACATAGAACCAAGCAAATATTAAGCCTTTAAATCTGGCACTGCTACCAATATAAATAATGTCAAAATTCAAAACACAGGTTATTTTGAGACTGAAAAATAAAATATTGGTACAGGAGCAGTCTGATTTTTGACCCATGCATAACGTTTACTGCCATTACCAGTGTACTAAATGATATATATTCTCTGCGATAGACAAGTTTTTTTTTTTTTTTTTTTTTACCACAGCTATCTTTGATCTAAAAAAGCTTTTCAATTCTGTTGACCATAAAAATTGAATATTAAACTGCAGAATGTTGGCTTTGATTATTGCATACACAATATTTTTTTTATTTTATTTTTTTTATATATTCTTGTTGGAGACCTACAGTTTACAAAATTAACTGGGTTTTAGATTGAGTTAGTATTTGGGTTTTAAAGTTAGTTAAATTAGACAATTTTGGTTTCAATATTAAGTGAAGCAGCCAGATGGCAGGAAAGCTTTTGTGCCACTAAATGTTAAGACAACTTGAAAGGAGATTGTACTCTATCCTGTGTTTATAGGGATATGACACCTTTGACTAAACATTACTTTCCCACAGTTTAAACTTCAAAGAAAATAGTCAAAAAGCTTAATCTTTCTTCCTCCCATTTCAACTACAGTTGTATTGCTTTGTGAGTGAAAGGATGTTTTGAAGTTACGTTAACTTAGAAAAGTGGCCCCCATGTGATTAACAGTATTACTGGTTGATAAGAGGCTTGTAAAACCTGTATCTTTATATATATCTTTATATATCTTTATATGTCTTTTCTGATAGGTTAAGAAAAACTTGCTTAAGGAAAATAGAGCACCCAGCTGCTCTACTGTATCTAATAAAATATCTTTGTTGAAATCTACAACAGAGTTCGGAATTACAATAATTTTATACTCATGGATGCACAGAGGAAAAAGAAAAACACATTAAGAAACGTTTAATAGCTTGTTAATTTGTATAATTTTACATTTAAATTTATGAGAATGATAGTCCTCTGTCCTCTATGCCTTCCAAAATCAACTAGTAAATAGCAGATTGGTTTTATAACACTACTAAAACCATGCTGCTGGATTTGCACCTAAACTGTACAATGTTAAAAGTAATCTTGCTCTTGTATCAAATGATGGCACCAGTCTTGAAATTAACAAATACCATGGTTTATGGCTTGATTTACTGCTACATTTTGAATACTATAATGAACATCTGGTACGCAAATGCAGTTAAACTTGGTTTTCTATACAGACACAGGCAGTGTTACCCTCAAAAAGGATGTTCGATTAGTAACTCAAACAATATTACAGTATAGTACCTGTAATAGACTATGCTGATCTGTACATGAGTGCATCCTATACAGTGCTGACAAAGTTGGTCTCCCATCTATAATAGTGCAGCAAGATCTATACTGAATGCAAATACAACTGGCACGACATTACTCTAAGCTTAAGGGAGTCTAGATCAGGATACCCATATTTAGAATAAATTACATTCAAACATAAACAACCTCCAATATCTTTAAAAAAAAAAAAAAAAAAAAAAAAACAGGATTGCAAAATCTGTAAATACTGACTATTCATCCAGAATCATGTAGATTGGAATAGTTTACTTTTCTGTGTTTTTGGTCTGCTGGCCCTGTGGGTTCAAAGTGAATAAAACTAAACTTTTTTTTTTTTTTTTAACATATTATATCAACAAAAAACTAAACAAACAAAAAAAAATTGTTATAATAGTGTAACATCTTCATTACAAATGAGATAAAATGAAGACACAGTATAAACTAATATTCCTATTTACTACATGCAACAGTTAAATTCAATGCTATTTTTTAATGTGTTAAATTCCACATTTGATGGTGTGCAAAGATTACACAACTTCTAATTCAATAGAATTGCAACTTGCTTTTGCGGTAAACTATTCAGGAATGCAAAAGGGACATTTAAATGTACTGAGCATGGAGAAACTGTCAATTCTACACCGTGGTGGTCTACATAAAAAAAAAAAAATGGCTTCACCATAACTTTCTCTGCACAGGCATAGTCGATCAATGGCACTGACATTACAATACATTTAAAACCACAGGTATTAATGTTGTTTCACTTATTTTTTATTAATTCTCAAAGAGGCTAACTCCAATGGATTCAGTAAGTCAACTCTGCTTAATAGTCATCTTTGAAAGCTTTTTTTTAACCGAGTAACTGAGTTTTACATTCGATAAATATGTATTTTAACTACACTGCCAGAAACCCTTTAGAAATACTACTATTTCAAATACATCTACCACCATAATGTAAATGGTATCTACATTTACCCACACACACCCAATATAGGATACACAAAATACACACACCATATCTGAACACATTTCTAGCCGGTTCATTGAATCTTTAGTAACACATTTAAATGTTTCTGAAGGGTGAGTGCTCATTAGCAAAACATGTAATCCGTAGTTGACAAGTAAACCCAGGATACTATCAAGCATCACATTATTCAATTGTGGGTTCAATTGCCGACAGTGGGGCAAACATCAAAACCCATACCCAATCAATGCAATGCATCTCTGAGAAATACTTCCTACTGCTCAGTTAATACCAGGTTTAGAAGGTTTTACAATTAGCTTTCACATACAACAGGGACTTCACAGAAAATTGCTCCCAAGTCATTCCAGCTGAGACCTGCACAACTGTAAAGTAGACTATTATTTTTGGTCATCAAAATCTCTGGCAGACAAACTGAATGTAATGCTCCAAACAGGACTCATCCACACCCCTGATGCACTTTGATACATATTGGTAGGAATTTGTGTACAAAATACAAACAACAGAACAGCAGCACTAGGGCTGCCAATGCTGAAGGACTAAATTCACAGCAGTTCTCTCTAGAGACAGAATAAAGATAAAAACAGAGAAAGTGCCAATATTGCCCCTGAATATTGTGCCAATTTGTCTAAATCTTAATCTTGCTGAACCTGAAGATAGGAGGGTAAGGACATGTGCATTACAACACAGTATTCATTTATGTAAATGTATTAAAGATGAACCCGTTTTATATCACCTCACTTAATATCACACCCTGTTTATTATCACAATTTTTCAAAAACCACCCGCCATGCACCCGCCTGTTACTACATAGCATTAAAACACACACAAGTATATTTTGAAATTAGGGCTATCACTATTCCAAAAAAAAATTATCAGTTAATTTATGTACATTAGTTGATTAACTGGTAATTTATATTTATATATATTAAATATAATTAATATAAAATATATATATTATATATATAATATATTATATATATATATATATTATATATATATATCCGTGTTAGAATATCACGGAACCCCCATATTATAAACACCATCTTATAGTGCCTGTCCAGCAAAAAGAAAACTCTTTTGGCTTTTTTTTTTTTAAGCCCAATGGTCTTTTTAAAAGCATTTGTATTATTTTTATCTTGGTAAATGTGTGTCTATTGAGATGTACTTGTGCTGTCCCTGTGGACACAAAGTAAATAACATTTTTTACATATTACATTACATCAAAAAGAACAAAACAAGAAAAAAAAAATTACTCCAGGCAGTTTTACGGCTTCCAAGCTTAGTACAAGTTGGAAATTTTGGCAAGCTGTAGCACAAGTGTCAGCAACAAATCACTTATGAAGCAGTTTCAATTCAGAATACTTTAAAACACCAGAGTAACCATGACCCTACCTACACACTACAAAGAGTTAGAAGTTAGAAGTAATTTTACATTTAACCTTAAGGAACAGTCAAAGGTCATGATCAAGGTAGTTTTTGAACAGTGCATATATGGGTTCCTAAATGTGTTGTACAGTAACCATAACCCTATTGCACTGTAAAAAGATATAATCTAATTTTAAATTTGACCTTAGAGAGGAGAAAGGTCACGGGCAAGGTGATTTTTCGATAGAACATATATGGGTACCTGTCTGTGCTCTATAGTAACCATTAACCTCTGTAAGGAGTTATTACTCGCCTAAGGCGAAGAACAAAAATACACAATTTTGTACACAAAACGAATTTACAGTTCGTTATGCAGTTAAATTGTTATTGGATTGAGAGAAGAAAAAAAAACGACTAATTTTCTTTAGGAATCCACTTAGTCCTCAACAATAATGAAACAATTGAATAAGTGACAAGAGAACTGATTTAAAATAAAAGCTCAGTATAAAACCCATTCTTCATTTCAGCTCCTGGGATTCATTAATGGATGCAAGTCGATATTGTGTATTTAATAGGATCTGGGACCTTCCGAATTTCTGCATTTTAAAATTGGTTACGGATTTTCTAGCTTTCTGCACCCCCTGGGAGCTGCCAATGACAGTGTTACATTTAGCAGTCTTTAAATCCTATGCATTGTCTATACGCAACACAGGATTGAAAACACAAACATACATATTAAACATTGTTCACAACAGTCACATTATGCACAACAACAACCCCACCCAGTTAGTCCCCAATATTACTAAAGATAATATGACACTAAATTAAAAGCTAAAGCATACCATTGTAATTACTTGTAGGACATTACTGTTAAGGATTAATATATAAAAACATTATCAAGTCAACACATTGCAACAACAAATTTAGTGAATCCACGTAGCTCCTTTTGAAATCCACACATTGGAGAGCATGGACAGAATTGCGGAATTCAGAGAAAAAACTAAACACGGAATTAGGCACCCGAGGACATTACCACAAAACCAGTTTAAACAAAAAAACACAAAAAATAAAAATAAAATAAATATATATGGAGAGAGAGAAAGAGATACACACTGAAATAGCACTGTGTTTGTATGACAAGAGGCTTCAAGAAACACATCATGAGAACGCATGAAAATCTAGGGCTGGGACAATATCGATTTGTTGGAATAACCATTGATGGTTAAAAAATAAAAACAGGACCAGTACAATTTAAATGTACACCTTCCTTTAGTTCCTTTAAAAGGTGGGGTGCAATGATTTTTCATAATTCACTTCTATAGTACTGCTGGTATGTTTGAAGGCCTTCTTGAATCTAAATGGCCAGTTATTGCTGTTTTGTCAAACCCAGATTTTTGACCAAAAAGTCTGCAGCTACTTTAGACCTCATGACTGAGCAGTGGAAGCTAATGGCTGAGATACTACCTCTACTAAAGCCATTCGAACTGGCTACAGTACGTTCGAGTGCAGAGAAAAACAGTATGGCTAGTTCTTTGTACCCAGTTGCAACAGGGATAAAATAGACTGACCGAATTAGCTGATGAAAGGGAGACACCGTCTTCTTCAAATTCAATTGGTTTGCTTAGTCCGGTTACATGGAGTTTGAGAGATAAACTAATGCGCAACTTGTCTCTGAGATTTTGTTTACATCAGCTGAATGACCCAAGTAATGAGGTTACGACACTGCTTTTTGTGTCATTTCTTGACCTCCGATTTCATCATCTAGATTTCCTATCAAAACAGGCCAAAGTCTGCGTGTCTGAAGCACTGTCTTCCAAACTAGTGAGGCTGGTGGAGGACAACCTCAAAAAAGATGGAAATCGTGCCTGTACAAGCGAGTGCAGCACAGAGGACTTACCTGTTAAAAAGAAAACTAAGACAGAACAAGCAATGGAATTGTTACTTCGTGGACGGCAAACACCACACACTACTTCCTAGGAAACCTTAATCAAAACAGGAGATGACGATTTATGCCTCTGAAACTCCATTAAAACATCCACGAGGATCCCCCGATTTCTTGGGAAAATAACTACTCACTTTCCCAACCTTGCATCCTTGGCAAAGCGCATGCTAAGTATCCCTGCAATATCGGTCCTGAGCAAGCTTGTGTTCAGCAAAGCAGGGATGCTTGTGAACAAACTCTGTAGTTCTTTGAAACTGGAAAATGTGGATGCCATAATATTTCTGAATAAAAACAGAAAATAAGCTCTCGAGAGGGCACAGACTTTGTTACGTTGGATTTGTAAATACACCACCCACTCGATAGATCACGGGTGAAGGGGTCCAATATAAATCCGCTATATATCGAGGGCTGCAACATAGCGCAATACCCATAGAAAAACAAATGGGCTAACAAAGATACTGTAAAACCACTCCCTCATTTTGTCGGGTGCGCCACGGTCCAGTATAAATCCTCTACGCAACCTGGTTCTTCTCATTTTTCGGATAAAAAGCCGCAAACTGTTTTAATTCATACAGTGGAGGGTAATTAATTCTCCAATTCTGCTCCTTTCTCAAATGCACAAACCCACTGAATTGAAATAATCCATTCCCAACAAGAAGCTAACATCCAGCCTCAAAATCCTCCTTTTTCTGGCACACCAGGTACCAGAGTGAACACAACTGGATTTACCCCAATTAACTTTTTCCAGTTGTTCATCACTGATGACCTTTTTGAGTATTTGGTTACCCAAACCACTTTGTATGCCCAACAATAAAAGGCACAACATGCAGACAACCTGGAGCCACATTCTAGGGTGTGCAAGTGGGTCCCCACTAATGTAATAGAAATGACCAGAAGCTGGAGCCATACAATGCTGCTAGGAAAACAAAAAAACAACAACAACAAAAAAAAAAACTTGCCATGTACATGGTCCAGATTTCTTTGTACAACAGCCATGTAGTGTACAGTATGGCTACCAACAATCGGCTCACTTTTCTGGACTTTCAGACCTCTGTGATCTCAAGCCTGCTGTTTGATGCACAACAAATGCTAGACTGAAAAGGAGTGGAAACAGTAGCAAGAATTTGTGAACAACATTTTATACAGATACTGCCAATGTCTGAGAAAAAAGCCAAGCCACAAAAAAGGTGCTGTGCGTTTTTCTGCAAGGGCATGCAGAGGGATAAACTGTACTACTGTCCCTTTCAGCCAGGATTCTGTTTGGAGGAGTGTTTTGAAAAACACCACACAAGTACTGGAAAGACTAAATAAACCCCAGTCACTTGTTTTTATGTCATGCAGCAACATTACCTTGGGCTCCAGAAGGATTATGCCACTTGAAATTAGGGTGGGTACTATGAACTATGGGCTGCGTTTTTCAAAGGAGAAAAGTTAAAAGTTGGCTAGTCTCAGTCTAGGGCTTGTAAATGCCTGAAAAACTAAAACAAAAGGTACACATATTTGGTATTTTTGAATTCAGGACACTCTGGGCAATTCAAAACCACTGCCATTTTAACAGTGGAACAAAAGCTGTCAGATTCACAGGTCCAAATATAAGGAAAAACAATTGACTTTTGCTATATACAGTGTCAATACCTCAAAATTGCAGAAGGGTTATGGGTAACACACCACTGACATGCAAGGTCATGTTACCCATTTCTAAAATTCTTATTCTATGCAGTTTTAAAAAATGTATACTTATACCAGGGTATCTCATTCTTTGGTGGCGTACTGGGCATATGAATTTGGGGTGGGTGCTATGGACCGTGGGCTTCATATTTCTTGGTGGAAAAGTCAAACTTGTCTGGTGTCTGTCTAGAGCAGTGGTGCACAACTCAGGTCAAAACTCAAGTCAGTTTCCCTCCTGGTTTTTGTTCTAACCATACCCCAAATTAGTTAATTGGACCAAATAAGCTTCTAATAAGGTAGAATAAAGTACTTTAGGGTGCAGTTGGAATAAAAACCCACTGGGACACCAGCCATCCAAGACCAAGTTGTGCACCACTGGTCTAGAGGAAGTAAACCCCCCAAAACCAATGAAAAGATGTACATATAGGCATAGGTACATCCAGCAGCTTGAAAGTTTCTACATTCTTACACCAAACATTAACATTTTAGGGACTAAATGTGATGCAGGTATAATATATTTTCATAAAACAGACTCACAAAATCACAAAATGCCTCTAGCACGGGGAGTCTCCTCAGCAGAGAACGGGTTAATGATGA
Organism: Polyodon spathula; assembly: GCF_017654505.1. Lineage (NCBI taxonomy): Eukaryota > Metazoa > Chordata > Actinopteri > Acipenseriformes > Polyodontidae > Polyodon > Polyodon spathula. The sequence goes on from NC_054540.1 coordinate 13,053,924, forward strand.
TTTTTTTTTTTTTAATTTACATGCTTACCAAAAGGAGAGAAAAAGTGTCTTCAATTGTTTTTATAGTGGGTTATTATTTTATATTTACAGCTACAAAGAGAGAAACTTGTCTTCAATGGTTTTATAGTGGTTATTATTTTATTTATTTATTCTTACAGTATTTAACTGCTCCTGTTAAAATAACAACTGATTAAGGCTTCGACTCAAATGCACATCAAAAGGCTAGAAGGAAAACAATGAACTAAAAAACAAAACAAACATCTGTGTATATATTTATATATATATATATATATATATATATATATATATATATATATATATATATATATATATATATATATTATATATATATATATTTTTTTTTTTTTTTTTTTTGTCCAGAGCACACACTTGGAAAGTCGCGCGGCTGCTTTTGTTGTCCTAACTTCCACCCTGTGATTGGTTAATTTGGTTATTTTAGGTTGTGCCCGAGTCCACGTGGGGTGTTTCTCACTGGTTGTTCTCATTCAGAGACAGCCCACTGTTCTCAATTGGTCCATGGTTTCGACCCTGACAACTCTATTTATGGAGGGGTACTGTTCATTGTCCGAAGTGTCAAAGCATACTTAAACCGGTCTGTCTTGCCTTCTGCAAGATACTGCTCGTGCCTAAATAATTCATTCAGTGACAGGTAAAGATAAAACACTTGTCCAGCAGTTAGTTTACGACTCTTTCTAAAAGCATTCTTTGTCAGTGGGGGGAGTTTGTGACCAGAAACCAAGCAGGCACAGAGAATGGCTTAGGATTCCCGTTTGTATATTTCAATTGTAATTCAATTATTAATTTCATACACAGAATGATACTATGACCCCCTCTGACTCTCCACAGCTAAATTACTTTTGTAGCCAAGCACAATAACAGAACAAATTATTGTCTAAAATATACTGCAGAGAAGCAAAGTATTAATTTCAATAGTGTGCCTGAATTGTTAGTTGGAAGCACTTGTCACATCAGATACCAAAAGTGGCACTATATAATGAGTAAGTGATAAAACCCATTTTAAAGAAATCTTTAAAATAAATCTATGAATCGAGTATAAGACACAATGCACATTCTTTTCATTCTTTCAAAAGAAAACACCCTGTCAGACTCAATTTCAAATCTTGTTAATCACCTACAAAGCCATCTTGTTCAGAGCTGGGTTCAGGCAGTAGCATGCTCATCTCCCAAAGTGACGGCCCTAAAGCAATGTAATTGTATTTTTAGTCGGAAGCTTTGACACAACCTCCATTTTAAAATAGTAAATATTAAAGATTTGCTATTGGAATATAAAACTTCAGATTCAATTTTACTAATTACATTTATTTATTTTCTCTTCCCCTCACATTTTTGTCCAGGATGCATCCATTTCAGAAGTGTTGTAATTCCACTGCACCAGAATGAAACAGACATTTTCATTCTGAAAAAATAACCAGAACCAGAGCTCTGGAGCTCTGGAACCAGGGCTGAAAGATCAATGTTGAACTTATAAAACTCAATATTGTAGTATTACAGGCTCCATGTTTAAAGCTACGCATTCCAAGTGCTGCATATTTTAATTAAATATGACATAAGTTAACAGTTTCTCTGAATTTGTCATCCTACAGAACACAGTCATCATGGTACAGAACACAGTGCTCCCTTGCTATAATGCGGGTCTGGGTGGGGTGGGGGCGACCTGCGAAGCAACACACATCTGACTAAAATACAAAATAAAATAACTCCCTCTCTGTAATGCACGTGTAGTGAAGCGAAAATGCAACTTTACACGAATTAACCATGCATAAAGCACCATGTATCAACACTTTTTTACAAAAATAAATAAATAAAAAAGGAAAAAGGTAACAGCCACACTCGTGGATCATTTTAAATTAGTAGTTTTTAAACTATAAACAGCCTGGCCAAATGTCGGTCGGTTTACAGCATTCTTAAACTGGTTCACACCCACGTCCCTCACCACTGTATTCATTCTAGCAAGCAAAGTGGAAAGAATAATTGATAACATTTTCGAATTGATACAAGCTGTCTTGGAAATGTTTGGCACGTTTAAGAGAAACTGTTCTGCCTTCAGTTCGAAGTGACAGACAAGCAAACCAAGTGCAAGAAGGAGAACGAGTCAGGAGATGAAGAGGGAATGGGCTCCCCCCAGTTTCGGCTGCCAGAGCAGGGCTGAAGCGCAGTTTAAGCGTCTCGTCTCCTGGGGAAAGCTGCAGCTCCTCTCGCACCAAAAAAATAAATACCTTAGGAATGATAACAATGTACTAGGCCTAATTTTTAATTAGTTACAAAACAAATGCCGAGTAAGGTGTCTTAAGTGCCAACACAGCTTTTCTTCAATTATATAACAAACTAATATTCCTTTCTATTTCAACTTTCAGACATCATGGTATTGAGTACATTTAAATTTTCCTTTGTTCTTCTACAGATCTGGCCAAAAGTTTTGCATCACCTACGATTGAGAACACATTTTAATTAAGTAAATAAAACTATATATGAACATAATTCAGACCTTTTATTTATCATGTTAATCAAAAGAGAACTATACAATTATACTGCACAAAGTCTACTGGAAGCCATAATAGTAGTACAGTATTTCATGTTAGTCATTTTGAAAAGGTCCTTTTTTTTTCAATTTACCAGTCTTTCATAAAGTATATGGATAACTACAAAGCAGTATGTCATTTAATAAGTTAACGCAACATTCAGCAGGTTTCATTTGACTTTATGAAGCAAAATTTGTTAATTATATAGGGTGATGCAAAACTTTTGGCCATAGGAGAGATAGATATCTGCAAAAGGTGGCTACTTTGATGAATACTTTGGAAATTTAGATTACATTTTGTTAAACAAAACTATTCCTAGATTTATTTATTTTTATCTCCAATTGTTAATTTTTTCTATGCTTTAATTTCAGAATACATTGAGACATTAAACTGTGTAAATTTCAATAAAAACAGGAAAAATTGAGGTGTTCTAAAACTTTTGACCGGTAGTGTGTGTGTGTATTTATATATATATATATATATATATATATATATATATATATATATATATATATATATATATAATATATATATATATATATATTTATTTATTAGCTTTACACATACAAATGCACAAGCACACACGAGTTAAACACACAGGTGAACGTCACACATTTAAAACAGTCCCATGTACACAAATACAGCGCCTATAGTTTACCAATGTGTAATTTCCATATAATTTCTTACTGCAGAGACACAATAAAAAAGGTCTATAATCTTTACAATTCACGCAATATCTCACCCAGCCAATTAGACATAAAGTTGCATTTCAACTAGTGAATTTCTTCACCCCCAATAAACTCCTTGACTGAAATCAAAGACAAAATGCAAGTGATAATCAATTTGGAATAAACAACAACTAAATGGCAGCAGATAACATCTTAATTCACATGCTGTTCAGTAATTTCCTATTAAAGTATAATCCAATCTCTATTAATCTACAGTGCTGTAGTTTAATTTGACTAGCGATAAATTTCTTCTAATGGAATGAGAATTTGCAACTGCAGGGACAGGGCAGCTATCTGAAAACCCTCTATGTATTTAATAAACCGCTCGATTCTAGTAATTTGTTAAATTTAGTAGGCACTAAACCATGGATTTTCTTCTAAACCTAGATATTACAATGTTACCCATGCACTGCAAACCTACGCACTAAACAATTTAATATGTTCTTTAACAATTTCGCATGATACCATTAGGAATCTTTGGATCAACCGTATAGAAGCAAAATTCACAGGGAAAAAAAGCCAATTTAAAATGAATCAACTAAACGTAAAAATTGCTTTATCCGCAGGTTTGGAATGGCCATATTCCAAAAGGCATGTAAAAGTGGTACATGCTACAAAACACAGCTAGGACAAAATGACCAGCAGGAGGTTTAAAAAAAAAAAAAAAGTGTTATTCTTTTTTTACACAATAGCACTATATAATAGAAGGGTATCACAACAAAGTGAAGTCAGAACTTACCAGCTAACAAAAAAGTGATCAAACAGGTCTCCTTTGGCATGTAAAGTTTTAGACGGGAGCCACTGAACACATATTCAACCACTGCTTCTGACCGTCCAGCACGCTGCAAGAATGGAAGGAACTGTTTGGCTTTCTGAGTGTCCTTTAAAAACAAACAAAAACAAATTTAGATTAAAAAATGACATCACTGATGAAAACAAGCTGTGTCACCTCAACCTGAACTGCAGTCATATGAACTGTTGCAAAGGGAGTCTGCTGTGCAGTCAAACTGAAAGACCCCCAGTCAGATAGCAGAGGGAAAACAGGCTGCATCTTAGTTTGTTTTACCTTTTTTTTTTCTTCATTTAGCATTACTTTGTAGTGTAATTATATTTGTTACCGTTAACTGGAAAGGGGATGGTTAAGGCAAAATCCATAATTCTTTATCAAGTTATAAATGTTACACTGCAAAAAAAGAAAAAGAAAACCTAAAATATAAATAAAAAGGAATCAAGTCAAATACATCCTTGATCAGCAGTATTAAATGACAGCCACTGAAATCAATCAGCACACACAATTTTTTTTTTTTTTTTTTTTAAAAAGCAATAAATGTATGCCATACCAATCAAGATTATGAAAAGATTATAGAAAAAAAAACACCCAACTGTCCTTTCAGACTAAGTGCAAGACTTTAACATAAATCTAAAGCATCAGACGTTATATGCATTTTGCAGTATACTTTACACCAATGTTCATTTTAGAAACAGATTTATATGTAAAACACTTACAATGTATTAACTTTTTTCTGCATTTTTGGCATTTCAGACATTGGTCCATTATCGGTTCTTGAGTCCCGTTCAAACACCATAAAAACTTAAAATACTCAATACTTTATATTCTGTAATTTTGAGTTATATATATATATATATAATAATATATATATATATTATATGTATATATATATATATACACATATTATATGTAATGATATATATATGATATATATCTATATATAATATTACACATGTAGATATGTGTGTGTGTGGTGTCATGACGTGACAACTTTTCAAATCCGAAAAAATGCTGTAAAGTAAGAATGCTTTCAAAAATAGACATGTTAATAGATTATATTTATCAATTAACTAAAAGCAAAGTGGTTGAACTTCTAGGTACACTTGCACAAAGTCAGGGATTTTGTAGGCATATAGTCAGGTGTATGATTAAACAATTATACCAAACAGGTGCTAATGATCATCAATTCAATGTGTAGGTTGAAACACAATCATTAACTGAAACAGCTGTGTAGGAGGAATAAAACTGGGTGAGGAACAGCCAAACTCAGCTAACAAGGTGAGGTTGCTGAAGACAGTTTACTGTCAAGTCATACACCATGGCAAGACTGAGCACAGCAACAAGACACAAGGTAGTTATACTGCATCAGCAAGGTCTCTCCCAGGCAGAAATTTCAAGGCAGACAGGGGTTTCCAGATGTGCTGTCCAAGCTCTTTTGAAGAAGCACAAAGAAACAGGCAACGTTGAGGACCGTAGATGCAGTGGTCAGCCAAGGAAACTTACTGCAGCAGATGAAAGACACATCATGCTTAATTCCATTCGCAATCAGAAGATGTCCAGCAATGCCATCAGCTCAGAATTGGCAGAAAACAGTGGGACCCTGGTACATCCATCTACTGTCCAGAGAAGTCTGGTTTGGCTTTCATGGGTGACGTGCAGCCAAAAGGCCATACCTCCGACGTGGAAACAAGGCCAAGCGACTCAACTATACACGAAAACATAGGAACTGGGGTGCAGAAAAATGGCAGCAGGTGCTCTGGACTGATGAGTCAAAATTTGAGATATTTGGCTGTAGCAGAAGGCAGTTTGTTCGCCAAAGGGCTGGAGATGGTACATGAATGTCTGCAGGCAACAGTGAAGCATGGTGGAGGTTCCTTGCAAGTTTGGGGCTGCATTTCTGCAAATGGAGTTGGGGATTTGGTCAGAATTAATGGTCTCCTCAATGCTGAGAAGTACAGGCAGATACTTATCCATCATGCAATACCATCAGGGAGGCATCTGATTGGCCCCAAATTTATTCTGCAGCATGACAATGACCCCAAACATACAGCGAAAGTCATTAAGAACTTTCTTCAGCATAAAGAAGAACAAGGAGTCCTGGAAGTGATGGTATGGCCCCCACAGAGCCCTGATCTCAACATCAAGTCTGTCTGGGATTACATGAAGAGAGAGAAGCAACTGAGGCTGCCTAAATTCACAGAAGAACTGTGGTTAGTTCTCCAAGCTGTTTGAGCCAACCTACCTGCCGAGTTCCTTTAAAAACTGTGTGCAAGTGTACCTAGAAGAATAGATGCTGTTTTGAAGTCAAAGGGTCACTCCAAATATTGATTTGATGTAGATTTGTCTTCTGTTCACTCACTTTGCATTTTGTTAATTGATAAATATAAACCATTAACATGTCTATTTTTGAAAGCATTCTTACTTTACAGCATTTTTTCACACCTGCCTAAAACTTTTGCACAGTACTTTGTGTGTGTGTGTGTGTATATATATATATATATATACTGTGTGTCATGGCTACAAAACTAGCATAATACATTACACACCAAATAGAAATGTACAAATTAGTTCTCCCTCCTTGGGTGAAGGACACAAGTGTTTATTGTTTACATGGACATTGGAGTTTTAACACAAATGTGATTAGAGTGAGAGCGAGTGTTGCCACACGGATCAGGAACCAAGGGCATATAGATTTTCAGCTACAAATAGGGATGAGAGTGAGCATCGCCACAACACAGTTAATCCATACATAATCACATTCTGTAGAACACGAAAGCCATCACTGCCCTGCCCTTTTCATCTGTCCTTCCACCACCAAGCAATTAAGTCACAACACAACTACGCCAGACATCGATGATTAACTGCAATATAACGTTATAAAATGTTATATCTCATAACCCTGGTTCTCTGAAATAGAAATGTTATCCATTACCAACTGGGATATACCTTTCTGTTGCCCAAATTATCAGAGACATGTCAAAGCTGTTTGCATCAGCACCCATTGCGCAAAGGGGATAAGGATAAGGTGCCGCACGAAGGAGGAATCTGCAGCAATTTTCTATTGAAGCCCGCTGTGTTGGAAGTAATGCAGCAACCATGAAAAAAAGGGTAGACTGGGAGGCAGCTCTTAGAACTCTGATCCCTAAACATAGGTTTCGAGGACCCATAAAAACAACTAAAGAATCTAAAGAAGTGTGGGGAAAACCCGCACCTCAGTGTGCATGCTGTAAAGGGTAGACTGAATAGCAGCCTTCAGCACTCTTGGGGGGGGGTGACTAGCAACATTCTCTGCTGGAGGCAGACAGGCTTGATCATAAGCAATCCAGACACTGTCCACAATCCACTTCAACAGCCTCTGTTTGGATAGGGCTTGTCCATGAAACTTGGACTGGTAGCAGGTAAAGTGCTGCTCGGTCTGACAAGTCCTAACTGGTTGACATGAACAGCTGAGATGCTTTTAAAGGAGAAAGGCAGGGTTAGGTCCTGACTGTGTAAAATAGAGGCTTTAGCAATGGAAATTGCTTGCATTTCACCTACTTGCTTTGTGGAGGCAATTGCTAGTAGGAAAACCACTTTCAAAAGATAAATATCTCAGCTCTGCTAAATGCAGGGGCTCGAATTGTGGTTTCATAAGCGTATTAAGAACCACATTAAAATCGTCAGTGAGGGGCAAGTTCCTTACTAGGATACAACCTCAGATCTCCCTTCCTCGTGGGGAAGACAGTCTATTTTAACAGAACATGCTTAATAAAAAAAAAGTCCTTCAAAAACAGCAGTATGGCTTCCATGGGGCAAGTGTTGGGGTCCAGCCCATGTGACAGACACCAACTCTGGAAGGCTTCCAATTTAAACCTGTACTGGGAATGTGAAGAGGCCCTGGCATGCTGGAGGATTGCAATAACCTCATCAGAGAAACCGAGCTAGCTTAGTTGCAGCCGGTCAGGGGGCCAGACCCGGAGCTGTAGGCTCACTGAGCATGGATGCCACAGGGTCCCCTGTGCCTGGCTGAGCAGGTTGCGACATGTAGGCAGCTCACAAGGCTGGCTACCAGGAGCACCTGCGTCTGTTCTTGACAGATTTTGTCCAGACACAGCAGTAGATATGCCAGTGGTGGGAAGACAAAGCGGAGAAATGGGCCACTCGTGGGCCGATCGTCTATGCACAGCGGGGGCTACCCTCCAGCAAGAACCAGAGTTGGCAGTGAGCGGATTCCTGAGTCGCAGAGAGGTCTACTTCTGCAGAGACCATCTTGGTATTTATATAGGCCACCAGTGCCCTTTTGTCTGTGCAAACTAGCATGTGTCTCCTTTGTAGGCTCAGCTGAACTGCCCACAGTTCTAAAAGACTGATGTGGAGATCCTCTCATGGAAGTTTCCACACTCCCCGCCTGTTACATACTACACCTCAGCCCAGGTTGGATGCTGCTCAGAGTTGCCCTGAAGAACAGGTGAGCTGGCTGTTTGTCATAGTGAGACTGAGAAGGCTGTACTGTTCCACAGCAGGCTGAAAAACCTGCGACAACCAGGCCTGGAGAGGGTGCATGTGCAGAAGCCCCAGGGGAAGGAAGCTGCTGCCATCATTCAGTTTTTTTTGAAGGAGACAACCTTCATTGTTGGGATGGAAAAGTTCCAAGCATACAGTGTCCGTCTTATGACACTCGGACCTTACCCCTCCACGCATCAAATCGTCACCTCTCCTCGACTCAGTCGTCAGACCGCTTCAAGCCATACTATCCCTCCCCTTTTTTACGGTTATACTGGAATAGCTGGACAGAAATTTAACAGTACAGTTTTACTTGCTAGACAGACCGATGAGTACTACGATTTAAAAAAAATTAAAATACACAAATGAAATAGGCCTATATTAATATATATCTGCACAACGTGAGTTAGTGCAGATAAATGTGTTATGCGTTAATTTGAAAGTACATTAAAGAAACTACGTAATATGTTTTCACATTTTTTAAATTACTTTTAATATAGGTTGCTTGTGTTTTGCAATGTTTTTTGCGATCAAATTTATTGGTTTTCACAGAATAGAGACAAACAACAATATACTATATTCCCCTTCTCCCGACCTCATCCCTCCCCGGACCTCTTACAAATAAATTGACACAGACTTTATCTGATAGATAATGCATCCCAACAGTCATAGTTTATCCACTGCAATGACAATCAGACTTCAGACAGTAGTTCAGTTATGCTAGCTGCAGCTCCTTTCCAGATTTCTAAAGTGGTGTTTTTTTGCGCTATTTATTCAAGCGGTAGATAGTTCTAGCATGACTATGTCGTGAAATATGACAGCCACTGCCGAATAGGTAGTCTACAAGGATGGAGGCAGCATGCTGTTAAACCAGCAAGCCAAATTTTCCGCTGGCGCTCATCATTAAGTAATAGTACAACTATTCCAGACAGTATAGAAATCACCTGGCTCCAAAAGGAGTTAACTTCTGGACATTCCCAGATCATGTGCACTACTGTGCCAGGTGCATTAAGAGTACAGAGTTTATATAGAGGGTCTGAGGTGATTGCGACAAGGTATCTCTTACAAGGAGTCCAGTATGACCCTTGACAATTTAAAATGAATTGATTGGGGGTTTTTAGATGCAATAAATATATTGTCCAAGACTGCATTCCAATCAATTAGCCCATCCTCTAAGGCTAGATCTTTCACCGGGTTATATGAAGCTTTTAGTAGATGCGAGTATAGTTGAAACTAGCCCTTTAGAGGAATCAGCCGAGACTCAATCCACTATGAGATGTAATGCAAGGGAACCCCATAAGCACAAAAGCAGAACGCAGTCCAAGATAAGAAAAAGGATGATCCTGGGTTTTTTGCAATGTTGAAAATCAGACGACGGAAAACCACAACCGTATCCGTTAAATGAAAACATACACCAATGACTCATTTTTTCTAAGTAACAAGCATACTTTCCGTTATATGTATTGCTTTATTTTAATTTTAAAAGTTGTTTATGAGTTAATGTAAATATTCGTGAAAATAATGTATTAATAAGTAGGCTAAAGATAACTGAAGGTCTGAAGCAACAAATTACTAAAATTGACAGTAGCTAGCTACCTATAAAGTAATATAATAAAATAAACATTAGATTTGTTTGTAATTATGTAATTAAATTTACACTGACCTCATAAAAAGTAATGTATATTCAAATTGTTTATTTTAAGGAAATCTTTCACTATTACCGTACTTCAGATCAACTAATCCTGAAACTAAATACGTAAATACGAATTAGTTCAACGTCGCAAAGCACAAGAAACCTAATTAAAAGTAATTAAAAAAAAAAATGTGAAAACATATTGTAACAAAAATAATAATGATCCTTCAGTCAATTTCAGGTCCAAACTCGATCTTTATTCATTACAATAATAAATGATCAAAGACAGTTTAACAAGGTTAACTAACAATTTAACAGGTTGCTGTGGGCCACGACCTATGCTGCTAAAACAAAACAACAAAATTAATCTCAGAGTGGAACTAAAATAAAATCTCAGGGTAGAACTATTACGTTTACTCGTTTCTCTGCTTCGAACAACAAACACTCCCCCTGTCACTGGTGTGCAGCACCAGCCAGTCCTGCCTCATCCAACTCCACGACCAATAACCGGCAGTTCCTGCGGTCTGTGCCCGTCGCCCATAGGCTGCTGGACCAATGCGAAACACAGCCCCTCCCACCCCAAGCGCTCCTGTACGTCACAGACCCCACATGCGTTACAATATATTACGTAGTTTCTTTAACATACTTTCAAATTAACACATAACGTTTAACTATACTAACTCACGGTGTCCTATTAAGGTACATTTGTGTACCTATATTAAATATAGGCCTATTTAATTTGTGTATTTATTTTTTTAAATGTGTGTACTCACCGGTCTCTCTAGCAAGTAAAACTGTACTGCTAAATTTCTGTCCAGCTATTCCAGTATAACCGTAATAAAAGGGTAGGGGATAGTATGGCGGTGTGATGATTGACGCGAGGCGGGGTGAGGTCTGAGGATGTTCTAAAATGGACAACACACAAACAGACAATCAGCCTCTGCAAACACGGACCTGGAGTCCACATTCACCATCTTAAATTAAATGTCAGCATCTTAAAACGTGTCGCCTGAGGGCCAGGTAGAGCACTAAGGTCGAGGATCAGCCTGAGGCCGCCATCCCGTTTGGGCACCAGGAAGGACCTGGGGTTCCTGTACTTGGACAGCTAAAGCAGATGTCTCGGGAGACAGCAGGGAAGGTTGTCAGGTGGCACCAGTAAGGCTGCACCTTCTGCAAAAAGTCTGCCAGTACCGGGGAAAGCGAGCACTATCGCGTGGCAGTCGTGACCCTATCGAACAAGGCAACATCTGGACTCAATTTCCAGCTGCCCTCTTAAGCACAGGATTGAGCTCCCCTGACATGGAGGGGGCCATCACAAGAGACATGGCACCCGATTCCGCAACCTCAGAAGGGGAGGCAAGCACTAGGTTTCCTAGCGCGGCTACCTGCACCCTTGGAGGTGGGGCGGTGCAGCAGTGCAGCCCCGCAGGGTCATCAACAAGAGGGTCTGCTGGTGATGCAAGAAAATTTCTACTTTGTTTAATTGAATGAGCAGTAAAACAAGCTTCATTATGAAAGCTGAATATGTATTTCAAATGAAGACCGACACGTTTTTAAATAAAAAAAACAAAACATTCTAGCCTACTTCATTAAAGTATAGCGCTGCAATGATTATTCGAATTAATCGATTAAATCACAAATTTTGCCGTCATTAATGAATATTTTTATCGATTCATCGACCCGCCCCCGCCCCACAGAGAGTGCTTAAGCCTTGTTCTCACAGGAGCAGGTGATTCTTTAACAAACAGACAGCACTCAGAAGCAAGCAGTGATATGAGCCCCTCCCCCTAATACACACAGGCTTTTTTCTTTTTTTTTTTTTTTTTTTTTTTTTTTTTTTTTAAATAGTAAATGTGGAGAAGCGAATTAAATCTAGATATTCCCAGAGCTAAAAGACATATAAAAAAAAAATAAACACTGTGAACAAAGAGACAGTAGGACTACCCTTCGTTTATTTATGGAAAAATGTTTCCTGTAAATTTAACCCGGGCTAGACTACCCACGTCTTTCTTTTGTTTTACTTCATGTGCCCACTTTCTCCAGTTTTTTATCAGCCTCCATCAGGTTCCACCCCCTCGTTCTCACTTCAAAACATGCATAACAACATTTCTTGCCGTTTGTGCTGCCTGCATTCAGTTTGTAATCGTCTGCCTCCCACTCCATCGTCAGCAGTGACGATATTCTGAGAAAATATTGAAATGGTGGACATGAGGTTATCGTCCAAGAAAGCAAAGAGACTCTGACTCCAGGACTACACCCAGCTGTTTCAGAGAACCAGGCCAGTTTCGTCCAAAAGCAGTGAAGTAAAACAAGTCAAAGGCATGGGATTTTTTTCTTCCTGGAACCACTGGCACTGTAACTTGCTCTCTATGCAAACAGTCAATAATTTATCATAACAACACTATTATTATTAATTTTTTTTTTTTTAAATGTCACTAAAATTGTGTTCAATCTGTATGTGATTTTATTGGAAAGTGTTTCTCGTTAACATTAAATTTCACGTTTAAAAAAAATAATAAATGCATGTTATTTAATTTATTTTTTTATCCCCGTGACTTTATTCTCCCTCTGTCATTTTCTCTGCGATTTTGAACGCATTGACCATGACTGCTCTGTGATTTATGTCCAAATTTTCTGTGACAAACACCTAGCCCTACTTATCAGGATCCCCACTTGTGTTCTATGCGTCGTTACTTTGAAATGTTTATATAACTGTGCCGAAGCGTTCGTCTAAAACGATTGGTGACTCTCAACTTAAGCGATTTATATGTTTGCAACAAAGCCAGTTCGTTGAATAAGAATTGTAATAATGTAAGGATGATATTTTGTGTATTTCTAATAATTTAGTGTTTACCGTTCAGTGTTGAGTGGTAGAGTTAAAAGAAAGAACTAGCATGAAACAATAATGCACAAAATATTATCCTTCCATTATTATTCAACGAAGGGGCTTTGTATCAAATACAAGTGTAAAACATTAAATAAGAAGATACTGTATTTAAATTGTTTTGATATTTTATAAACTGTACATTTATTTGTGTTTATACTGTAGATCTTCTACAAAAGCAAAATCATTTTTAACTTGGATTAAGATTTGAAAACAAACAGGTTATTTGTTTAAAGTACATCCCACTGTGAAATGTAACAGAAAAAAGTTAGACCATTTTTGTTTTACAAGTAAGGAAAATTACATTTTTTTCATACCATCCCATTGTTAGAAAAAACATTTATTAAAAATGAAACAATTAACCCATTGTTGCTTTTTGTCTTATGAAGTGGTCAACTTTAATAAATAGTTTCTGCTTGTAAAATGATAAAGTTTATTTGTGGTATTTAACTGTCTCAGTGCATTAGACAGCTGCCATCACCTGTCCTTAGCAGTTTTTATCACAAGGCTACTGCACTGAGTATTCCTTATTTTATATCTTATTTTAGATACTTTAGAAATTGTAGAGGAGTATTTGTTGTTGCTGAAATAGAAAAGCAACAGAAGTGCAATCACCTCGATACATTTACTGTACTGGTTACATACAAATCTGAAAAATGGTTCAACTTGCTACCTATTGAGTGATGTGTTGGTATTTATCCGAATAATCAATTCATAGAAGTAATAATCGATAAATTAATCCATTACATTAATAGTTTCATACCGCACTACTAAAGTAAAAAAGGGCTTGTTATTTACAATTTTAAAATACATTTTTGGACTTCTGCCGTCTTCTGAATGACAGAATTCCATCTAGTTGGAAAACTTTCACCCAAGAGTTAGCCTAGAGGGGGGAACTGGATCCTGGGGAAGGAGCAGAGAAACCAGAACGATGGGCTAAAAGGTGCAGAAAAAAAACATGAAGGTATGACATATACTAGCAGTGTGAATGTGTCCTCTTAAGGAGAGGGAGAGAAGTTGAAAAATTTGAAAATAGCACAGATCCCTTCTGCTCACAGAACTTTATCTCCTCAGAGGCGGATTATTCACGCCTTAGGCAGAGGGCTCTTACAAGCAGCTTTAGCATATGACTTGGGTAATTCGGTACACAGATGAATATCCCAAATCGGTAATGGATAACATTTCATACTTAAAGAAAATATGCATGTGCAAAAACATTTTGTTTGGTAGCACTCTCTGGACAGGTATCCTTTTCCTGAATGAGCTATTTTTTTCTTGTACAGTTTCCATAAAAAGTATTCATTGTAAAAAAATTATTTCCTACTTGCCACACAAATTATAGCGGTTCTCTAGATACAAGTAAAAAAAGGAAAGCTAAAGCCCCACATACACCAACCTTCAGGAGGACCAAAACACCAAAGGAAACCTGGTGAAACCTCAAATATGGACTTTTCTTACGCCCCCGTTCTGCGGGTGGAACATGGTACTGCAATTACACATTATATTTAAAAAATAATCTGTAATATTATTACAAAAGCAAAACAGTTTTTTTTTTTTGCTGACTCAATATCAAAAACGTTGTTTTCCTACTGTGAAACAGCGAAGAAATTTCTCATTCGCCATTTCACCGCTGAGATATTCCCTTCGCAATGTATCTAGTACCTCACGGTTCATAAACAACTCAGATCGATTAGCTGTGCATTTCGCTGCTCTGGCCTTACATGTATCTGTTGATGGTGAAATCTCCCTGATCACGCTGTAGGGGAGGTCACAAGCTGTCCAATTCAAACCTTGACTTTGTTTGTAGCCTAATCCATTGAAGAGTAATCGATGTGCGTATGTAAACAAGACACATATTTGCAAGCTAGAGAACAGAGTTATGCAGATAGGATCAAGGTTTCTTACAGTTTTCTGATCATTTCTCAATTTGTAAAATTTATAAAAAAAAAAAAAAAAAAAAAAATTTAAAAATCGAACAAAATGGCAAGCAGTGTTCCAAAGCAACAAAAATAAATCGATTCAGTCTTTTTGAAGTTTGAGGAGATAATATTGAAAGTGACAGCGAAAATGATCAACTTTCTGGGATGGCGAGTGCTGAGTCAGCGTCTGTGAAGCAGCATTTGAAGATGGATTGGAGCCTCTTCAGGATTTCTAAGTATAATGGATCCACACTACATTTATTATTATGCATAATTTTCAATATGCATTTTTACTGTAAATGTTATTAGAAAATGCAACCATTTGACTCTCAAGGTGCACATAGAAATAACATTTTAACAATTTGTATTTTATTTGTACACGGCCCCTGATCTTTACGATGCAATACAAGCTGAAAGAAGTAATTGTTGCTTCCCGGCCATCTATTATTTTCTCATTGATGTTCACTGATTTAGATTATTGCATGGCAGTGTTCATGCAAACTTTTTTATATTTCCATGATTACAAGGAGTGATGTTACTCACCTAGAGACACTGTAGGTTTTTTAGCCTTTCAAGATAAGCTGTCTGCCTGCTCCAACAATCACTCACTTAGTTCCTTTGTTTGCCACATGTCAATCAAAGTAAAGATGAAAGGAACTGAGGTGTTCCAGTCAAATTCAGTCTGGCAGCCTGATTTAGAGCAACAAAGGTGTCTGCAATCTTAATAATAATAATAATAATAATAATAATAATAATAACAATAATAATAATAATAATAATAATAATAAACACATTTAGCAGATGCCTTTATCTAATAATTAACAAATGTTCACCTGTCAGTGCTTGAATGAGTGTAACCACTTTATTTTGAAAAAAATAAAAATCTCATTTTGCTTCTTGACATTTACATACTTTCAAGCGAGTAACAAAAATACAGGTCAGGTACTGAAAATTCAGAACTACAAAAAAAATCTCAGTAGCAACACTCTCCTGCACAAACACACAGTTATGTGAGAGCAATGTGCCTGACAGTTGTGGCAAATGAACTGAGAGTATTTGTCATGCATACTCATCATGGATACATTTCGAGCACCCCAAAGCTCTCCAAAAAGGCCACCTTTTGAATGAAATATTGGACAAATATAAAAGAGGATTACAAAATCTAATTCGTGTGGCAATGTATAGCATGTGAGGTGCCAGAAGGTAGCCTCCCTTTTAGAACTTGCTCAAGAAACTAGTGTATGACTGGCCATAAATATTTACACAATATATTTTTGGAGAGGTTTGGGGACCCTTGGGCCTAGCTTTGTAAAAACTCATGTAAAATTTGATCCCTTTATTCAGTCAGTTTCAGTATAGTAGACATGTTGGGGAAGCGCTGGAAAAAAAAAAAGTCTCATGTGCTACAAGGTAAAAAAAATGACGATAGAATAAACAAATGAAAAGTGTTTCTTGTTTTTTGTGTTTTTTTTTTTTTCTGGATATCTCCTTCCAGTGTGGTACTTATATCAAATCTGAGGTTTTAGTCCTAATGGCCAGGGGTTACCTTGAATTCAAGCCCTGAACCATGCCTGTGCTGTCTATACTTTGGAAGATAATGTGATTTATTTAAGGACATAGCCCTCCAGGCAGAAATTGCATTTGGGAGGCTGGGGGTTTAACAGGTTAATCTGCATTGGATGTAATTTCTCAAGAGGTTCTCTGTGATGCAAGGGACACTTTCCTATGTGGTGTTTTAGTCTGGTCGAAATAAGTTGTGTCTCTTTCCAAATATACCTACATGTACTGTAGCTCCTTATTTTTCCTAGTCTAATATATTACCAATTATTTTGGTAATTTTTGTACAATATCAAGCCTCCCTTGCCCCTTCACAATACAAATCAGACGGAAGGAAAGAAGGAAGATTTCAGAAGTATGGTATGCTGACTAATTGTATACACTAAATTACAGGATTATGTGATTACTCAATTGAGTGGTCTGCATAATAAATCTACTCTTCCTGCATATTAGCACTTCATGGTGCAGAAAAGGCCTGCTTCTATTTTAAGCCTTATAATGGTTATTGCATTAAGCGATCCTTGACCAGATTTAGAACAGACTTGATCTGCTGTAAGAAAAAGTAGTCTTAACAGAACTGTATAGAAAACAATAGGTTACAAATACTATAGATCCAGGGGATGGATAGTTTTGTAAAGACATGCCAAACTCTGTGTAGACCAAAGCTTCCACAGGGGCACGATCAAAGAAGAATGGCATCTAATTGAATTATTTGTAAGAAAAATAAAACTTAGAAACACAATGGCCCAACATCTACTCATTTTCAGTGAACTACAGGATGGATAATTACAGTACTACTTACCCCAGATATATCGGCAACACGGTGAATGGGTACCTCTTTCTTACTGTGCAGACCTTTTCCATTCTTTATAGCTCTGTTAACAAAAATACTGTATTTTATATATATGCATATGCACATACACACACACACAGAGGTGAAAGTGGCCAATGATAATTTTGACTGAATTCCAGCTCTGGGGTTGTACATGCTCTCAGATGCATTCTCAGCCATTGTGGACCACTTTCAGAAGCAAATTTGAACTTGACTTTGTGGAAAAATAAATTACTTCACTTACAAATTGTCATTTTACCAGACGGATCAACCTGAAAAATCTCACATGAGGCTAGTTAAACAATGTTACTGATGAAACATTTTGCATGTGTGCCCAATTCACATGTTAATTTCATAAAACCTGCTGCAAAAATCATATACAATCTCTGCTGAACTTAATCAGATATGTAAATACAGGTTTCATACAGTTTTTCTGAGTCTGAAATCATTTTCTATGTTGATAACTGATAACCAACTCGAAAAAAAAAAGTTTTTGCATGAAGTTTATTTAAACTGTATAATCAGTGGCGGAGGAACAGAAAGATGGGCCCAGGTGCCGTTTTTTTTGTGGGCCCCTTCAATTTACACTGGTTTTGGAGGCATGTATTTTCAATTTTAAACATACTATTGGCAAATCACAAAAACAATCCGATTGTATGTGATGTAAAATAGCAAAAGGGATTCAAGGGTCAAAGAATTTTGTGTCAATCACAGGCTAATGAATTTTCTGTCAATCATAGGCTAATAACTTTGTTAAACAGTAGGGGGGCAAACTGAAGGACTAACTGCTCAGCATAGAGGAGCAAATGTTTTTGTTTTATTTATTTATTTATTTTCACAATTAAGAAGCTAAGAAATCAAGCAAATCTTGCTGTTGTGAAGTTATGGTTTCAGTAATTTCAAACCTACAAAATTGTGCAAATGTCAGCATAAAATGTACAGTATGTTCAGTACTAAATGCAGTGCTAGAATTCCCACATGTAGTTTAATAAAGGAGTGACGACAAAAAAGAAAGTACTGTTCTTTAGAAAATAATTATTCCACAAGTAAGGCAGTTTAAAATATAGGCAAAACCATAGCACAACATAGAATAATAGTGTGTTTACATAGAGCAAAAAAAGGAGAGTGGCAAAATATATTGTTTGCCTCCCATGTGCTCTACTGGTTAGATGCCTATGGTCTCACTCAAGTTACAGTTCACAAAAGGAGAAATAACTTCTAAAAGGTCACAAGCACATGCAAAAACATCAGTTTTCCTCCAGCCCCCAAATTTGAGTATTTCTACACAAATGATAGGAATGGACCTCTTTTTGACTGAATTATATATATATATATATATATCTATATATATATATATATATATATATATATTATATATATTATATTCTATATATATATATATACACACACACATATATATACACACACAACCAAACCGATATTCAGAGGTAATATTTTTTGTTAAGAAAAAACTGCATCACGCTCAACTATCGTTCACTCTCCTCTTCTTGTACAGTACTTCCCTGTCCTGTACTAGATTGATAAATATAATCTAGTAACGTGCCTATTTTTGAAAGCATTCTTACTTTACAGCATTTTTTCACACCTGCCTAAAACTTCTGCACAGTACTTTGTGTGTGTGTGTGTGTGTGTATATATATATATATATATATATATATATATATATATATATATATATATATATATATATATATATATATATATATATATATATATACACACACACACACACACACATACATACATACGCACACACACAAAGTACAGTGCAAAAGTTTTAGGCAGGTGTGAAAAAATGCTGTAAAGTAAGAATGCTTTCAAAAATAGGCACGTTACTAGATTATATTTATCAATTAACAAAATGCAAAGTGAGTGAACAGAAGAAAAATCTACGTCAAATCAATATTTGGAGTGACCACCCTTTGCCTTCAAAACAGCATCAATTCTTCTAGGTACACTTGCACACAGTTTTTGAAGGAACTCGTCAGGTAGGTTGGCCCAGACATCTTTGAGAATTAGCCACAGTTCTTCTGTGGATTTAGGCAGCCTCAGTTGCTACTCTCTCCATGTAATCCCCGACAGACTATGTTGAAATCAGGGCTCTGTGGGGGCCATACCATCACTTCCAGGACTCCTTGTTCTTCTTTACGCTGAAGATAGTTCTTAATGACTTTCACTGTATGTTTGGGGTCGTTGTCATGCTGCAGAATAAATTTGGGACCAATCAGATGCCTCCCTGATGGTATTGCATGATGGATAAGTATCTGCCTGTACTTCTCACCATTGAGGAGACCATTAATTCTGACCAAATCCCCAACTCCATTTGCAGAAATGCAACCCCAAACTTGCAAGGAACCTCCACCTTGCTTCACTGTTGCCTGCAGACACTCATTTGTGTACCACTCTCCAGCCCTTCGGCAAACAAAAAGCTTTCTGCTACAGTCAAATATTTCAAATTTTCACTCATCAGTCCAGAGCACCTGCTGTCATTTTTCTGCACCCCATTTCCTGTGTTTTCGCACCTAGCCGAGTCGCTTGGCCTTGTTTCCACGTCGGAGGTATGGCTTTTTGGCTGGAAGACTTCCATGAAAGCCATTTCTGACCAGACTTCTCTGGACAGTAGATGGGTGTACCAGGGTCCCACTGTTTTCTGCCAATTCTGAGCTGATGGCATTGCTGGACATCTTCCGATTGCGAAGGGAAGTAAGCATGATGTGTCTTTCATCTGCTGCAGTAAGTTTCCTTGGCCGACTACTGTGTCTACGGTCCTTAACGTTTCCCGTTTCTTTGTGCTTCTTCAAAAGAGCTTGGACAGCACATCTGGAAACCCCTGTCTGCCTTGAAATTTCTGCCTGGGAGAGACCTTGCTAATACAGTATTTGTGTCTTGTTGCTGTGCTCAGTCTTGCCAGGGTGTATGACTAGACAGTAAACTGTTTTCAGCAACCTCACCTTGTTAGCTGAGTTTGGCTGTTCCTCACACAGTTTTATTCCTCCTACACAGCTGTTTCTGTTTCAGTTAATGATTGTGTTTCAACCTACATATTGAATTGATGATCATTAGTTTATAATAATTATATTTATTATTAATATAATATAATTGTTTAATCATACACCTGACTATATGCCTACAAAATCCCAGACTTTGTGCAAGTGTACCTAGAAGAATTGAGGCTATTTTGAAGGCAAAGGGTGGTCACACCAAATATGGATTTGATTTAGATTTTTCTTCTGTTCACTCACTTTGCATTTAGTTAATTGATAAATATAAACTATTAACATGTCTATTTTCGAAAGCATTCTTACTTTACAGCATTTTTTCACACCTGCCTAAAACTTTTGCACAGTACTAATATACATATATATATATATATATATATATATATATATATATATATATATATATATATATATATATATATATATATATATATATATATAAATAAACACACACACACACACTAAAAACCAGGTCTAATCATTAAAACATTCCATTTGTTTTTTTTTTGTTGTTTTTTTATGATTAACAAAGGAAATGTTGAAGGATGCATCTAGCCATCATTATTAACATCTTGTAGAAATCAGGTATGGCCTTTTAACAGGAGACCACTCCCAATCTCTATTTCTATAATGTATTTCTCAAATAATCAATATAATGCCATTCCACAGAATGTAATTAAACCCTATGGCCAACTTGCATGGTTGCCCTACATTTTTGCCAATTAATGAAGCAATCTTCAATTTGCTCTGTCCAATGTCTGTGAAATTTAGACTGCCCAGGGGTCTTATTAAAACTGACATGACGTCTGAAGGGTATGTGGAGACACTCTTGATAGAGAGATTACTCAGAACAATCATACACTATTTTTAAACCTATTAGCAAGATGTGTGGGCAAACGATATTTATTATTAATAAAGTGGTTTGCATGCAGCATCCGCTTTTAGAAACAAATAAATACAAATTCACAAATTCCTACAACTGCAAATAGAGAATACTGCCATTTACTGGCCGCTGTAGAGTACTGACTGAATGTAAGTCTCACTAATTGTCCCTCACAAGAGAGGAGCTGTGTTTATGGCATTTAATTATTTATTTTTTATTTTGGCAGTGAGTTTAGCTGTTCTGTTCCATGCTGATTTACAGTAGCATTTTAAACTGGGAATGATTCTTACATCTCTGTAATTTAGCCTACTAAAATGTATCTTTAGTTGGAGATATGACTTGTTTCAAGTCTGCCGCTGCTTAAATTATAAATATAAGATATATTTAAAAGTAAATTGAGTACTTCTATCAATTTCAAATATTGTTATTCATTCAAACCAGTAAAAAGGATTGAGAGAGAGAGAGAGAGAGAGAGAGATGGGAAGCTGGGATTTAGGGAGGCAGATTTGATTTCAATATTATTCATGGTTGTTAATATCTCTATCACCCCCTTGTTTCTAATTTAGTTTTCAGTTCAGTGTAAGGAGTTGGCACAAGAGATTTCTAATGGAACACAAATAGCGGATGGCAGTTTGAACAGAACAATTTAAACCATGCACTTCTAATCTGCTCATGAACTCAAAAAGGGAACAATAACAGTAGCCCCCGACAAAGACACCCCCAGGCAAGTTTTGGAGTTTCACACAATCTTGAATCCATAATTACTGTTGAAAAAAACAATACAAAAATGGAACCAATTCATTTGAGAAAAACACAAAAAGGAACAGGCAAAATTAGCCAAAATAAAATGTACACAACTGTCGGAAAGTTTGTTCCCACTACCCCTGATTAAGTGTGTACGATTGACTTGACTTGTCTGGGATGAGGCCACTTTGGACCTTTAATATAATAGAGGGTGTAGCACTTAACTGAATAAGACTGATATGGTCAGAGGTTAAAATAATGCACCAGTGAAAGGGTTCATTTTTACTAATAAGAAATTTAAAAAAGACAGTTAGGTACTGAACATTAGGGCAATAACTAAAAGTGTACATTCTTTATGCAGCTAGAACTTCATAAGACCACAGTTTAAAATGTATACGCTAACCCTGCAAGTCACTGGCACCGTAGATCGAGGTAATCACATAACACAGCTTTGTGCAGTGTATGAAGGAGGTATGTCAAAGCATTAGGCCTTTGTCATCCAAAAAACAAAAAGTCACTGGATCCCAAATATGGAGACCATCACAGTCAAAGCTAAGGGTGCTGGGAAGTTTCCATAACGCTGAAAATACGGAGTTGCCAGTTTAAATGGTTATGATAGATTAGCAGTAGTAGATGCGGTGGAGACTGATTTGCAAACACACAAACTCTTAAAATACAGCTGTGTGCACAATTAAGAATCTTAGATGTAACCTGGATTTTAAATTTTATTTCTCCCAACTAATAATTTGATAGATGATAAAACTGCTTCTGGGGGCAAAAAGTTAAACTATAGAAGCTGCTGGAAATAAAGCAATTTCACACACTATTTAATGAAATTAAATAGGCTTTTAAATTTTAGCTGTGCAATGTGTCATGTTTCTAGGGCAAGTTGGTCATATCAGTATTTGACTTCCAGAAAAGTTTAGGTACATCTTTCATACATGAATATAAAATCACTTGTTCTTCAATTTCCATGTTCACGTTTGACAAGTTCATAAACTAAATGAAAAGCAGCCGTGCAACTTTCAAAACGGAGCGCGCTATCGACAAACAAAGAGTTTTTCCCACATTAAGCAAGTTCCCTGCAAAAGGAACAGGGCTCCAGGCAAGAAAGAGCTCCCCACGCAAGGAATAAGTCTTTGAACTTTGACAATCAGAAGGAATGCTGAGGGAGAAATGGAAGCTTAACTGTTCTGAAGAAAGTTACTGAAGTCATGGGAGCATAATTGTTCAAATTCACGGAAGGCAAGGAAGAACCAATGTGCAGATTAATGGCTAAAATCATCTTCTGAGGAAGGGCAGACTGTCCTACGAGAGAATGAATCAGTAAATGGAATACTGCATTAATTGGAAAGCGGGTCTTTGTTTCCATGTAGCTGCATAAAACAAACTGAAGTGAAGCCATCAGTTATGCTTTTGGAAGATCCCGAGAGAATTGCAGCAAGAACACTTCTACAAATCACATAACTTTTCAATTGCAATGCATTATCTGAACTGAGTTAAGTATGAGCAACAGAACTATTCCCAATTGGAAAACTGTCCACAACAAAGATAATGATGCAAGACTTGGATATCAACAAGCTGATCTCCATTTGAAAATAACCACTTGTTTATTGAGAGCCTACTCAATACAATGCGCACAGCAAAGTACAGTCTTCATTGGAATCTGGAGAGCTACAGTGTTAATCAACACAGATTGACTTTATATGGAAATCTAGAAGTATTCAACATGTCTAATCTTAAATACTTTATGACTCGAGAAAGTAACGTTGTTACTGTCACGTTGGTGGATAAACTGTCCTAGGAATAGAATATAACACTGTTTTGGAGTGTGCAAGAAATGTATTTTGTTTGTTGAAATGTGCAACTCAAAAGGAGTTGCCTCGTAAATGCAGAGAATTTGATCATTGCCCCATTTGAGTTAATTTGAATATATAAATCAACTGAGGTTTATAACATATTAGTTTGGTACATCACATCTAAACTAAATTAACAAGGTAAAACTAATTTGTTAAATTAGGTACTGGAATGTTGGATTCTGTTCTGAATGGGAAGTTGAATTAATTCTCGTGTATACTGACATGATCAATTACAAAGAGAAACGGGTATTAAATACTAATGCAAAGTAGGCACAGTGTGATATGCCATATTTAATATTGGTATATTAACCATGTATGCTAATGGTGTTATGGTCGTTGTAATCGTTTGACTATGCAGTGAATGAACTGTATACTATTCATGCATATTTTCCTTTCTGTAATATTATTATTAGCCCTAGTAATTTTAATGCATTGGATTAAAATTACACACACAAGTTGTCAGTATCACTAAAATTAAAAAATATTACATTTAAAAAGACTCTGAATGAACTACTGTTATTACTAGGGCTGCTCCATTTAACAGACTCAAAATCGAACCAATTAATCAACTAAGGAGTTGATTGCAGATTATGTATTTATTTTTACGAATCGTGCACAATAAAAATAAAACCAACTAAAGAAGAACTGCATTTTCTCCACGGCAGTCCAATCATAAGTGAGCGAAGGAGAGACAGTTTAATGTATTCTCTGCTTCAGCTGACGGTCTTGAGTAAGTTTAACCAATGGTAGAGTCAAATATCTACCCTGGTTTTGCAGCTGTCCAATCATGAGTGAGCAGAGGTGGGACATAAATATGCTAGGCCTTAAGCAGAGTAACAATAGCTAAACTTTGCATGATATTGCTTATCAGAGCTTTAGAGAATTATATTGAGAAAGTCAATTGACTTTTTACAAAAACATATCAGGCATTGTAGTCCATTTGGTTACTAATCAACTTAACATGTCCCAGAAAAAAAATGGAGATATATACCACAAATACCTGAACCGACACAGGAAGCCAATGGATATACTCGCCACTTCCAAAATTTAAATTATTAAAAAGGTATCCGTAGCTTACCGGTAGCTGTTAATTAAACATAATACTGCTGAAACTGTCTTGTTCGGTAAAGAAAAGGCTGTATGGAACAGCAATCTAAGGATATCTAACAAAGTCAGCAGAAAAACATGAGCGTTCCCAAAGTCACTGGCGAGCCACTGTTGCAACCATAGAGATACAATACCATCACAATGAGCAAGTAAGAACAGGCTTTGAAGGCACCAATTCCTCAAATAGAGATAACTTGAATTACTTTCTCCGATTTTTGACTACGAAAGCATGTAAAGCAATCACTTGTCAATAGCTACAGTATTCTAAGGTACCGCTAACAAGATTCAGAATGACAATCTCTTTCGGTGTCTCAGGTTTTGCTAGATGCAATAAAAAAAAGGAGCAGTGCATGAAGCCTTTTTTGAAGTATGTAGCTGTAATGGTAAATGCAGCTCAGCTGTCTTGTGTTTTCAGGTATGTGACTGACAGTGGCTGAAATGAATGGTAGTTCTGTGAAATTGTAATAAAAAGGCTTCTATAAAGACTACATTCCCCATTGGGCTTTTTTTTTGGTTATTTCTACTGATTTAGAAGTATTACTAAGCAGGACAGCCGCTATCCAATTGTTATCTATTGAATGTATACGGGTCATTTAATCGATTAAAAATTAACTAAATGCCCATAGATTAACCAATCAAAAATTGTAATCAAGCAACAGCCCTAATTATATACTATTGTGTTCCCTTCACACAATAGCTTGATATATAAGGACCAACATGTTTAATATAAATACTGTACCTAAAACAGGACAAAAGTCTGCACGGCCTAAATGCAGTATACACAAAACTTAATGGAATGGTCTGCCTTTTTTTTGTCAGAGAAGCTAGGTGTCTTGCTGTTTTTAAGTCAATATTGAAGACTTATTTATATACACACAGGTCTTTTTATTACTCACAATATATATATAATATATATATATATATATATATATACTAGTAGATATATATATATATATATATATATATATATATCTTATTATATATATATAAAACAGTCTTTCGGAACAGAAAAGAACAAAGAATTCTAGGTTATAACTGTGTTGCCCGCTCCCTCCATTCGATTTTTTAAGCTTTTTACTTATCACCTTTTTTATTTTTAATTAAATGTTTTATTATGCTGTGTGTATTATGTTTTCTGTGGGGCCTGATGTAAGCTGCTATATAAATAAATAAATACAATTAAAAACACATCTTGTAACAGATTCTAGTCTTGCCCAAGAGTTACCAAATGTATTCCCTAGAACGCTTAAGCAAAATAATAGTTCTTAAACTAGCTTTTCCTTCTCATTACTACAGTATTATCCAATTTGGTAGAACATCTACACGGGATTTACAGCACACATTGTTTTATTTGAATTATTAAACTGTCATCTTAGGATGGTGGTAATCCCAAAGTTAAAAAGTGATGTCTACTTCAAGCTGAAAGTGTAACAAAGACTGGTTCAGATCTCTGATGCAATATAAATCTGTTCACTAGCTGTGCAGAAATTCATGGATCCATTATTTTCCAGCCCAGCATGTCAGTGAAAATGTAGTTTATTATACTCCACAACTGTTTAAGAGTCTTACCTGGCTTCAGCAGCAAGCAGTTCATCATAGTGGGATGACCTCTGATCGTCATCTTGCCTGTACCGTATCACTGTGGCCAGCCCTTTACTGACGAGTGCTTCTGCGATGTTACTGTAATTAAATAATAAATACATAAGGAAATGCACAAACTGTAGTTTAAAACTTTATGATACTGGTAACATTTACTCAACAATGGATTACACATTCAGAGCTTGAAGTGAATTTGTAAGTGTGTGTCTGGTTGATTTCAATAAACACCTGAATGAACCTTAGGATGGGAAAAAAGTGCCTGGAAGTATTAAAAAAAAAAAAAGTGTATTCAAATATTGACGGTCCAAACTGTTTAATATAGGGTTGCATGAGCAAAAACAGATAGTGACTGTTGACTGTGTTTAAGGTAATATTCCACAAACACTGACTGGAGTTTTCAGACTACAGAGAAAAAAAAAAATAATCCCCTTGGGTCGAAAAACTTCTCTGGCTCTGGACATAAAGGTACCATGTTACTTCTGTTCCTTAGGGTCAATCATTTTCCACTACAAGCTATACATGGTATTTTGGATATAAAATGTACCACTAAAGTCTACACAATATGGTGTAACCTGTACCACCATATATGCACACAATGCTGTTTTAGTCAAAATCTATTATATTTCAGACAACAGTAACCTGAAAATGAACCCGTTTAATATTTAAAATGAAATATCCCAAAGGCCCCTTTCTTCAAAACTAAAAGCATGACCTTTTCCACAGTTTCCTGAATAAATTAATTCAGAAAGGAATACTTAAAAAGGCCAGAACACATTAACAATTTATTGTTCTTGTAAGATGCAGAAGAATTAAATCAGAGGGTTCAGTAATATGCAAAATCTGAAACAACCCTCAAGGTCATAACAGAACAATTCTCAAGGTACTGGAACTCTCTTTTGTTCATCTTTTATACAAGTTAGTCACCCCCCTTTTGTGAAATATAGTACAACCAACTGATTAGTTAATTTAGTTACATACATAAACAAATCAACATAAAACTTACATTCCACCAATGGTGACTGTCGAACAGGTGCGCTCTGGAAATGAAGGGGTGGTACCTGCATCAGTGACAGTGGTTGCTGCTCTGATGTAATCCACTGTGACATTGACCTAGAACAAAAAAAGCAACAAAAAAATAAAAAAATTAAAGAGAGAGAAAAGAAAATAAACCCGACAGCAGATTGTGAAAAAAATGCATCAACATTTTTGGTAATATTTTCTGCCATAGTTTTTAAACAAGCAGAGTTGATTACTGTAAACTGGTTTTATTTAAAACATTCCAGTGACACATTAAAATTATGCCTATTCAATTTTGTGAAAGGAAATTAAGTAAAATAGAGTATGAAGACAATCCCAAGTGATGTGAAAGGGTTTGGCTGCAAGTATAGAAAAGGAAAAATCACATCTTATGAAGGTCTCGACTCCCAGGGCTTATTTCACATATCTTCATTTTAACTTCACTTTAAATTCATAGTCCATCTATATATGTCCTCATATCTACTACACACTGTGCGTACATCCTAAAATGTGTTTTGTTCATGAAGTTGATATAATAGGCGATAATAAATGGACAAGTAGAAACAGAATGGAACACTATAATAAAAGAGTATAAGACCACTATGTAATGATTAAGTGGACATACATTTATAATAAAGCAGATTCTTAGCCAAGTAATTTAGCTGCATCACCACATTTTATGTATTTCTTTAATACCAGGGAGAGCTGTAACCAGATTAAAATGTAGGAAAGCCCTTTTATATATTTAAAAAAAAAAGGGGGGGAGCAGCTCAATTTAAAATGAAGATTTTCAGAATTTTAATCCACAGCCCCATATTATTCTTAATCTGGGAAAGCAAGTTTTTCTCTACAGGCGAGTTTCCAAGGGCAGTGGCAGTCAGTGTGAATCAAATCAGTCTAACAGTAGATCTCTCTAGATGAGGCATGTCCACAAGAAGAATGCCACAACAAAGGTTGTTTATGACTTTGTACAGCAAACACACTCAAAGTCACCCACGACTCACAATTTCAGCAAGCACTTTAACAGGAAAATGAACCTGTACAACAGACAGGAATCTCCCCCCCCCACCCCCCCCTTGAGAAACAGAAACCTTATTAGATGAAGTTGCACCATAGAGAAGGTCCCTGTGAAAACTAGCTACCCCTCCCCAAACCCATCAACCACACTGTGATCTTGTGGAAAGTTAAGATTCAAAAAATCAAACTTTATTTGCTATAAAATATGCCAGCCTTTTTTGCCAAATGTTCTGTTTCATTAATTTTCCAGAGCCCTATATGACGAAGTGAATTTAGATTATATATAGGATAGACAGAAAAATACAGATACATAGACAGACAGATTATACACACATACAGTACCAGTCAAAAGTTGGAGTACACTTGCTGAAAACTAGGTTTTTTTCATAACTGACAATGTTTTACGTCGTATACGTTTCTGTAAATACTTGAAAATGAAAACATGTTACAATATACAAAACAAAACATAAGGAGTATCAAAGCAAAGTTCAAGAAAATTGAAAACTGTATCTAAATCTTGGATTCCTCAAAATAGCCACCCTTTTCCACAACAGCCTCACAAAACACGAGGCATTCGGTTAACAAGTTTTAGCAGGAAATCACCCAACATGTCTTCCCAGCTCTTCTGCAGCAATTCCCAGAGATGTAGGGTACTTGTGGGTAGCTTTGCTTTGACTCTTCTGTCCGGTTCGTCCCATACAAGATATATGGGATTGAGGTCTGGAGACTGGGCAGACCAGGTCATTAGATTGAGTTGTCCTTCACTTTCCTTCTTGCCATGGACTTGGTAAAGATCACCAACTCTGTCACCAGCAAAGCAACCCCAGACCATGACAGTGCCTCCTCCATGCTTGACAGTGGGAACCACACATGCAGAAATCATGCACTTACCCTCTCTGCGTCTTACAAATACTCGGAGGTTGGACCCAAATATTTCAATTTTGGACTCATCGATCCATAAGACAGACTTCCACTCCTCAAACATCCAGTTTGTGTTTTTTGGCCCAGGCAAGTCTCGTCCTCTTATTCTGCACGCTTAACAATGGTTTCTTTGCAGCAATTCTTCCAGTTAGGCTAGCTTCACAAAATCTCCTCTGAACAGTTGATGTTGAAACAGTCTGTACTTCTAGTAGCATTTAGCCGAGGTTGTATATCAGGGGCAGTTAATTGCCGGTTTCGCAGACTTGTGACTCGAACGAAATTGTTCTCTGATTCTGAGGTCATCCTTGGCCTGCCTGACCTTGTTCGGTCCTCATGAGTGCCAGTTTCTTCAAATCGTTTGATAGTCTTGGCCACAGCAGTTACAGACACTTGCAAAGTTCTCGCGATTTGTCTTAGATTGACTTTCATTTCTTAAAGTAATTACTAGTCTTTTTTTCTTTGCTTAACTGAGCCTAATTTGCCATTTTCTGCTCCCTTACATTCAGGAATGACAAACTTGTGCCTATGATACCTATATTTATAGTAATCATGGACCCTCACCTGTTAACAATAATTGGTGAGAAAAGGTTAATTATTTAACATGCTAGTTAAACTCAGAACATCTAACAAAGACACTTATACTTAGGCCAGTGTTCTAACACTGTGTTATACACATTTCAGACTTTTAACTGACTTGGGCTTCAGGCTGAAATCCCCTTGCTTTGGTTGACCATTTCATTGAAATTGACAAGATTTACATTTTCATTTAAAAATTAAATTGATTGCAATTCACTTATGATTTATTATCAGCTTACTATATAACTACACGTATCATAATGAAATATTAAATGTTTATAGACAAGTTTATACAATTAAAAGCATAGATAATCATGAAAAACCTGGTTTCAAGCAGGTGTACTCAAACTTTTGACTGGTACTGTATATACACACCCCCTAGAGTTAGCAGACCTTTAAAATGCTGAATAAATTAGTCAGGTTCCACAAAAAGTGGACTGCTACACTTTCTGCAGAGGGAGATCTCTTGAATAAGCTATGC
Organism: Polyodon spathula; assembly: GCF_017654505.1. NCBI lineage: Eukaryota > Metazoa > Chordata > Actinopteri > Acipenseriformes > Polyodontidae > Polyodon > Polyodon spathula. The sequence continues at coordinate 13,084,534 of NC_054540.1, forward strand.
TGTCAATGTCAGCTTACACCATTACTAAAATCAATTTCCCTGTAAAATTACGTTTGATAAACGGATACATTGTTACTGAGTTTATAGTTTCATACAGCAAAATACTAGATAAATATAATATGGTAAGCGTCGGTAACTTAGCATTTGGTTTAATTTCTGTCTGAAGTCAGTCGCTGAAAGTCTTCATCTGTGTGAAAGTGACTACTAACTATCTCATTATTGTGTGGATGTCTTGACCACAAACCAATGCCGGAACCTAAATAAACTTTTCACTGCCCGTTTTAAAAAATGAACTTCTGAGCGAGACAGTCTGCTTCAATCGGATTCTGATCTACTGCGCAACAGACAATTTAAATCATCTCGTGCTGGGGTTCTAAAGTTCCGGAATACTAAAAAAGTAGATTACCACCATTTTTCATATCGACAGCTTATATTGTTCAAAGGAATGGGATCAAACAGGGTCAATTTAATTTAATTTAAAACAACGTATTTTTTACAAGCAGTGTTTTTTTTTGTAGTTTTTTATTGCATACAAGAATGACTGATTCTGACAAACCTATGGGGGCAGGCAAAAATTCAGTCAAACTGACCGAAATAATTTACATGAAATGATATCTGCGCTTGCTCCGCTTTAGCACAGGGAACACAAGTCTCCTAAGTATTTCCCTATTGCTGTATTTTTCAATTCCTTGGATATTAAATTTACCAGTATATTATAAATGATACTTATAAAGTCTAAATTAGAAAGTATAGAGGAAATTTGCCTGCCTGTCAACTGCAGATACTAAACATGTGAATTAAATACATAAAACTCTTACCTTTTTACCAGTCAGCTTCTTTCTCAAGAACTCTCTGGCCTCAAACATGTATGGGATGTCATACAGAGGACGGAATCTCTTGTCTTTGTCCTTGTTCTTTTCCTAAAAGAATTGAAAAAGATGGTCAGGAAACAACAATGTTCAAACATTTTCATTACTTGACATAGTTAGAAGATCAGTGTTGTTATCCCCTTGTGTGTAAAAGAACGAACCGATCCACTGACAGTGTATTACCAAACTGTCTTTACCCAGATAACAGAAAAACTGCCTTCAATGACATTGGATCACTAATCCTATAAACCCCACAACAGTCAAATCTAATCATTCCTAAATAAGATTATATATATATATATATATATATATATATATATATATATATATATATATATATATATATATATATATTCTACAGAGTTATTGCCATCACAGGAAAGCAGGGCTTAATTTATAAAATTTGCCAAAAAAACAAGGCCACCTGGAGATGGCTTTTTAATTGTTTTTAAAATGGCCATTATTTTTATAAATCAATGTTTTTATTCTTTTTGGGGGAATGATGCTTGCTTATTGATCTGATCCATCTGCCTTGCTGCGTCCAGGAGCAAATTGTCCTACCCTCACTAAAAACAGACATGTCGAACAGCAAAGTGTCATTGGGCAAAAATGGAAAAGGAAAGATCCTGTCGTTCGAACATTTTTGGGTAGGAGCAGAGAACGACCAAAATAAGAGGAGAACTGAACTTCAAATTAACAAAGCTAATGCCTGAAATGAATGTAAAGAATAAATGCAAGAGTTTATGGGCAAAGTTAATCAGGCTTGCAGCAGGTCATCCAGGGAGACAGAACACCAGTACAGAGCTTTAACAGTGATAGTTATTTCCTGCACCTGATCGTTATCTATGCCCACTTGCATTTGCATTTCAGGTACATCATTAATTTAGTAATCAAGTGTCATATTAAACAAATACATAACTACCCTTTTAATTGACCTCAGGAAAACATGCATGGTGTTCTACCTTATGTTTCTCTCCCATCGCGAGCAGCAGCTGCCAAAGCAAAGCACTGAACTATGTATATATTTCACATATGCCCATATAAGAGTTACATCTGTGCATTGTCAAATTTATTTAATAGATTGTGTAATAAAAAAAAAGTCAGGCACCTACAGCAAAGAAAAAATACTAAACTGACAGAAAGTATAATGAAAAATAAAACTTTATACTAAATGAAAAGTACATAGGTTACACACTAACATCCATTCTATTTATTATGTTCTTAATGAAGCCTTATGTTTATTTCGACATTTACCAGTAAAACCTGAATTGCTAATATTCAAAGTTTTACTGTAACAGACATAGAACATAACTTGGTAATGAAATATTTATTTTTGTAAAATTGTATTTTTTAAATGTGCACTAAAATTTTTGTGTGCGTCTAAGAAGGGAAAAAAAAAAGTTAGTGTAGAGCCCTGATGTTGGCCGCAACCAAAATAGCAGAGGCAACTGATCTTTACAGCGAGAGTGAAGCAGAAGAACCTGTGTCCAAAACTAGTGGTATGTGTACAGGAGTTAAGAAAAAAATAAATAAATCAAAAATATAAAAAAGGCAGTGTGTAAAAGGGAATATAACTTAATTCAATGGAACACTATAAAAAGAAAAATGTCTAACAGTGCTACAACCAGGTAATTTATGCAGTGGTAGCTTTTGTTTATTCCATCTAGAAAAAAATATAGCCTATATAGTTTGTTAAGCTGCCAACTGTCTGCTACAAGTGTATGCGCTGTTTGAAATAAAGAATGTTATTGAAAACGTGGAAGTGCTGCAATAAAAATAGGTGATGCCTTTTGATTTGGTCTGAAAGTGTAATTTGGATAATACTTTTAGAATTTGGCGAAATATCCTATTGTACCTGCTACCAAAAACTTGTTTTTGTGGGGCTAAAAATGAGCCCTAGATAGGTACCTACATGAAGCTGTTGTTTATTTGTTTTTGTTTGTAGGCACAGTATTTCATTTCAGTGTATATCAATTTACTTTACGTAAGTGGTATTTCCTGCACCATTATTCAAACAATCGCTTTGCACGCAGCATGCTAAACTACTGTATAGTACAGCAATGACTTTCTGCTCAGCTTTGCAACTTAAATATTTCAAAATTCCATTAAATCAGGGCTTATCTGGATTTCACGGATCCAAAGGATCTGTAAGCATTCAGCAAAACTAGCCTGTGAAGACAATAACTCCTGAAAGTCAAACCTGGTCTGAAGTTCAGAAAAGTGAAAAAACAAACTTAGAAATATTGAAAGCTACAGCTACTGTATAGGCCTACTACATTAGCTGAGCAACCAATCTAAGTTTATATCTTGTTTGAATTGAAAGCAGCCGTTTTTAAAATGACTATGAAAAAAATGTGGCCCAACATTTCAACTTCCAGTCAACTGTATTGTATACACCAATCCAAAAGATTAAGCTGCAAGAATCCATATGGAATAAAAAGTTACAAAATAATAATAATAAAAAATACTGCAATGAGTTACCCACATATTCACCCACACATTTCATAGACATTCTCTTCCATCTACTGTACTGCTGAACAGCCACACCATCAGGAATACACAATAAGCCTCAAAATAGCTTTACGAAGTAGGAAAAACAAGTCAGAAAAACTACTTCAACATCTAATTTCAACTACAAACTTTCGCAAAACTCATTTCAGATGTGATCTGCACGACTAGCAAAAGTATATCATCTTTCTACTGCCACCAAGCAGAAGATTCACCCCAGGACTAGGCTTGTGAAAGGGATATACTGTATTATTGCCTTCATTCATTATATATATATATATATATATATACACACACACACACACACACACACAACACACACAGAGAGAGAGAGAGAGAGAGAGAGAGAGAGAGAGAGAGAGAGAGAGAGAGAGCACACACTAAAAATAACTACCACTATAAATAGAAGTCCAACAATTTAATAACTGCAGATACTGAATATAAAAATCATTTATCTTCTGGTCAGCTATATGTGAAATGCTGTGTATTAGGAAGTGGTTGGCTAATTACCATATGCAGCAATTTCCAAATCTAGGAAATTGTGCTCAATGTAGTCAAGAGAAATTTCATTGAGAATTTTATTAAAAAAACAATAAAAACACCTACAGTAGCATGAATCAATGCTACCAATCAGAAAAAAATGAACAATTTGTCAATATTGGGATATTTAAAGCCTGTACAACCGTAATCACACGATTTACCCGAAAAGGTTCGCATTACATTTTTAAATAGCTTTGTGACACCAATTATGCAAACAGTGCCTCAAGTCATTTTTTCAAAGTAAGACTTCTCTTAATGAAGACAGTTTGAGATCATAGCTTGGCCCTTGCTTCTTCAGTTGCTGCAGAAAGGTATTTTGTTAACTAGCCTCGTTATCTGCTGGTGATTAATAGCAGAAGGCTGAATGTGACATTGAGACAAAGGGGGGAACCCTTTCCTCCAAAAATCAGCTTTTACCACCAGAAACCACAGAATCAAAAACTGCAAATGGAATCTAGCAGCTATAGCAAGTGTTCAATTCTACATATAATTAAAAGTACCACCGTAGGAACTGTTCAGGGGTTTAATTTAATAAATTAAGGACACAGGTTGAACAGAGGTGGACATGCCATGTTGGAGCTAAAAACAAAGTAACGGAAATGGCAAATACTGAAGATGCAAAACAAATATATATATATATATATATATATATATATATATATATATATATATATATATATATATATATATATATTATAGACAGACATTTGACCCTGCAGTGACTTACATCAATATAAAGGCTTTTTTAATGGCAAAATATACACACACACAAATTTTTTATATATATATATATATATATATATATATATATATATATATATATATATATATATATATATATATATATATACACACACACACACACACACACACACACACACACACACACACACTCGCCAAACGCAGAATTCATGTATACACGGTTTTCCTTTTGTATACCAATTTGTCAGCTGCAGCATATAGATGTGTATACGTGGTTTTGCACAGAAAAATATGACGCATCCTCATTTGCTTCCACGGCATCTTGTACCGCGCTTCCATCTCGCCAGCATCATCTCTAGCTGCCTGTATGGCAGGATGGCAAGAAGGAAGCCATTATTAAAAATAAGCCATCTCAAAGCCCGCATGGAGTTTACAAAAAAGCACCCGAGTGATCCTGCAAAAATGTGGCAAAAGGTGTTGTGGTCAGACTATACAAAATTGGACCTAACAGCACATGCCCAATCAAACCATCCCTACAGTCAAGCACAATGGTGGCAGCATCATGCTATGGGGATGCTTCTCAGCAGGGACTGGAAAGCTTGTTAGGATTGAAGGGAAAATGGATGGAGCAAAGTAAAGGCAAATACTAATGCTAAAGACTTAAAACTGGGGCAAAAAATCACCTTTCAGCAGGACAATGATCCAAAGCACAAGGCCAAAGCTACACTGGACTGGCTTAACAATAAGAAGATAAATGTCCTTAAGTGGCCCAGTCAAAGTCCTGACTTGAATCCCATTGCGAATGTTGAAAACTGCTGTCCATAAGCGATCCCCAAGTAACTTGAGAGAGATTGAGCAAATCTGCCAAAATGGTAACAATTGCACCAACCGGTGTGCAAAGTTGCAATTGCTGCCAAAGGTGCTTCCACAAAATATTGAGATGACGGGTCTGAAAACTTAAGCAATCAACTTTTTTGTTTTTTCTCTTTAGTTTTTGCTGACATTTACTGTAACTTCTTACCCTTAGTCTTCAGTATGAGCTTTCATGTTTTGAATAAAATATTATTAAGTTTAAAAAAATGCATCATTTTGTAATTTCCCAAAATGGGACACCATAGGAAGGGTCTGAATACTTTTGCAAGGCACTGGGGGTGGGTGGGTGTGTGTGTATATATATATATATATATATATATATATATATATATATATATATATATATATATAATATATATATATATATATATATATATATATATATATATATATATATATATATATATATATATATATATATATATATCACACAGGGTGGGGGGGGTCACGGAAGTGTTTCAAAAGTCTGGAGACCTCTGACCATTTCTCTGATATTACTGAATTACAAATGGTATTTTTAAAAACACTGAAACTCAAAATCAATTATTGCAAGGTGACATTGGTTTTATGTTGGGAAATATTTTTAAGAAAAATAAAAAACTAAAATCTCTTGCTTGCATAAGTATTCAACCCCCACACATTAATATATTTGGTAGAGCCACCTTTCGCTGCAATAACAGCTTTAAGTCTTTTGGGGTAAGAATGTACCAGCTTTGCACACAGTGTCAGTGATTTTGGCCCATTCTTCTTGGCAGATTTGCTCCAGGTTGTTCAGGTTGGTTGGACGACGATTGTGGACCGCAATTTTCAAATAGTGCCACAGATTCTCAATGGGATTGAGATCAGGACTTTGACTGGGCCAGTGTAGGACATTCACCTTTTTGTTCTTGAGCCACTCCAATGTTGCTTTGGCCTTGTGCTTGGGATCATTGTCTTGCTGAAAGGTAAATTTCCTCCCAAGCTTCAGTTTTTTAGCAGACTGAAACAGATTCTCTTGCAGTATTTTCCTCCATCCATGTGTGTGTGTCTTGAGGCATGGGCAGTGTTAGATTTGCACCACACATATCGCTTTGAGTTTTGGCCAAAAAGCTACAGCTTGGTCTCATCTGACCACAAAACCTTTTCCCACATTGCAGCTGGGTCACTCTCATGCTTTCTGGCAAACTGCAGACGTGCTTTCAGATGGTACTTTTTGAGTAACGGCTTCTTTCTTGCCACCCTCCAATACAGGCCAGTGTTATGCAGAGCTCTTGATATGGTTGACTGGTGCACCATTACCCCACTCCCAGCCACTGAACTCTGTAGCTCCTTCAAAGTGATTGTTGGCCTCTCTGTGGCTTCTCTCACAAGTCTCCTTCTTTTTGAGCGCTGAGTTTTGAGGGACAGCCTTTTTTTGGCAGTGCCTGGGTGGTGTGATGCAGCTTCCACTTCCTGATTATTGATCCAGCTGTGCTCAGTAGGATATCCAAACACTTGGAAATTATTTTGTACCCTTTCCCTAATCTATGCATTTGTATTACTTTATCTCTAACATCTGTAGAATGCTCTTTGGTCTTCATTTTCCTTCAGATTCACAGCCTTACCAATGATCCTTCAACAGTGGGAAATATTTAAGAAAAATAAAAAACTGAAATATTTCCCAACATAAAACCAATGTCACCTTACCATAACTGATTCTGAGTTTCAGCGTTTAAAAATAAGATCTCAAAACAGAACTAAATTTCAATGTACCATTTGTAATTCAGTAATATGACAGAATTGGTCAGGGGTCTGAATACTTTTGCAAGCCACTGTATGTATGTATATATTACATACATACACACACAAGGTTTTACCCCTACCAATAGTCATTTCGACGAATCCTGATTTTGTTTGGCTTTTTTTTAAATAAATACAGTAAAATCAGGAAGATGGTACTATCATTGCACATGTAACATTAGACAGCACAGTGTTTTTATGTTATTTGGGGGAAAATACACGTATACCAACATAAACGGATTGAAATAAAACCATTTTAATTTGCAGTAAACAATACCACTTACCTGTGTACACTACTGGATATAATCAGATACGCAATTTTGTTTTGTAGTTCAGTCTATATTTAATAATGGGCCGCGGTATCTCATGACATGCACTTTCTAGAAGCTACATATTTGATATTTACCGCAAACCTGTAGTCAAAAACAGTGTATTTATTTTAACATGGCAATAGTGCTTACTTTCCGATTTCCTCATGTTCTTGTGCTGCCTATCACAAACAGGATATTCTGCACTGCCATAAATCAGATGTTCCCCCATCTTGTCTGTGATATTTGCACACAAGTCTAAAACAAAAATAGCAGCGAAACGTCTCCCATAAAAAACGTGGCGAATAAAACGCTATAGTGAATAGCCCTTTACTGTATGACTATGGTGTACTTCATACTGCAATTAGGAAAAAATATAAATATGGCACATTCAAATTATACAACACAGTTAAAGAGATATTTTGGAATGGTTTGTTCTAAATGCAGAGCAATGGTCAATAATCCAATCGTCTACCCTTAAGACTGCATCAGTAATCAGCTAGCAAAATTATGAGATATTATAGTTACTGCTATTTTAATGGTTATTTGAAGCACTTACAAAATCAGTGACTCATAATCCAAAGGCTTACATAGTAGTGGGGCAGACATCCATTTGTTAGTAATGCCAGAGGCTTAACTCAAGTAACTAAAATGACACAAGGACTGGATTGGAATTAGAAATCCATTAAAACGACTAGCATTCAGTAGATTATTATTTTCTTCACATTCTTTCCACTGTTTCAGAGAGCACTTTGAAATGGACTAACCATGTAGCTAAGGTATGTTCAAAGTGTGTAGGTGACAACATTTATGATGACATGTGTTGTCCACCTTTAGTCTGCATAAATTACAGTACTTATAACCTATAAAATGACCTGTATGGAAGGGAATAGGCTATATGTGGAGAAGCATTTATTCAGTGATATAGGTTGTGTTCCAGTGGGAGTGTTTGTGGTGCTTTTATTTCAGCAAGAAGCCACCATGAAGCTAATCAGCATGGGAAAATCAAAAAAAAAAAAAAAAAAAAAAAAAATACCACAAATAATAATTGTTTCATTAATTGGTTTAAAAATAAAATTGCTGTATTTGCATTACAAACATGTCTCCATTCCTGCAAGTCATCACTCCTAAAACAATTATGACCCTGTGACAGTGGCAGCGTTTATCTAACAGTGGCCCCCTGCAAAGCTTGATTCCAGGGCCCCTATTCTTAACAGGAACGCTATGCTAGGATACCACATCTTTCTAACAGGGCAACAAGGACTATTAAAATGGATTACATTTTACAACAGCAAAATCGCAAAAAATAACAATACATAAACAGACTACACAAGAGAGACTGTTAGAAATGAACCTTTCTTGCTTTTGCAGCAACAAAGTCAGCAATTATAGCTGAATAATCTTGTTTACTTCAAATCTGGTGCACAGTGTATCAATTAGTAGTGTATCAATTAGTTCATTTTTAAAATGTTCTCATGTTTGCTTAAATCATGGGTTACATGACTACGCAGCACATACTGACAAACTTGCACATGGCTTTAAACCCCAGCGCAGTGTTTTTTGTATTTTTTTTTTCTGCCTATGGTGCATAGATAAAAAGAATGGTGAAATGGCTAATAAGGCATTCGTTCTGGTGCAGACTTGAGGTCAATAGAAGTTGTTTGTTTTTTTTTTAATAGTAATCGAGTCACCAAAACAGGGGCCCCCTTATTGCCTGGGCCCCACATGCAATTGCATGGGCTGCGTGTGCCTAAAACCACTACTGCCCTGTGACAGTTTGACACACAGAGGCAGGGTTACACTTGAATCATACGGCAGCAGGGAAATAAATACGTCATGAAAGTGATAGTTTAACAAGAGCCAAGTAAAATGATGGATTATATAACCCAGGATTCAAATGTAACCCTACACATTTGCATTAAACTTACCTTTTTATATACAGAAAGGTAAGTTATTATTCATGAACACAATAATAAAATCTGTCAAAAACAGTCCGGTAAGCAAATATTGAGAAGCCATTTTTCAAAAACAGAAGAAAAACCTCTTCATTTGAAGAAAAAAAAAAAATACACTCAGATGTAAAGTCACCCCAGTATGCTTTGCCTATTAAAAAAAAAAAAAAAAAAACGCTTAAATAAATATATTTCAGGTTTTCTATGATGCCACATTCTGCAGCAACTAGCACCATTGGCCCGTGGAATGTCAATCATGCGGCCCCCATGTCCCCAGCAGGAAGAAATTGTTAATATCTAATAAGTCCACTGCACTCTGAAAAGGCTGAAGGAGAGCAGAGAAATTAGAGGTTAGGCAGCTGCTGTCAAAGGTAATTTATCTAATGGTAAACTCATCTGGCTTAGAGAATTACCAAGTCTGAGCTAGAAACAGGTGTTTTAAAAGAAAGCAGATACTGAAGCACATCTACAGCAATTTAAAAAGTTAAGAGTATAGCGTTGACTGACTGTACTAGCATAATGACAAGACTGTCATGCCCATCTTCTAGAACAAAATGATGCAGACAGTGCATTATACTCCAAGGCTAGTAAAAGTCACAGTTGTTTAAATCACACTCAAGACAGAACTAGCTGAAGAGTCAGTCTGTTTCACCAGAAATTAATTAGTCAGTCGTCAACAAATTAAGTGTCTCAGTTTAATTAAAGATGATTTCTAGTCGATATATATAAATAATATATATATTATTATATATATATATATATATTATATATATATATATATATATATATATATATATATATATATATATATATATATATATATATATATATATATATATATATATATATATATATATATATATATATATATATATATATATATATATATATATATATATATATATATATATATATATATATATATATATATATATATATATATATATAAAATCAACCAAAAGATGTCTGCCTAACTCAGGACAAAACTTGAACTACTGTAGATCGCTGCATTGCTGGCAGTAAAAAGTTGTATTACATGACAAGAAAATATGTTAATCTTTCCACCACATAGTTTCTCAAAGAGGTAATTTAGACTACAGTAGGCAGTTTGGTAGGGTTAAGATGCTCAGAGAAGCCAAGACTTCACTCTTTTTGCCATTAAATCTGTGGTTCACATCATTTTTCCAATTAAAAATATATGAAGGAGATTCAGCATCAGATATTCAGTCTTTACAAACTATGTATTGAATATACATTCATGCAAGTATCATTAATGTACCCATACATACTTACCATTATTAATTAGGGGCGAGAATGCATATCAATGCATCGCGATACTTTACAACACGATACACCTTTGTGTATCGTGATACAAGCTTGAAATGAGTTGCTAACATGCCACATTTATTAAACTGTAAATCATGAAAGAAAGGACTTGGTGGTTTGAATGTAAACTCCACTTGATCCTACACATATCCCATTATGTAATGAGCCGGCCAGACGCTTCCGGAATTTAAGCGGGAGTATAGGAAACAAGGGAGAGTTCTTCATTTAATTTAACTTAAATTTAGAGTTACACTCATTAATGAATACTGACAGACAAATGTGAAAAATTACTTCAATGAAATTGAGAAAAAAAAACTAAAACTTAGATAACAATAATGTGTTTTTTCTGTATTCCATTGCTAGCACCGACACTACTAAAGGCTTCAGAACAGGCAGCAGAAACGATGCCTGACCAACAAGAGTTGAGACAGCCGTTATTCCGGCCAATGAGAGTGTAGAGGAGGCGGAGACAGTCTGCCTTTGTTGTGGACAGAGAGGAATCAGGAAGTGCACAGGGTCTGTAAAAACTCGCTGCTATGAGTAATTTTACTAAAGTTAGTAGTTTTTGTATTAGTGATGTAGATTTGTCTCCTTTTGTGAGAGCATTGTATTTCATATAAATAGTCAGCTATGTTTTTTTATTTACCAGTTTTAATGTATTGCTCTCCTTTTAATGTGTCCTAATCATAATCTGGTGTAAATGATTATTTTTTATTTTATATACACACACACGCTACAGTGTGGGTCTCGAGGGACACACAATGAGCGCTATAACCAAAGAGTGTTATAAACAGGAGAGGGGGTGGGGTGCATCGCGGGACACAACACATATCTGACTAAAATACAAAATAAAGTATCTCCCTCTTTACAAGGCACATATAGTAAAGCAAAAATTATACTTTCCGTGAATTAACCATGCATAAAGCACCATGTCATCAATGCTATATTTTTTTACAAAAAAAATATGCTGCCGGAGGGGGGCTGAAGTGTTGCGTCTCCCAGAGAAAGCTGCAGCTTCTCTGCAGCAAAAAAGTAAATACATTAGGAAAGAATGCCAATTATTTGGCAAAGTACTTTAGTTATAAAACAAATTCTGAATAAGATGTCTGCGTTATAAAGTGTCAGAACAGCTTTTCTTCAGTTCAGATACTGTATCAAAAACGGAGACAGAAACGGAAATTAGACTGAGAAGTTGTTTAGTTTGAACACCAGTACTTTATTTACTGTAGAAATATTATATTAATCATTAGCATAGAGAATTGGGAGACCAAACGTGCAAGTATTGCTGTGTAAAAAAAAAACTAGCTTAAAATGAACAACTGCTTAGGAAATGTAGATCAAAAACAGCAACAAATAAAAATACACTTAAGGTTTGTGTCTTGCACATGTCATTAACAAAATGCCCTGAAAACTTTAACGAAGGGCTGTAATGCAGCAAAAATAACAAGTATTAAACAAGGATGTGAAAAGGTTACTGTACCAAGGTGAAAAAAGTTGTTTTTGTGAACTCCAACAAACCAAGGTTATCTTTTGCCAGATTTTGTTAGAGTCAGGAGTTTAAGTGATTTAATTGCACAAGATTCCATGGTGAAATGATGAGCCAAAGAATCAGCGACAGTAATTTAAGAGCAATGCTACCATTATGTAAAACAGTATGTGACGTGAGCTTTGTACTAAAGCGGGTCAGCCGTTGAACAAAGCTTATTTCTCAAACAGACCATAAAAAAAAAAAAAAAATACAAAATGTGTTGCGGTCAGCTGGCTTGCACTCCCTACAGCCACAAACACACGCATATTAGTTTGTAGTGTTTTAGGGGCAAAAACTGTGTAATTAACCCTTTCCAGGAACCGGGTAACATGGTTCCTAGAAGGCCTAGAACAGTCAATTCTTCTACCTGATGTCATGCTTTATTTATATATATAATATAATAAAATAAATATATATATATATATATATATATATATATATATATCTATATATATATATGTATATATTATATAATATATATATATATATATATATATATATATATATATATATACATACATACACACACACACACACACACACACACACATAGATATATATATATATATATATATATATATATATATATATATACATAATTATATATATATATACTAATCTAATTAGTAGGTGGTATGTATGTATGTATATAATATATCTTATATATCAAATTAGCAACACAACAAAAACACGCATTGCCATTTCCAGTTGGGTATAGCTCTGTAGGACAGAACCTTGCCCAGAGTCATAGCGAGTCAGAGAATAAGCTGGGATTTCTGCACACAAGCTTGTTCTAAAGCCATTGTAGCACATTACTTAAATCCTCAAAATTTACATAAGGCACTAATCACAAAATCATAACCAACAAGGATCAATGTGGTACAGAAAAAGGATACCCATTTCAAGCACACTTCTCTGCATCATGGGTCTTAAAGTAGATAAATTAGCTTCAAGAAATTTCAAGGGCATTTTATTGAATACTGTATTGCAAACTAAAACATGGTTTCTTGTACACTAACAAATTAGGTAAGATAAAGGTTTCTTCAGTTATGTTATCCCAATTGTGCTGGATCGTGTTGTGCGTTTTCACAATTTACTGCAAATGTTTGACATTTTAATGTAAAGAAAACTCAGGGACCTGTGTAATTACAATGAAACAGAACAAGCGAATGACACAGCCAAAAGGGAAGAAATGTACAACTAGCATACTAATGTAGCCTCTTAGATGGCAAGGCTTCCTGATTTGGTTACATAAGTTCTTATGTATACACACTGATTCACCTCTTTTTTTTTTTTTTTTTGCAGCTTCTGCTGAATAAGAGACAAAGCTTAGCTTGAACAGCAAAATACATCATATTCTACTGGCAGCAGCAGCAGCAGCAGCAAGGTTCCCGCTGGGCAAAGAAACACTGTGATTAATTTGTTTGGGACTGGGAGGAGGGGATGGCTGGATAAAATAGAAACGTATAAGTAGTAGGTAAAAACAGGTTTACGTCAACTCTCAAGAAGAAGGTCAAGTGCTAATTAAGGGCTAAAATGTACAACTACCAATTTCAGCATGTGTAATCTTTGCACCCATCTTGATCTACCATCAGGCTAGCAATAGAAAATGTAGTTACTGCACAAAAAAATGCAGAATAAATTCAGTTCTGGACAAATCGGCATCAGCCGATGTGGAAAGGAGAATGTAATGTTCTAACCCACTGCTGGATCAATTAACAGATTTCTCTCTCTGGCTCCAGATCAAAGAATAACAGATTATACTTTATTGGTTTCTTTTTAGGGATAACTGACAGGAGAACTACAGTACATGGAAGTCATGTTTATAAATAAAACTGCCCTCCCCTCTCCTCTCTACTTGCATGTGTGCTGAACTGACAAGCCTCATTTTATTCAGTCCAAACACCCTGGGAACAAGCACCAAGATCTCCAAAGACAGTGCTTTTATGCAGTTAAACTGACTTCCATCACTTGTTTCCATTGGGTTTTAAATGGATCTCAAGCTTGTATTTTCAGACTACACAAAAATATTAACTATTTATAAAAAGCCCAAATGATAAATATTCAGATAAATATTATATTATTTTGGATTTGGCTTGACTATGGAATTAAAAAAAAAAACACATGAGAGTACAATAAATTCAACTGCTAGTCTAATGCAAGCAGAAAACTTGTGGGTTATTGATTTTCTATTATGCTGGCATGAACACCAAGCTGGAGTACATAAAACTAATCAAAATATGTACCAAAAGATATGCAATAAAACAAAGCCAATGGAATACTGATTGATATTCTAAACACTTTTTCATGATCTCTGCCTCTTCCTTCTTTTGTAGTGGGCAGGACCCTTTGAGGGCAGTATTTTGGGGCATATAGGTGTATGAATACACATTTAAAATTCCTGGGGGCGGGGGGTGGAGTAGCTATTTGTAACTAAAACCAAAAACGTGCAACTGGGAGATGCAAATCTGATATAACGTGAAACCTGAATTATCATGTTAAAAGGCTCTGTAAAGAATAATTTCTGGTATACACTGACTGGGAAGAGCAGGGGACTGTTTAGTCCAAGTGACCGTGAAGACAGTTACACAATACATGTCAAAGAGGCCACTTGCATTAAATCAGTCATGTGAAGGAAAGCAGCCACAACATGAAACCTGCACTGCATTTATAACATAAGACACTTTCATCTTGAATCACAAGTGCTCCTCTTGACTACTCAACCAAAAGCCACGAGTCAGATCAACTTAGTTTTACATCCAACACTGTTCTTTGAATGCCTCAAGACAGCTTTCTCATAATACAATATTCAGCTAGAGGAGATTAAAAGAAATACAATGGAAATCAAGTAAGGAACCATGACTACAGAAAAATACAGTTTTCAATTATGCCATTACATATTATAAATGTTGGTTAAATTAGAAGAAACAATTGTTTAAATGCTTTTTAAAATGTGCTGGAAAAGCCATTGATTATTGTTCTTGAATTCATGCTATGTTAGTTGTGATACGAACTGCAGGCAAATTGCCTAACCGCAGGGCTCTAGGTTTGTAGAGGATACAATAAAATAAACCAGACCGTCTTAAAATGTAACACCCAAAGGGAAATTAAGAAATGGGAAAAAAAAAAAAAAAAAAAAGAGTAAAAACTGTTTGCAAACAGTCTCAAATTCTTAAAAAAGGATGATACTGCAATAAATAACCCAGAAATGAATAGTGGCAGCCTGGTACAACCCAAACAAATGCTACTTAAAATTGGTTCTAAAAGCTGGTGTTGTGCACACGATCATCTTTCTTTACAAAAGCATGAAAATGAAGTCAATCACATCCTAGCTTTTTCCTTGCCGATTTATTAGTTAAAAGATCAAGATCACAAGACTAATCACTCTCGTGACATTGTAAAAATCGATCGAAGACCTGCAGAAACCGAAGCTCTGAAAGTCTGCATTACGACACACAGTCAACCTTACTGACTTAATGCACCTGGTTACAAGAACACTGTTACATGCAGGTTATGGGCCAAAGATTCCATCTGTGGAATGCTGCTCCTATTCGGATACAAAACCATTACAAAACAATAAAATCACACATGCAGGATAGCCAAGCATGAAATGAAGACACCCATATTGGTCGAGTTCCATGTAAAGCAAAATCTACTGCACATAAGAAAAAATGCAATGCAGAAAATAATATAATAATAATAAAAAATATTATTTAAAGTCATTAGTTTTTGGTGCTTAAAATGCTGCCATGCTGTACATTATTGATCTGCTATTACAGGTTCAATGTGGATGAAATGTTTACATGTCACACATTGCTGCTCATTGATCACTGACTGACAAGGACACAGAACAATCCAGTAATGTACTGTAGCAACCAGTCAGTGTAAGAAATGCTAGGGGAATACTCAGCATTCCTGGTTGTCTTGTCAGAATACATAACTGGGAGGGGTATATAAAATGGAATGTTTAAATTTGACACATTCTTTTCAGATTAAAGTTTTTTTTTTTGTTTTTTTTGTTTTTTTAAAAAATCCACAGTAACAAGTTAATTTCGGAACCCTAGAGTTATTCAAATCTTATTAGCAAAGCCCAATTACAAAACAAGAAAATCAAGCTGCTCTAACCCAGCACTTCCTACAAAAACCCTTCTTAATCACTTTCATTACCAATTCTGATTCCTTGTTGAATCTACATAATTGGAAGTCTACCATTTTAGAAGGATTTGCATTTCATCAGCTGGTATTGGCAAGAAAATCTTGTTTGCTCTCTGGGCTTCCCTGCCTCATGAAAGCAAACTACCCCCTTAATGCATTTGAAAAAACAATAAGCAAGCAAGGCAATGCATGAAGGCTTATTTTAAACAGTGGACTCAGTTTTAAAGCAGCCATTTCATCTGACAAGACAGTTTAACAAGCAGAACCTAACCTACAGTAAAGCCTTTCCAAAGTATACAAATGGACCACAGAGGGACATATTAGAATCAAATACAGCTTAACTATGCAAAAAAGACCTACTTGAGTGATTGAGTCCCCCTCCCCACCCCCACCACAAAAAAAAAGTGCCAGAACACACACTATAATTTCAACAGTTAAAAATGAACTAAAGCCTGTGTCGCACAAGACTAAAAATCATCACAAAACAGGTGGTTTCTGACTTTTTACCGACACCTGAGAAATTCAGTCCCATGCGAACCATCCACTCCTTTTCATCCCAGCCAATTCTCAGAAGTGCTCCGATTTTTTTTAACAGAACAAAATCAGGCCTTCTGTAAAATGACAAGACTCAGGACATCCTGTGTCTTTACTACCGTACGACTCGACCACGTCAGAGTTATATTAAAATTGACACGGCATTTTCGGGGTATTCGCTTCACAGCAACACCAGACTTTACAATAAACCATAGTACCGTTAAAATGGATGCTCTGTCCCGAGATTCTACAGTTCACTAAAAACTCAATGACTGGGTATAACCAAATTGGAGTTCAGGGGAAAATAAAAAACATTACTGGCAACTAGTGAAAAATGGCTGCTTTGTATGGAGCATTTAAAGATATGTAGGGAAATAAGTATCACTGAAGTGACAAAACAGTTATTCTAGCCAGGGTTAGAAACTAGTTCAAAGGACTAGTACCTTTTGAAACTTTGTAGTCCTGATTTAAACCTGTTAGTCCTTATATGAAGTGCCCAAGTTGGAATCAACAACAGTTGGGGTCAATAAATAAATAAATAAAAAAATTAAAAAATGTAAAAAAAAAAAAAAAAAAAAAAAAAAAACTTAGATTTTTTATTAAGCTTAGATTTTTTTAAATACACACTTATGAATTTAGATTTACATTTTTTTCTCAAAAGCACCTTTGTAAACGCTCATACAGATCGATCAATCACCTGTTTGCACCTCGTTACTGAGCGACTAACCGTACTCCGTGCTGAAAAAAAGGCAGAAAAAAATTCTTAGCTGTGTCAACTTGCCGACCATGGCGCTCCGCCTGAAATTGGCAAGGATAACACAAGTAAAATGTTTGTTTTACATTACATGTGTTGCCATTTACAAAAATGCTGCGTGGCTATGAACTCCTATCTACAACAATTACTGTACTCGCATACACACTCAGTCTTCATTGAAGTCCCAATTTAAAGACGGTACATTTCACTATACCCCTCGTGATGAAATTGTTAGGCTGTTTTTTTTTTTTTTTTAATTAGCAGTGCAAGAAAACCGCTTCAGCAAGTACAGAAGAATCTGCAAGAACTAATTGACGCTAAATCTACTATAAATACTAATGAGAGCATAACAAACACAAAAGAAAAAATTGAGATCTTTTCAAGAAAGCTGGGAGACTTTGTATAAATGGATTTTATATTTTTAAAACTCTGCAATAAGTTATGCATCCACAGTATATATTGACAGAACAGGCGATTTATTTGCACTATGTGGGACCTTGTTTTCTCTGTTGGTGCTTGAGTCCAGGAGCGCTCACAGAATCACCGCCTGTGTACCTGTCAGTGATTAAAGCCTGGTTTTCAAACAAGTTTACTATCGCTCACCAGTACTGTATTGGTATAAGAAAAGTGTGTTTTAAAAAAAAGTTATTTCAGCTTCCAATCACTTAAAACATGCAGACGAAAATGTAAAACACCAAGCTACAGACAGCGGGTCCCAAGCTTTAAATGTGTTAACGTTTCTAGATAATAACTCAACTTTATTATGAATATATTGTGTTATGTTTTAAAACAAAATTCTACGATAATGTTCACTATGGTAATTGTTTATTAGTTTTAAAATGTTAATAAAACCTGGTCTATTGTTTGTTAGTACAACTGGTCCCCTTTGCTAATGACATCTTCAGTCAAGGTCATAACCCAGTATAAATCTCCACATTTTTGTAAAATGACTTTTCACTTACTTCAAAAGATGCAAAGTGTTTCAGTAAATTCAACTATAAACTTTGCATCCCGCGCAGACGGAGAACAAACGTAAAACGTCTAAGTGGGGATTGGCACAGCAGGGGAGATGAAGGGAGGTTTCAGTTCTGAGTGTTTTCAAAGCATTATTTGTGAATGCTTATTCAACATTGCTACACCCAGTTAGGAAATTGACTTCACTGCATGTTGCTCTTCAGCTTGGAGAAGAAAGGTGTCTACTGTTATGTGCTTGATCTTCAGGTCAACTGCAATCCCTTTAATAAAAGTATACCGAATCACAGCCAAACTTATTTGCTGCACAGAAATGCCAGTTCAGCTCAGTCTTATTTTATAGAAACACAATATTTTGTGTTTAGTAAAAAAAAAAAGGTTTTTCAATTTTTTTTCTTTAGCACACCTTATATTGAGCACTGTGTATTATGTGCCTTCTTCTCCTCATCCAACGATTCTAGTTCTCCTAAAATCAAAAACAGAAACCCAACCTTTTAAACAGTATGGTTTGACTTGTGCACAACTGGATAAAATATGATAAAAATGTCAAGGTTCTTGAGATAGTTTAGAATGACGAACCATTACATAATGCAAGAGAAAGCCTAGAAGGGGCTTTAGATCCAATTTCTTGTTCTGTAGATCTGTGTTCTGGAGTTGCATATACTATACACTTTAAAATACATTACTAATGAGTAAGGCCCCATGTAAATCGGGCTGCGCGGAAATCATGAAATTAACCCAATACCTCAATTTTTACAATATTCTTAAATTATTTGTATTTCATACAAAAACAAACAATAATCACATTAACGAAACTGTGTGCACTATTTGCCATGCACAGTGTCATGCAGCGATTGTCATACGTAATCTATGTGGGAAATTAAAATAGTGCACACTGTAAACAAGAAAAGTGACTGCAGCAGATCACGTAAAGCAGTATCCAGCAGGAGTTTTAAACAGCAATGGAGGTAAGCTCTGTACGTATTTAATTACAAGCTATTTTAAAGTGATTGAATAACATTGATTTTGATGATATCAGTGCATTTATTTCTATATTTGATGTTTAAAATAATAATCTGTGCACATAACACAAATCAAAATGAGGTGTTTCAAGAATTAGGAAAAACTATTTTAGAATGATACTCCGTTGTTGGCGACAGTATTGAGGCCAGCCAGACGAATACCAGGTGTACTGTGCAGAGGTTACAGAGAGCTACAGTACAAGCATCCTTTGACATTACTCAAATGCATAACACCTTTCATGTATTGCAGCACTTGCATTAGAACCATGGTGTCGGTTCAGGTAACATACTACACTCACTTAGACAAATCAGCTACAGGCATAACAATCAATTAGCCTGCAGGCAGCAGGTTTAGACCCACAAGTTTCATATTCCCACATTGAAACAGAGGTGTTGACTAGGGCCATAAATCTACGTTTAATTGACTACACGTCTTAACCCATTGTTAATCCAGTCGTTTAACTGTTTAAAACAGCCAAATTTAATGTTTCACTCATATTTCATATTTAACTTCCAATATTATAAGACATTTTAACCTGTTTGTTATTTTCTTTCCATATAGATGGATTGTTACACTTTCTATATAGATCCACTTAGACAAACAATGGTAAGAATAAAGGACTGTAAATTAGCACTAAAATGTAATCTATTTTAATAGCATTAAAAAAAACTCAATTTTACAACGTACCATTTCTCCATAAAAAAAAGTGTGTATTCAACGTTAAAAAACTCCATATTTAAAATTAATTACAGATCCCATTTTTTGTCTCAAAAAACATTTTATATTTACAGTATAATTGTAAATATCAAAAAACTACTCACTTCTAAATCTTCTGTAGTCATCTTTGTATTACTTCAGTATAAATACATGTTAATTTGGATTCATATGTTGTTTTTTTCTGACTTTGTGTGAACAAAAAGACACACATTTGCCCGTTTTCCCATTGGAAATAGTGATATTTTGAAATATCACTGTCCTGGTCACAAAATCAAAGTTTGTGGGGAATAATAGCCATTTTCTATACTTTTGAGGCATAAGCAATTAGGAAATAACACTTACTACCCAGGAACAAAAAACATTTTTTTTTTTGTTCAGCGTTATAGGTTGTTCTGTGGACTGCAATTACAGATGTCCTGTTAAACACACACAATAAAACACGGACAAATAAAACAAACACTGTAAGCACTTTAGCAGACATCTTACTCACTGTTCTTTTTATAAATAAATAAAACAGTAGCTACATGTTTCTTTTTGAATGTGTTTTTTTATTACTTTGTGGCATGAATGGAGCCATGATGTGCCTTGACCCTGTCTGACATCAAAAAGATGAAAAAGGCAGAGAAAACCTTTCAATGGCCGAGTGAGACCGATGGGAGCTGAATGAAGCCAAAAAAAAGGTCAACATTAACTTAATCAAAGAACAGACAACTATTATATATATATATATATATATATATATATATATATATATATATATATATATATATATATATATATATATATATATATATGGTGTCTTGAATGTTTAAATGAATATAATTTTATTAAAAAAATAAGTTAACTACCAAGCCCAAGTTTAATTAATCGTTTTTGTAATCTACCAGCGGCTTCTGCTGCATACGTCTGTGTGTGTGAGAAACAGAGAGAATGTAGATTACGTTGTTGCATATTTAAACCTGTAACAAACTTGTAGTAGCCTACTATTAAAGTTGTATTGTAGCATGTTCAAAAACACAACTCGTAGTACAAAATATTTATTAGTTTAAAAGTCTTCAAATTATTCATTAGAATTTGGTATTCTGATGAAGATTCCTTGACGGTCAATGTCCAACGCCAATCTTTTAATCTAATGAATATTTTGTACTACGAGCGAGTGTTGCGCTTTTTGAACAGGTTAGATTTTATTATTTTGGTTGCACCTCGACTCGAGTTGCATCATCAGTCCATACTGGCCACGTCTATTAAGCCAATTGCGCGTCCAAATGGATCTTCTCCATGTTTTCTTCTTTTTTTCTGTTCAAAACAATGCACAGACAACAGTGATCGCCTCCTCGCTTGAGTCCACGATTCCCCCGAATGATGTCTACTATTCTGCAATGAAAATAGGCGCAGTCCGCGACAAGAAATCTGTGTGTAGTGTGTGTAGCTTGCAGTCCCCAATCTACGGTGAGAAATCGTAGCTCAATCGGTAAGTGTGAGTGGCGCTGCGTCTCCCGATTGCAAAAATCGCGCAGTGTTACCCCAGCTTTAGGGTCAGTATTATTATCATCATTGCTTGTGCCCTGGCACCTAATTCTTTCACATCTTTGTGTCAGGTCTTATCAGCGTTTCAGATTGCACGAGAACAGTCTGTTGTTGCCATGAGAACAATCTGCTGATTGACAGGTTTGAAAGTTGTACTTGCCATACCTGTTAAAGTTTGAGACAACACAGTAGCTGCATTTCTATGTGAAAATGGTAGTAGAATCACTGCAGTATAACTAGCATTTACTTTTTTTTGTAAATCAATAGAACAGTACTACAGAAAGGAAACTGCACTTTTATTCATGCACCAAACCGACAAGCAATAGTGGGTTTTGTTAACCATAAACCAATGGTCACATTTTATAGTGGCTTTAGCCACAGGCTTGATTGCAACATACTGTAGGTAGGCATTGTGTTTTGAATGTTCAGTTAAATCCACCTTTTAAACACACAGGAGAACACCAAAACCACCACACATGCATCTAAAAGTATACCATTTAAATTGACAATATTTTATTTTTCACACTTCTGGCTTTAACTTTATACAAATCACTGAACATCTGGCTAGCTGTGATAGGGGGGAAAAAAAAGATTGGAGAAAGAAAATAATAAAAAAAAAACAAACAAAAATAAAATATGCAGTAGGGGAGCCATATGGTGACTCTGCAATTATCTCATTCACTGCAACACTCCAGCTCCCCAACCAAGCTGCTTGTTACAGCAACAGCACCACTGTTAGGCCACTCTGATTACTGCATATAACAAAACTGATGGGCCAAGTTTTGGGCTTCAGTTACAGTATCTTCAGCAGCCATGAAACTACCACAGACATTTAACCAAAAAATGTAACATCAACTCAAGTTAGATTAGTTGTGCCATGCTGACAGAGTATTGTTCAACTAGAATTTTATTTTTTATTTTTTGTGTGTGTGAGAACAAAAACAAAAGCATTCCCAATAGCCCAATCTATGGAGTATACCATTTCAATTCAGATTTGTAGGCATGAAAGAGCTACATCACAGATTACAAACAGCATGGCAGTGAAGGTGCATTTCTACTGGAAACCATCTGTAATGGAATTTTTTTTTTCATCTATTGAATTTTATTAAATCTTCTTTTCTTGCTTAAGTGCTAACTACCATCCGATTTGCCAGTCCAATCCTGACTACCAGCAAATCAGTTTTGAAAATGCTTTGTAAGTACGTCCCTCTGTGTATCCGATGTAAACAAAAAGCGTGCCATGGATCCACAGCAGATCAACAAGAATTGTGCACATTGAGGAAAACTGACTGTATATAGGTTGCGCTTCTTTGGAGTTTCAAAGTGAACTGTTAAACCTGGGAATAATACTGTGCTTTTTTACGATGTATTTTTCAAACCGGGGTGCGTGTTTTGTCTGGGTTTCCTGATTGATGGCCACATCTAGTCAATGCAAGTACAATTAGTGCTGCCCACAGCTGATAAATTTTTATGCCAGTACTCCAACAGTACCATGTGCAAAGCTATAATTACAGGTAATTACCTCTTGTTGTGCACAAGCTTTTAGTGAACAGCAACAATATTAAAATAATCACATTGGTGTGTGTGTGGGCGGGGGGTGGCGAAAATTTCTGTGGGCTGCACAATCAGATATTTTTTCAAATTATTATATTTTGCGTGCCCAATTAATTGCTATTTGGAGGCTTAACCGAGCTCTAGTAGGTACAGGGCGCAGGTTAGCAAACTCATGCAAGTGCCCCTTTCGGGGATGTTGATGTATACGTACTGGAGAATACGTAAACAGCTTAAACATGGTTGCTACATAATGCATTTTATAGCTTGTTGTATTGTGAACAGCAGAATATAGAAAATAAACGATTTGTGATCCAAACGTAATTTAATATCCTTCACAGTAAATACACACCAAAAAACTATACTTCTTACCTGGTTTGCCTCTCCCTCTATTCTGGGAGGTCTGATACTTGATAGATGGATGGTCTTGTTTTCCCCAGAATTGAGTTTCACTACAATTGCATCTGCATTCACTATCTGCATTACCTAGATTGAGAAAGGCAAAAAAAAAAAAAAAAAAAGTAATTACTTTTTGTATGGACAAAAAACCCCATGAGAGTCAAATTGTAAAACACGGGCACTGCACATTTATTTAAAAAAAATATATATATATAATTTCACCTTTCTAGTCAGACAACTGAACACGCGAGCCAAAACTTACAGGATTCAGTGCAATTCAATTTGTTACATTCTTCAAGAGGTTGAAAGATTATAAATGGCTATTCAACCAGAGAATGTTACAACATTCTTTCGAAATAATTGAAATATCAACCCATGTACTGCAATACTGAAGGGCATTAAGAGGTTAATCCAGAGTGTCATGGTAATAACAGCCAAGTTTGATTGAAATCTGTACTTGTAACCTGTTGAACCTCAACAAAACTACAAAAATGGGGCCAAATCACTGTCAAATCACATCCAACTTCCCATATTTGTTTTGTGGATTTGTCATTTAATATTGGGAAGATTATATAACTTATTCTTGTACAAATACATGTTTTCACTTTTACTGTATATGTAGGGTCGTTTCCCTTTGAAATTATTGAGCCGACTCTTCACTTCTCCATTAAACTCTTGGAAAAGCATTGATTGTGAAACAAGATCACTTGTTTTCTCTCCCGTACCTTGAATGTGACGATAAACCTGTTTCACTGATAATGTAAAAATGGTTTAAATACATACATAAACAATATTAGGCAGCTATTTTTTATTCAAACCTAACAGAAAAAGCTAACTGTTAAATAGCTTTTCACAGATTTAATATTAGCGACCCGTTTTGCAATATTTTCCTCTCAATTACAACTTAATTAAATCAATTTAACTTCACTCACCATTTGTATTCAGTTTGAATTAAATAAGGAGCTGCTTTTTTTTTTTTTTTTTTTTTTTTTTTTTTTTTACATCAATGAAACTGAATCATCATCGTCTCTATCAAGTTACGGGAGACTTTCACAATCCTTGCACCAAAATCAATAAAATCAATCTTTGACAGGAAATTCTACCGAACTATACAAGGTAACCTGACTCTGATGTAAGCATTTTGCGCATAGTTTAATTCATATTCTGAGGAAACATGTAGAGCAAAAAACATTAATAAATGTTAGTATTTTTTGTACCTGTGTGCTCAGTAAGTTAGCAGAGTACTTTATTAGGTTGTGTTAGCTCCATACAAAACCAAATCTTACGGATTACTTATTTAAACCATTCTGATTATGGGTTTAATACTTGTTTAATTTGTAACAACTGATCTATTTTTTAGGACGGCTTTTTGTATATTTAACATATTGACTAGATGACCATATAAAAGGAAATAATGAGTTATGATCGACCCTAAAAACAACCGATGTTTAATTTGACTCAGTGTTTTTATACAGCTATTACACTGTTACTTTAACGGCTTCAGGAGTTGCTACTGTGTCAGTGACTTGAAAAAACAAACATCCCCGTTTTTCATTGTGGAACTCTGCTAAACTGCATGGATAGTGCCAGAAATTTGGTCAGACACCAAAATCCAAGCCAAACAGTGCAAAAATATAAAAATTAGTCTTTCCTCAAATTACTTTGTTTAATGCCTACAGTAGTAGAACAGTGCATTATTGCATAACTGAATACTGCACTATTCTCTTACAATAGGCATTCAACACATGTATTAAATTAGCATAGTACTCCCATAATTCCCATGCTTTTCCTCCACAGCAATATGCAAGCACCTACATGCTACCAAAAGCCAGAGCAGCACACCAATAGCTGCCATCTTTCAAGATATCAAGTCTTGCAGGATATCGCAAACATCCAGTTCAGACCGCTTAAAAACTGACCAAGTGCACTTGCAAAGTGGATTGTGAACACAAACTAACTTTCCTGAAAAAACAAATGGGAAAAAAGGAACAAAAAATAAATAAAACCTTTAGCTTGCATCCAAACAAACTCTGTCCTTTTGCTCACAGATGAGTATGAACAGCAGGCACACTGATAAATTGTTTCAAACAAAACAAACCAGGCCAGACCGAGTCGGTCTGAAACGGACCCAGTGTGAATGCAGCCTAAAACCACCAAGTTATTGAACGCAATTCACTGTAGTTATATGTTGCACAAAATGACATTGACTTGGCTAGCAAGTAAACAAGTTTTACAAAACAGCCAATTAAAGTTGCAACACGAAGATCCAACATACTTTTTGCTGACAATTAAAATAAACAGATACTGGTGTGCCATACAATCTGCCACAAAACCCAAATCAGGGAATCTTTTCAGGTCAGCGATTTTAAAATTTGCATATACCTTCTATTTATCCAAGAACAATCACCTCCATCACAAAAGCCAAGGTGGACTTACATTAGCTTTCAGCTCAACTCCAGGAATGGCATTAGCAGTTTTATCATCCACCTGTCTCTATGCTGACCTACTGCCTTTTGACACAGCAGAAATGAAACCACAGGGAGGCAAAAATCCATTTCAGCTTCCAGTCAGGCCCCCTCTGTAAAAGCCTATCCTAGCAGGACCAATATATAACCCTTGGTATCTATTAAGCTTCTCTCGCATTCATTAAAAACAAAGGTTTCTTCAAGTTGCAGCCAACTGTCCAACATATATACATACATGCATGCTATATATATATATATATATATATATATATATATATATATATATATATATATATATATATATATATATAAAGACACCACACCCCTTTTTGGCACTGCTAGCAGGTCTTTCACAATGGCTACAGTACTATTCTATAATATTTTCTTCCTTTTAATACTGGATTCATACTACATTTCTGGGCACCCTTAGATCAAGTTCTGACTGTCGTGATAGTCAGAGTCACACATTCTCGTTGCCCCAAAGCACTTTAAAAGACGCTGCGTGTGTGAAGCCGGCATAATCATGAATTGAAAGCAGGATTTCCTGTCTGGAAGTATTATCCCCAAATTGGACAAATCACATTCCTGCAGTATTATGATTAATAGCCTGTCAAGTCTTTCTGGCTTTCCAGATAGACACTGCAGAAAGGACATTCCAATCTGTTTTCTCTTTTTAAACCAGGGACATCATAATCTTAAAATGAAACACTTTAGACAAGAACAATTGGTCTTCATGTATTCATTTTGTACAGGCCCCACCTCCTCCGCCCCTTCTAATAACAGAAGTAGTCACTGGAAGATTAATTTTGTCGAAAGTATTACATTGTTCAATGACACCATTGAACTAATCAAGCTGCCACTTTCTCCAGCAATAATTTGAGAGATGAAAGACACTTTCAACAGCACAGTCTATAGATCAAAAGCTGTTCAGCATCAGGCAAGACATAATAGATTGTGGGATAGAGTTTGATTTAAAAACAATGCCACTGTATTTTGACATTACGCATTAAAAGGGTTTACAAAATTCAAATTCTTTACAAAAAAAACAAACAACCCTATTGTTACTTTCCTCACCTATTTATAAAATGCCATTACAATCTGTCTTATTCTGATTCACGTATCCCCTCGAAGAACAAAATAAAATCAATAACATGCAAGCTGATGAACAGCTGCATATGTAGGACGCTTAGGTTAGCTCTGCAATGGCATGTCTTCAGTTTACTGTGGATTTTATATTACAACAGCACCATCTAGTGGTCGTTTTATAATTGGTCATCAACCATAGGTGAAACATGATCATTGACCTTTCATTTATATAAAAATTACTAAACATAATTTGAGTGCACTGATGCAGTAAACCAGCGGTTATATAGTGAAAATATTATTTTACCGGTCATATGGCAACAAATTAATGAGTATTTGATATACAAGAGAGCAATGTCATAATCCTCTAACTAGTATTCATGACCGCATGCACTGCAGTAGATTTAACAGGCATACAATTCCATTTGCCAATTGAGATTGCCGTGGCTATAAATGTAAACCTGCACTTCCTTTTCAAATTCCAGTATCTGTCTTTAACAGCTCTCATGTAAGTGTTCATAGTGACTATCATCCAATATTCATCATAACTAGGTACACTGCAGACAATAAGAGGCGAGGGACAAGCTGGGTTGCAATTACATATGAAACCCAAGGCAAGTTAAGCACTACACAAGCAAAGCACAGGTGATGACTGTGGAAACAAACATCATTCTGTTGTAATACAAACCATGGCTAAACCATAAAAACGGACACTAGAAATTAAATGTCTTTGTTCGTTTCTCTACAACTTCAAGTAACTCCCAAGTAGCAGTGCTTTAGCTAGGTGAGTCATTGGGGACACTACATCGAAACTATGGTAACTTTACAATGAAGTCACATTTACTATCAATGTACGGCAATCTCCAAATCTATTGTAATTAAAGATATCAAACTAGACAAGAGTTCACTCAGCAATAATGCAAACCATTGATACATTTTATCTAGCAGCAAGGGATTTTTCAAGGTTAAGTGCTGTTGACGACTTCAAAAAGCTGTAATTTACAGTCAGTTTATTCTCTAGCGGGAGCGATTATTCCCAAAAAAGAACTCAGATCTTTAATAAAATGCATGCCTACCTTCATTACCACAAGGAAGTATTTTATCAAAGTGCAACCTAAAAACTTACTGTACACAAATACTGCATCAACCTTCAGTGCCTTTAACACAAGCCTTACCTTTGCAACAAATTGTTTATCTTTCTGATCAAGGTTAGCAGTGGGAGCCACGTAATCCTTCCAGATTCTCACTTTACGTTCTTTAGCAGATCTGTCAATAAAATTAAAATGCAATGTCAAGAACACAAAGCGTCACATCAACGTCTTCGATCACTGTAAGATTAAAGCAGCCCACTGTCTGAAATGAATATCCAGCAACAGACAATGCAAAATAGTAAATCACCCTTCTGCATAGATGTATTTAAAATTGCAGAAGCCTCACAGAAGCTACTTTTACTTGGGAGATACAAGTCACTGTGAACCGCCACCCGTTGGTCTGCAAAATGCTACAGTACCTGTCCAGTAAATTTCAGGAGAGCATGTCTAAACATGTATGACATAAAATCTTTTAAAAATCTGACAATTAGTCTGTAAATTCAGTGACTAGAGTAAGTAGTTGACATAGAAGTCTTAGTGGCAAAGAACATACTGACTTGGCAACCACCATCAACAGTTTGGTTACAAAAGAAGTGCAATACAGAATTATAAGCAGAATAGTTGCAATTATGTTGATGTCATCCATGCCGAGACTGTCCTTCTCCATTTCTGTTCTGTCAACAGAACCCTATGTGGCACCTGACTGTTGAAGATGAAGCAATCCAACACGGTGTTGCTTTATGATGAAGGATTAGCAACATTCGAGGGACAACGCAGTTTCGTAGAGATCTTGGATAATAACCAGGGTTTCTTTTAGGGATGCAAGTCTTATGATCGGTTCGTTTTTAGCACTTTCAGCTGTTTTTGACATCCAAAAACCAGTTCAGTAAAACCTAAATTAAAAAGTTTAAATCCGAAAAACTGGGACATACCATTATTATACATGCCTTTGTTAATAACAATACAACTGTGAAAAATAAGCTGAATACAGTTTTTGTATCACTCAATGCATTATATAGATTTATTAGACAGTAAACTGGTTTTATTTTCCTGGAATCATTGTCACTGCCATCTGTTTCATCCAATCACGACCAAGTAGAAATGCAGCTCAGTTTTATAAACTGAATTATTTGAACATATCAAATTCATTGCAACAGATGAGATGTGTGTTTATTTGTATCTTTTTAATATAGCAGTTAGTTGTTTTGTTGTAGTTTTTGAGCCCTTGTTAAGAGTTTTAATTCCTTGAATGTCTATCTATAAAATCTTCTGTCTGGCAAGTTGCTGCTAACATGAAGAAACATTTTTTCTTATGGTATTCTTGAACTCATTCGCAGCAAATTCACAAAGCTGCTATATTAATCTCGCGACTGCTGCTTACTGCTTGTTGTGCACTGTATTGTAGCCCCGACACCCAATTTGATTTTGATTTTTTTTTTTTTTTTTTTTTTTTTTTTTTTTATTTAAATATACAGCTCTGGAAAAAATTGAGACCACTGCAAATTTTTCTTAAATCAGCATCTCTACATGTATGGTTGCCATTCCATTCCAGTGTCTGTTGAATTCCAACACAGGCACACCTCATTCTACTGAATGAGGTACTGATTAGGGGATCATCTGAACCAAATCTTATTTAACGAGGAAAAGAATAAAAACCACTCCTGTGGTCATCACTATCCTCTTGCAATAGGACCAGCTGGATGAAAAAACAGTGCTAGTAGTACCTCAAAAGTAATTGGAATCAAAACATAAATATTGACCATGCCCAAAGAGTTGAAAAGGAAAGTTTTGAGTGAGGAAAAGAAGGGTTCAATTCTGGCTTTACTGGCAGAGGGATACAGTGAGCGTCAGGTTGCTTCCATCCTTAAAATTTCAAAGACGGCGGTTCATAAGAACAAGGTCAAGCAGCACACATTGGGGACAACAAAGCTACAGACCGGCAGAGGGTGAAAACGACTCTCCACTGACCGGGATGAACGCCAACTCATTCAAATGTCACTCAGCAACCATAGGATGACATCAAGTGACCTACAAAAAGAATGGCAAACGGCAGCTGGGGTGAAGTGCATGGCGAGGACGGTTCAAAACAGGCTCCTAGGGGCAGGGCTGAAGTGGTGAAAAGCTAGAAAAAAGCCCTTCATCAATGAGAAGCAAAGAACAGCCAGGCTGAGGTTTGCAAAAGACCATAAGGATTGGACCGTAGAGGACTGGAGTAAGGTCATCTTCTCTGATGAGTCCAATTTTCAGCTTTGCCCAACACCTGGTCGTCTAATGGTTAGACGGAGACCTGGAGAGGCCTACAAGCCACAGTGTCTCGCACCCACTGTGAAATGTGGTGGAGGATCGGCAATGATCTCGGGGTGCTTCAGCAAGGCTGGAATCGGGCAGATTTGTCTTTGTGAAGGACGCATGAATCAAGCCAAGCCAAGGTTGTCCTGGAAGAAAACTTGCTTCCTTCTGCTCTGACAATGTTCCCCAACTCTGAGGATTGGTTTTTCCAGCAGGACAATGCTCCATGCCACACAGCCAGGTCAATCAAGGTGTGGATGGAGGACCACCAGATCAAGACCCTGTCATGGCCAGCCCAATCTCCAGACCTGAACCCCATTGAAAACCTCTGGAATGTGATCAAGAGGAAGATGGATGGTCACAAGCCATCAAACAAAGCCGAGCTGCTTGAATTTTTGCGCCAGGGATAGCATAAAGTCACCCAACATCAATGTGAAAGACTGGTGGAGAGCATGCCAAGACGCATGAAAGCTGTGATTGAAAATCAGGGTTATTCCACCAAATATTGATTTCTGAACTCTTCCTAAGTTAAAACATTAGTATTGTGTTGTTTAAAAATGAATATGAACTTATTTTCTTTGCATTATTCGAGGTCTGACAACACTGCATCTTTTTTGTTATTTTGACCAGTTGGCATTTTTCTGCAAATAAATGCTCTAAATGACAACATTTTTATTTGGAATTTGGGAGAAACGTTGTCAGTAGTTTATAGAATAAAACAAAAATGTTCATTTTACCCAAACACATACCTATAAATAGTAAAACCAGAGAAACTGATCATTTTGCAATTTTTTCCAGAGCTGTATGTGTGTGTGTGTATATATATATATATATATATATATATATATATATATATATATATGCTGCCAGCGCAGTGCTACGACCATCAGTTTTTCATTGTATGAAATTGTTGGTACTGGTTTTATCTTTTGTCAGTGATGCTCAGTCTAGAATTATGCAAATGTCAGTTGCCTTCCTAGTTTCTTACCTTTCCGCAGCTCGCAACTTGTCAGCTCCCTGACTATACACTGCTATGGACCAGTCAACACACCGAGCAAATCCCTCTTTCAAGAGCAGCTCCGTAATGTTGCCATTCTAAGGAAGAAAATTTGTACAAATTAAAAACACAATAAAACCAAATTCTAAGCCATTCACTCATTTATGTGTTCGGGATGGTTCGTGTATGAAGCACAGCTGTACCACATCCAAAGAGAATGACAGGAGAGATCACTCAAAACAATAAATCACTTTTCCTACAGTACACCTTCTAGTTGACATTAAAAGTAGTGTGAACTTAACACTTCATCCATCCAGAAAACAAACTACCACCCAACAGGTGGAAGATCCATTACCTTCTGTGGTGCATTTTAAGAAGTAGTTTCAGACACTATAGAGAGGCACTGTGATAGTTGTTTGTAGTTGAGCTTTATTTTCTATCCTTACCGGATGAAGGATGGTACCAAGGATGACTTGGTTTGGACAACTCTCTAGAATAATCTGCACATCTCTCTGCAACAAGCGGGACTCCGTGAAGAATTTTGCTTCTGCTGCAAAAGGCTCCGGAATTTCCTGGCCATCTGGTTCCCGCTTAAATGTTGGACACTACAAAAAAAAAAAAAAAATAAATAAAAAAAAATAATAATAATAATTTCTGAACAATCTCTAAACAAACAGAGACAGTTCTCTGAAACACAAATGCATCTAATGCAATACCTGATCTTTGTGGAATTTAACTCTGTTAAAAATAGTAATTATTTGAACTAAGTTATGTGTTAAGTACTATCGATAAAACCTTACCTTAATACCAGACAGCATGACTGTTACCAGGTAACAGTCAGGAAGGAGTAAAGCTCTAACCACCGCACCATCACGCACATGCTCAATGACAGCTAAGGAGAAGGGGACAATAAAAACAGTAACTGAACTGGGTTCAACAAGGTTGAAACGTGGTACATGGATACCTATGGTATATCATGATACCAAAACCCTACGATACTTAATATCGGGGTAAAATGGAAATATCGAAGTATCATGGGTCTTTGATAGTGTTTTGGTTTTTTTGAGCTTTGAAAGCAAAAAACTAATTGTGTGCTTTAAAAACAATATGAACTAAGCTTACTCATTTCAGCTTAGTGGAAGTAACCAAATACCCTGTGCACTCTGGGAAAATTAAAATTACTGAGGCAGTCATGGCGAATGCCAGAGAGAAGCTTGGTGTGGAACTATTTTTGTTTTCAGCCAGATGACAAACGGCAATCTGGTTGAACGTGGACAGTAAAAACATCGAACATGTTTTAAAGAAGTGAAAAACAAACTGAGGAAATGCCACCAATTTACCGAAATATCTTTGAGATCACCACCCCGATCTCTTTGCCGAAGTTGACTTTGAATGTAGTTGTTCTGTTCTTTTAGTTTAAGTGAATTCCAGTGCATGTTACGTATAAAAAAAAAAAAAAAGTCACAGCAAAGATAGCACATAGAAACAGGAATGTGCTAGAAGCTGATCAAAAGGGAGTTCATTTGGATAATTTAGATTTTGTGTTAATCCGTATTTTATGTGCATGTAATGTGGTAGCTGAGAAAACCCAGTGTTTTGAATTGCTGGCAAGACCAGGATGAATAGACTTCACCTCCAGCATATCAGTTCCACTAACACTACAGGCACAAGTACACAATGCACGTATCAAC
Source organism: Polyodon spathula (assembly GCF_017654505.1). Classification (NCBI taxonomy): domain Eukaryota; kingdom Metazoa; phylum Chordata; class Actinopteri; order Acipenseriformes; family Polyodontidae; genus Polyodon; species Polyodon spathula. The sequence goes on from NC_054540.1 coordinate 13,118,146, forward strand.
GCCTCGGAAGCAGCTTGTTACGGACGCTTCCATCCAAACTTCTCTGGATTGAACCATCGGTCCAAATGTTGATTAGAGCACATGTTTCTTCATCGCCGCTGCAATGCTCATGGTGTCTCAAAATCAACAAAAAATATGGCTAAACAGAATAAACAGAAACCTTCACGTAGGCATGGCTGTTTGTTACTTCATTGGCTTACGAGCGGCTGTCATGCATTTTGTCTTGCTCAACCCAGGTCAAAGCATGACGACCCACATCCTGAGGTGTGGTTTCACACTATGCAGAATTGTGACCTGGGTAGCCACAAGGAGTGCCATGGTGAAAGGGGCTTTAGTTAAGCTATTATTATATAGATAAACTTTAAAATGTTCTAAGCTATGGACTTTAGTCATACATAGTGTTTTGCTAATTCCTGATTTTCTGCATAATCGCGAACATGAGGGGTCACGGCAAAATTCACTGTTAGGGGCCAATGCATACGGGACAGGTACGGAGAGAGACAGAGAGAGAAAGAGGGGAAAAAAAACACTACTGTACAATGCAAGTGACAAACTATGTATCTTAATTCTGTAGTTAGACTTATTATTTAATGTTCATATGACAAGTGTTTTAAATCAGCCTATTGGTGCGTCTGTTCTGGCTTTTCTGTGACCTGTACTGTAGAGTAGGAGGTGGGACAAAGTCAGTGTTGCATTGTTATGTTGGTTTAGCGTGCTAAAATCTAGTTTTCAGCATTAGGTAAAATACCACAAATGTACAACAAAGCAAAATTAAGTTAACTGTACTTCAGCTGAGGACCGTGTCCAGAAATTTCTGAAAGAAGCTTTACATGCAGATGGAGGCAATTGTTTCGCACATCTTGTAAACATAACTTGAAAAAATACGATTGACCGCCATTTTGCTTCAGAATCACACATTAAAACGAAAGGTTACTACAGAGGCTGCTAAACAGAAGGTAAAACAGCTTTCAGAAAACACATTTTAGAGTCAGGGCAGACAAACAGTATTCCTGTCGGCCGTAGCCAAGTTAAAGATCAGTACTGCAGGTATGATCTAGCACAGCCACCTCGCTTCAAACAACCTGCTGCTTTAAACGCAGTTAGAATTTTATACCCGAATAGGCGCGCGTTCTTTCTTGTGATTTGGGAACTAATAAAATAAATTCCTGGATTAGACAAGCATGACAATAAACGTGCTGCATATATGGCCTTTACTAAAAAATGCCAGGATGTCTTTGGTTAGTTAAGAGTTTTGGGACTGTTTCCAATCAATTTCCACATATGTATAACTTTTTAAAGTATTGCCTTAGACTTCCAACCAATTCAGTAGCTACAGAACATGCAGTCTCAATGTATGGGCAAGTCTTCACAACAGAGAGACAGCATGTCGGCAGCAACTGCTTTGGGATGCTTGGGGAACTGCCTGTTTGCCTTTAGAAAACGACAGCACTCCGTTTTAATAAGGAAGCAAGTACCATTATTTTTGGTCTTTTATAGTACTTTGAAAAATTATCCACTTTGGTTTACTTAGTGTTTAAACAGGTCCATAAAATGTCTGCAAAATACTAATTTTATTCTATAACCTACCTAGGAAAAATATGTAAATTCTCCACAATTTCAGTAGACCCCTAGTCATACCTATTCATAAACCCCTGTACACCCAGAATCCAAATGGCAAGCAAAAATTGCAAGACTCCTAGCAAAGATGAACCAATCAAAATACTGAAATCCATGAGAAATGTTGTTTCTAATTGGATACAAACAACGAATGGTGTGACAAAGACATTTCCATGGCAAGATCAATATATACAGCTCCCAGATGTGAAACATATTTATGATCAAGGACAAAAAAGTAGCTGAAGAATGTTAATTACCTGGTCATTAAATAGACTCACCATTAACAGGCTTTTGATGCAGCGAATCAATAAAGTGTCTGGGATTTTCTATGGTGTACTTCAGATCACGGATAGTGTGAATGCCTGCTCCATCACCCCACATTCCCTTCTTGGCAGATTTTGACTGGTCCTCAAGATCACAAAGTCTTACCTGATCCGGACTGAAATCAAAACAAAATTTGAGTGAAAGATATTTCATCGTACATGGTTATGCCTGGACATGAACATTACAGCTGTGTTGTTTGTATAAAGAGTAATATTAGGTTGTCCAACATTAGCAAAACAACTCTGGGTTGTACTTGAAGTCCTGCATTATATAGTTCAAGTTATGAATAAGATTTCTGTAGGACAAAACTTTTCCCTATTTTTTTTTTTGGCTACAGCTGTAGACATTCTGGCTCTTACAGATATAATAAAGTTGGCATTAGAAGACATGTAAACAATTTTGCTTCCCTTTGCATTGGATTCCTTTTAAAATACAGGTGTAATAAGATTTTAATTCTATACATGGCAATTTCAGGAAAAGTGCACTTTGTCTCTTACTTGTTTCCTCTGATTCCTTCCCTACGGACTGCTGCAAGTCCTTCTGCTACAAGAGACTCTGCAATGTTTTCTCCAGTTGTATCTGTGGGCAGAGTAGATAATGACTTTGTTACTCAATAATTGAGTTCAATATCTCTGCTAAATTAACCACATCATAAACCATGCAGAGCAAGTAACGTTGTATATACAGCAAGTCAAAACATGTTTTGCATGGTAGCTTTCTGAAATCACACAGCTGAGAATTAATCAAGATAAACTAGATATGCCAAACGTGTATGTAAACAATCGCACAATGAGGGCCTGAAGTCCTTAGAAGGGTGTTAAGATCAAGGGGGGGAGTCTAAGCTAGAGGGTGTTACTCGCTCCTACAGAGTAAAAGTTAATCCGAGCGAGAGCTGCATGGTCTTTTCAAAACGTTTGTTGGATTTAATAAGATGCATTACATTTTGGTCTTACTACAGAACTAGTAGTAAATTATTAGCTACACATCCATAAATTGTTGCTGAATTCTGCTAAAATTGCAGAATACAAAAATGTACATCCATATTGTATATAACCATCTTGAGGCTGAATTTGACAGCGATTTGAATTTAAATCATCCCCCGCATACCATAGTTGTAGCTCTACAGTACCTCCAAACAGTAGATGTAAGGATGTTAGCTTGTGAATAGTTACATACCAAACAAAATTACTCAAATCTTAAATGAATACATAAAGCAAATTATTTATCACTGTGACATCATCTAAATGTTAACTACAAGAATTTAGCGATGGCGAACACCAGCAAAAAATACCCCTCACAATCCCAGTTATTCTTTTCTTTCTTTGATTTCTTCTTTCTGTGTCAATCCAAACACACGCAGTTGTTACTTAGGACTACTTTGCTTTTTATAGTGTGTTCAGTTGTTAAAGTTGTAAGAATTAAGTTTTTTTTTTTTTTTTTTTTTTTAAATCAAGTGATTTAAAATCAGCGATTTTAAATCAACCTGATTTAAATCAGACAACCCTAAAGGTTAATATCCCATTACCTTTGCCAAGGTAAACCATTCCATACTCTCTTCCTTGGGGAGTCTTGTTTTCCACAGTAAAGCATATTTCCTTTCCGATCATCTTCTTCCGGAGGTACTCACGGGCTTGAAAGGCCCAAGGCTACAAGACAAGTATTGACATAATATTTACAACGGCACATCAAATTTATACACAATATTGACTTACCTAATGTATGGAATACCTACCCTCAACATGTATGACAACATATGTAGACTAAAAATAGGTACTGAAAAGGTTTAACTGTTTGCCATGCAGATTCCACAGAACACGTCAGAGCAGGAAATCTCAGTGCCTTAGAAATTCCAAAGTGTTACAAAGCGGCATACCGCAAAAAAGTATTTCCCCTACTTCTGTTTGAGGGCAGTGGTTCTTTGTCCACTCCATGTGCAGGCCCTACAGAGTTCTCTCGCTGACAGCTAGTTATACTGCAGTTTGAGTAATGTTGCTTACTCCGAAACGTGCCGTCATGACAGCGTGGCCCAAATGTGTTTGTGTGAAAAGTGCAAGAACCCCTGATGTATACTGTAGCTTTGACTCCCTACCCTTGTGTAGAATTAGGGCTTCTGATTTTCGCTTTTAACCGATAAATTAAAAAAAAAAACAACCCCAATACAAAAAAATGAAATCTGTGTATAGCCAATACAACACTAGAAAAACAAAACATTGGCTTGACCATTTTCGTTGTGAAAAAAAATGACCCGGGGGGGAAGAAAAAAAAAAAAAAGAATGCAGTTGGGCAATGTTCCTCCTTTCTGACTTGTATCTTGCATTGATTCATTCTGAATACTTTAAACCCATCCCAACTATGGAGCGGCAGCAAATTCCTACACTTCTAATGGAGGACTGTATACACTTGGGAGATTTAAAACGAGATTACAATTTAATATGGAGCACTATTCTTGCTCACGACAGAAAGCTATATTACAGTTCAATAGGGTTGATTTACACACTTGTGGAACTTAAAACAATTACAAAGTGGTAAAATGTAAAAAAAAAAAATGTCTAAACACACATTCCAAATGTGTATGTAAACAACCGCACAATGAGAGCATTAAGTCCTTTAGGAGGGCTTGAAGTCCTTATTAGTTGGGCTTTAAGACCAAGGGGGGGTGGGGGCTAAGCAAGAGGGTTTTAATCACTCCTACTGAGTAAAAGTAAATCAGAGCCACAGCTGTATGATCTTTTCGAAACATTTATTGGATTTAATAAGATGCATTACATTTTTGGCCTTACTACAGAGCTAGTAGTAAATTATTAGCTCACATCTGTAAAGAATTCTATTATGGCTGAATTCTGTTAATTACGGAATGATTACCTACCTTTCCTCCAAAATTAAAAAAGCGATTACCATTTAATACAGAGCACCGTTCTTGCTCACGAGACAAAGCTACTGTATTACAGTTCAATAGGGTTGATTCACATGCTCGTGAAATTTAAAACAGAGTTGCAAAGTGGTAAAATATAAAAACAAATGCCTAAAACACACAAAAACCACCAGAAGAGTCTGCCCATGACCACATGGATTTTGTTGTTGAAGACAGCAAAGGAAAGAAGGTATAATTGAAGTGTGCAAGTACTGTCGGGTTACTATACTATTTTGACAGAAAAAAAAGAGCCCACAAATTTTGAAAAGTAACCAAAAACTATTTTATACAGTATAAAAGTGAAAGCCTCCTTAAAAAAAAATGCTTCACAACTGAAATAGCGAAAAAAAAAATATGCACCAAAAAAATGAAATTAATAAAACATGAAAAACAGACGCTCTAAATATAATGAACACCATATTTTCAAGGCAGTTTGAATATACTGAGGCAAGATCTTCACTGGGTAAGAAAACAAAAAACATTCATAAAACAAAAAATGCAGACATGCACAGAAACATATTTCCTCTTACCTCATCAGGAGTGTCTTTAGCATCAGGTTGACTCTGGGCTGCTCTTCGGGCAAGGGCTCCTGCACGTACATTGCTCAGGTTGATCTGTCTTTCTGGCGGGGGTCCACCTCGCGGCTGGCCTCTGACAATGATGGCACAGCCAGATAAAACCTGAAGGTGCAACAAGAGTCATTCTGACACTGCACTTAGTGGGTCATAAAAGGGGGCCATTATAAAAATTGAAATGCATCAACAACATCTAACCAGGATATAAAGAAAATTAGGACACTGTTACAAACCATGTGGGCCAGCCTCATTAACAAATTGTACTGCTTAACCATATAAACATGTTTTTGTACATTTGAAAAGTGCATTCTTTACTTTCTTTGGATAAGATGAAAAACAAGGTCCTATTGTAAGTGACTCTGGATAAACGCTTTGGAGAAACGTGGCTGCTAAATGTAAATTCATATTGAATTAATGTAAAAGAGACCTTCTTGAAGTTACCAGGACCTCAAGGTACTGTACACCCGTCTACTATTAAGTAAATAGTAACATTTTTCATAACTGATGTAGTTGTCTGGACAAGCCCTTTATACATCAACACACACACACAAAATACAGTACTGGACATGATAGCTGGGAAGTGTTAAAGTCGTTCACTTTTTTAAGTCAGTGTTTGTGCCAACCGATTTGTGTAGAATGTATAAATTCAAAACCAAATATCGGAAACTGAGATCATATTGAAAATTAAACTAATATTATGTAGGGTACTTATCCATTTTAAAGCTGCATATTTCATGCAAAGAAAGAAAACGATAAAAAAAAAAAATAGGAGTGCAGTTCTCAATTACAGAAAATTAGAGTTGGATTGGAAATTAGATTTTAGGTGAAATTGCTATAGCTTATCAAGCCTAAATTTGGCACTTCGACTTTAAATGTGTGTAGTGCAGATTCCAGTATTGCCATCTGGGGGTCACTTTCCTGCCAGAGCCGTTCTACTTCGTCGGAGCCATTGATCCTTGCACTGGTCGTTAGTTACTACGTGTCCAATTGTGGTACAGTAGACTTGCAAGGATCTAAATGAGTATGTTACATCTCTGATCTGGTATCAAGCTAGTTTTTTCGAGTAATTGGGCTTTCTGTTTGCCAGATCTATTTGACGGTTTTGTTTTCGGTAGAGCATTTTACAATTAAAAACTACGACAACGACACATCCAACCATACCCCGCTACAGTGCTTCTGTCCCACATTAAAAAACGCACTCACAGGTGTGAACACCTGCATTTCCCAAAGTTTCTGAAGTGGTCAGTTCGCGTGGTTTTACTATTAGATTAGCTGTTCTTTCCGGCTGCAGGTCAAATATTTAAGATTGGAGCGAAGTGAAGAGATTTATTTATTTTTGTACTATAATTTCCTCGTCTAGCTAAACACTAAACTCGGGTAACTCTTCATGCTTCCACAGACTAACAATATAAAATAAAAGCGCATCATCTCTCACCATTAAGTTATAGTCTCAAAAACCTTACAATATACACTTTGCTTACGTATTTAGTCACCAGTAACTTACAGTAGTTATTGGAATTATTCCGACACTTCCAAATGGTTCTCCTCGCGCTTTAAAAAGCCATACACTACATATTTATACAAACTAACCGTATTTGCTTAGGGGAAATTATTCTTAGTTTTAATGTATGTATTCTCTATTAGTAGTACTCGTAGTAGCAATAACTGAACAGAAGTACAGAGTTGTAGTAAGTACACAGTGTGTTGCAGCTATGGGACTTTTTACTATAAATTGTTCTGTTTATCAACATCAGTTAATATTCCATTATTTTACAATCTGACATACAATAGCACTTTACTATCTCTGTATTGTGTCTAACTTAACTTTCACTAGTTCTTCTTTGCTTACCATTTTAACGATTCCCCTCTGGAGCGACGGTGTCTGAGAAGGGTTGGTCTGAGCCTGTCCTGCTGCTGAAGAAGCCATGTCGCTTGTATAAAATGCACCGTTCTGGGATTCAAGTGGAAAAAAGTTGTGAGCCTGACTAACTGCTCAACCGAGATCTAGAGACCAAGAAGGGAAAAAAGACCGAGTGCAACTCACACACTCTCTATACCGGAAACACACGGACATGCAACCCCAGCATGCATGGGATATACACGTCAAAAAGCGACCTTTTCCGGGGCAACAGTGAAGGAAACACAGGGGCGGAATAGAGAGCTTTCAATGAAACGTCAGCATAAAGGAATACAAACTTCCAGGTTACAAGAAACGACACGTCAGCAGCAACCACATTTTAATACAGAACATAACTGTTGTATGGATTGGTCGTTCCCTTGCCGTTATGTCTGTATACTGAGAAAATGTGAAACTGAGAATCACATCGCTAGACCCGTTAGGTTTACACGTATACATTCGCGGGCATGCTTTACACATTATTATCTTCAAACGTTACACAACAGATTACAATACAAAGTGCAAACTGACTGACGCATTTTATTTATTTCTTGTATTTATTTTGGTGTAGGAAATTGTTAACTCTGATCCCCTAAACCACGATACACAAAAACCGCTCGCTTGTCTCGTATATAACTGCATTATAAACGGTCGTTTTATCTCAGAATTCACAATTATAATTACATAATCCCTAGTACAAATTCGAATTGTGTGTGTGTGTGTGTGTCTATATATATATATATATATATATATATATATATATATATATATATATATATATATATATATATAAAAGGTCAACTGAAGTTGATTTTGTACGATAGCAAAGCATACACAGTTGGTGTTGTTACTTTCACCACACAACAAACCTAAAGGCTGAGTTTGGTATTGCATATTGAATCGTCATCAAAGGATCAAACCTATGTCACCTACTTATAACAACAACAACAACAAAAAAAACGTTAAATGCAAAATAAGTCCATCATAAAAAAAATTAAAAATACAAATAAGCCAAAATACACAACAACGTGGTATTGCGACGTTATTCATTACACTGTGTGGCAGATCAATAATACCAGTAACATTTCATTGTCAGCTATGTTCTAATTTAAATGAACACATTATTTATGTATATTATAAACAAATGCTGTCACTCAATCTGGATTTCCCTCGCGGATTGACTGTAGACAGTACACGACTTTTGCAGAAATTAAATTTTTGCTGACATAAAGAGTTTAACAGTAGATTTCAGAGCAAAATATGGGAGTAAATCTGTCGCGGGAGTTGTCTGTGAGAAGTAACCAAAAAACGTGGGTCCCGGGAAATAAGTGACAGTTGACAACTGTGAAAGTGTGTGGTGACTTATTTGTTCTACATTGTATTGCCCAATTTTAATATTTTGCTGGGCTGCTTTTATTTTTGTGTAACTTTTATTTAAAGTTTGTTTGTCTCAATGTATTATTATTATTATTATTATTATTATTATTATTATTATTATTATTATTATTATTATTATTATTATTATTATTACACCGTGTAACAATTATTATTATTATTATTTTTTTTTTTTTTTTCCTGTGTAGTAAGTGTTGTTTCCTAATTGCTTATGCCTCAAAAGTATAGAAAATGGCTATTATTCCCCACAGACTTTGCTTTTGTGACCAGGACAGTGCTATTTTGAAATTTACCTACTTTCCAGAACATTCCAGATAGATTCAGTGCTGAGTAAACTTGGAGTAACTTCTAGAACTTTCTAGAACGTTCTAGTAATATAAATAGTTGTATAAATACAGGGGCCTTAAGCCCACCAGTTCAGTTTAGTTCCAGCTGACTAAGTGGATACATATCTGCATTTTTCTGAGAAGGCATCAAGAGACGCATTTTGCTATGTCTGCGGCCAATTTATCAAAACAAGAGCGAAAAAGCACTCCATGGAAGCATCTGCTAAGATGTGTGAGGCCTACAAGGCATATTTCGGCATGCCTGTCGGGGATCAAGACAAACCCTGGGCACCTCATTTCTCCTGCGAGCACTGCAGAAAAACTCTGGAAGGTAAGATGGACAATTGTTGCTCGGAATTTTATGTTATAAAATTTGTTAAAATTTTTAAAATTGTAAAAGTTTTTAATTTTAAAATGTTTTACAATTTTCAATGTTATTGAAAAAATATATCATATATGAAAAAATGTTGCGAGAATCTCTTACACATTAGTCATGGGTGAAATAAATGTATTTTTGTAGGATGGTACAGAGGGGAAAAGAGACCCATGAAGTTTGCTATCCCAAGAATTTGGCGGGAACCCACTGACCCTTCCAAACGTCGGACTGGCAAGAATGCACCTGCTATCACGTATCCGGACCTTCCATCATCCATCGCCCCGGTGCCACACTGCCATGAGCTCCCCTTACCCACTCCTCCGGAGAAAGAGCAGCCGTCTCTAGAAGAAAGCAGCAAGTCAGAGAGCGAGGAAGACGTTGTAGATCCAGATGACAATTTCAGAGGTGGAGCTGAGGAGAGAAACCCATACTACCCCAACCAAAAAGACCTCAACGACTTGATTAGAGATCTTGGTCTCACCAAGTCCAATGCCGAGCTTTTGACGTCTAGGCTCAAGCAGTGGAACTTGTTGGATGAAAGTGTGCAAGTCGCAGATCAGAGGAAGCGTCACCAACCTTTTTCCAGCTTCTTCTCCCGTCAAGATGGGCTCTGCTTCTGCCACAATGTGACCAGTCTGTTCGAGGCAACCGGAATTGCCTGTAACCAGAATGAGTGGCGCCTCTTCATTGACAGCTCATCCAGGAGCCTCAAAGCCATGCTGCTCCATAATGGTAACAAGTACCCGTCTCTTCCCCTGGCTCACTTGGTGCACCTCAAAGAGGATTACAACAGCATCAAGACCTTGCTGGACGCCTTGAAGTATGATGAGTATGGCTGGGAGGTCATAGGAGACTTCAAAATGGTGGCATTCCTGAGGAGTCTCCAAGGCCCAAGTTTCCCTGCTATCTTTGCCTTTGGGACTGCAGGGACACCAAGGCGCACTACCACAGGCGGGACTGGCCACAGCGGACCGAGTTCTCTGTGGGGAGGAACAACGTCAAGTGGGAGCCACTGGTGGACCCCCGGAAGGTGCTGATGCCACCACTGCACATCAAATTGGGCCTTATGAAACAATTTGTCAGAGCTCTAGATAAGGAGTCGGCAGCCTTCAAGTACCTTCAAGACTTCTTCCCTAAGCTGTCTGAGGCAAAGGTCAAAGCCGGTGTCTTCGTCGGACCACAGATAAAGAAGATCCTGGAGTGCAATGAATTCCGTAAGGAGAAAGTGGCTTGGAACAGCTTTGTCGCAGTGGTTCGGGACTTCCTGGGCAATCACAAGGCCGAAAACTATGTGGAGGTGGTTGAGACTTGAAGAACTACGGCACAATGGGCTGTAGGATGTCGCTCAAAGTCCATATCCTTGATGCTCATCTTGATAAATTCAAGGAGAACATGGGAGCGTACTCGGAGGAGCAAGGCGAGCGCTTCCACCAGGATATACTGGACTTTGAACGCCGCTACCAAGGACAGTATAACGAGAACATGATGGGAGACTACATTTGGGGGCTGATTCTGTGATTTACAGTATAATCGTAAATCTTGAAAAACTACTCACTTCTAAATCTTTTGTAGTCATTTTTGTATTACTTTAGTATAAATACATGTTAATTTGGATTCATATGTTGTTTTTTTTTCTGACTTTATGTGAACGAAAAGACACAAATTCGCCTGTTTTCTCATTGGAAATAGGTAAATTTCAAAATATCACTGTCCTGGTCACAAAAGCAAAGTTTGTGGGGAATAATAGCCATTTTCTATACTTTTGAGGCATAAGCAATTAGGAAATAACACTTACTACCCAGGAACAAAAATTGTGTTACATTGTTATTATTATTATTATTATTATTATTATTATTATTATTATTATTATTATTATTATTATTATTATTATTATTTATTTATGTAATGCAGTAAATGTGTTTCAACTCACAGTTGTTTTTTGCTTTAACTCTTATTTTTCAGTGACTGCCACATTTGATCTATTTGGTGTTCAGTCAGGTTATTGATCTGCCATCCAGTCCAATAACTAGTTTCTTCTGAAGGCAATCCTTTACAACCTCAATTGTATTTCTTGAAATATCCACCATAACCACTTATTTATGTATTTAGTTAGTACAGGTAAACAAGTCTTTTTTTTAAAGAAACTACTCATTTTATAGCTTTTTTTTTTTTTTTTTTTTTGTTGCTAATTCTATACTTTTACAATAGTTTTCTGCTATCATAAAGTTTGTCATTGCACCTGTTTCAAACCCCCAAAAGTGTCCCTAGTAAAGCATAGCAAAGTGTAATGAAGAATAGTGAAGCACTAAAGCCCAGAAGGGTATGGTACTGCATATTAAAAAACATGACAAACCATGTTAAACTAATAGCCTTCAGAAAACCATCGGAAACATTCTGATTTACTGTGCAGATTTACTATGATAAACAGTTGTAAGTGTGGCTCCATTAAGTTCAAATGATTGACTGAATTGCATCAAGATCAGTATTAAAACCCAATGTAATCTATCTAAATATGAAGGGTGGTTTTGCAGACCGGGTGATTGCAATTATGGAGGAGGCTTATGTTCTGATCATCACATACTATACTATACTATGATGCTACATTTTTTAGACATTCAATTTTCTGTAGGCATATTGTCAATGGAAAACACAATGGGCCCTTAGCATTATTTATTCATTTTTGTACTTACATAGTTTCACAATCAGACACACATTTGCATGGGATGGAGTAAAGAAACCATAGGCTAAAACAAAGACATTACACATTTTTGCAATTTTTTTGATAAGCAAAAGTTGGATCAGCAGACATCTCCCCATACACCTGCATTGTTTGATTGCTAATAGAAAAAGCCCAATTGTTAATGCAAGCCAAATGTCATTTGTTACTCTTTTGTTGTTCATTATTTTGTAAAAAATATATTTAAAAAAATAAAATAAAAACAACAACAACAACACGTTTATAAGGAAGAGAAAACAATTAAATCACTGGGGAAATTCTCTGGCGTCTGAAAAAAATAAAACAACTAATAACCGACACTTGTCTGCTTACTGTTGGCCTACTAAAACAAGTTCCAGAGACACAGACATTTTTTGGCAAGTCTCAGTTTACTGCTCAAGATTTGTTGACAGTAATGTTGCGAACATTCTGTTAAGTTGGATCCTGACACTTCCATTTCCAATATTAGTCTATATGATCACCATGTGTGGTGCTGGCGCTGACTGTGCTAATAACAAACGTGGGTGTTTTACGCTTCTGCGCTACATGGTAATTGCGCATTGTTGTCAGATTACCACGGACAGTATACTGCACGTCTGGGGCCGCTGAAACTTCTATTACAGAGTTGAATAAACCTTTCAGTCACTATATGTTTTCCTTTTATATAGAAAGTATAATAATAGGTATCATGTACAAGTCAGCCTTTTAAAACAATCGGGATATTATAACATAAGCCCTTCTCAACTTAGATGGTTATAAAGTGAGCCTGCTTTACAAAACCTGCCACCCCACCACAGATTGCTTAATTGACACGCGCAATATAATCAAAGCGTAGCACCAAATATTTGGTAAAATGCATATATTACAGACAGTATTATTACTAAGCAGTCTTCTAATCATACCAGTATAAAAAAGGCAAGCAAAATAAGGGTCTTGAATGCTTAGAAAAATCGTTATGCCTCTCAATATTCCCGCAAATAGTATAGTAGAATAAAATGTGCATAGTAAGAATGTGCTTTGTTTAATATTGCATGCTAATTTCCAAGCAAGTTAAATCTACGCTTTCATCTGGCTGTACACAAACGGTCGGTTAAGCAATCTTTTTTTGTAAACATACATATCTAACTATATGTTGTGTATTAATTCTACTTGATTCACTTGGTTTATATATTCTAGTAAGATAATGTACTTAGAGCAAGTACAATATAGGCTAATTTTATAAATCGCATAATCATTTCCAAGATATTTTATTATTATAGGACTATCTCTACAATCATATCTCAAAAAATAACTCATATATTGCTCACTAGTAAGCTAACTGTTCGTTTTACTTACTCCTTTATTATCAAGAAACAGTTTTACTTTATATAACGGTTCACATAAGAATAAAAATGAAACCGAAGTTTTCCAACCTAACACCAACATGCCCAAGAGTTATCCAAACTTTATCCAAGGTACCCTGGGCAAGCACGCAACAGTGTTAAAATACCTGATGTCTTCATATGACAAAGGTTTTGATAGGCGTTTGCTGTTAAAGAGCACACTATCATATATAATTAGTTGTCCCATTTTAGACATGTTCCTTTGTTGTCCTACATTGGAAACAATTACAGTTCCATCTGTGCGCTTTGGAAAGCTCCCGGCTATCTGAAACAGGGAGTAAGATCGTGGAACGTGGAGTTTTTTTTTTTCTTGTTCTCTTTACTCCACAAAAGAAAAATAAATAAATAGTCATCTAAATAATTAAAGTACAAGGTACAATAATTTTTGTTAAGCATAACAGACTCAGATACGTTTGCTGAAGCCATATTTAACAGTTTGTCCTTCAGATGTTTTGTTCAAATGGCAATATATGTACGCGTTTCACAATTACGCATTGAACGTGTTGCTTATTATATATACAATGTGGCATTTTACCATGTTGCTTTTATTCGTTTTCTGGAAAAAAGGACATGTGGAATAACTCGAATCAATCAGAGTTTGATTTCTGCTCATTAAAATGAAATCATGTGTTTGTATCTTTTCAATCTGTTGACAAGGTGATGGTGGTTTGTAAAGAGCTTTTATTTTTTAGCAGGTGAAGCACACAGTCTTAAAAATATTATTGAAAGGAATGCTGTGGTTAATGTATAATTTGGAACATATGGTATTTTAAAATGCTACCCATTCTTTCTGGAGTGTTCAGACCTGGGTGGGTTTTGCTAATGATGCCCAATTAGTCATTAAACAGGACAAACGAGCAGGGTTGTATAGATTTTCATTTGCTAATATTTGCTGTTCAAATATTTTCTTTGAAACGTTTACAACATTTTTTATCTGGAGGCCAGGCGAGGGACATCTGTGAAAGTTTTTTTGCCTGTATTTTATGAATACAAACCTCAATTGGCCATCCACATTTTCCATCTCTACCTCTATTTGTTCATGGAAAAAATGTAATAAAAAAGTATATAGGTTGGATTTATGATTTATCAAATGCACTTTACCATATGGCAGGCGTGTTGGAAACAGTTTTTCGTGTTTGTTTAAAATACTCAGACTAGCAGGTAACACTTGTCTCAAAAAGAAGGATGCTCAAGTCACGTGACAACAGATCTACAGTGAGTTTTGCCATTTCTAAAACAATGTTTATGAAACAAATGAAAACAAAACACTAAGGAGACATTTGATTTTAACCCTTTTAATATAATGCATATAGGCAAATTACTTGGCAAACGTTGGAATAATCTACAAAACGAATGTATGTGATGACTGATTTTTGAGTCAAACAATGCTCTAGGATGCTGTCCACTAGTGTTGGTGCTGAAATCTGGTCAACATTTGTTCCCTGCAAGCCACATGGCTTATCTGTTTTCCAGCTATAAACCTCTACCTGTAACACTATGCTACTCTGCAAATTCAAAAACTATACTCATAGACCAATAGAAGAAATCATACATCACATGCAGAGAAGTCGACCAATAGAAATTGTATGTTTTTCAATATCAAGTATCAATATATACCATATGAAGAGACACAACAATAATCACAGGCCCACGTGTATGTTTTGGTTAGGTTTTTTTTGTAGTTTTTTTTTTTTTTTTTCTCAGCAAAGGTAAATCCACTTAATGTATCTATTAAAAACCAGGAGGTTACTTTTGCAGCGATTTAAAACTTAGGGGTTAATACGTTGAGCCTATAGCACCAGTATTAACTACAGCTGGATCTTTCAGATCGTCTTATAATACTAGGGAACTCACCTGGATTAAATCAACCACTTGTTCAATTATAACCACAGCTAGTATGCGCAATTCAAGTTGTTTCTCGTAAATTTTATTTTTTAAATGTTGAACAAATCGACCTCAAAGTCACATTTTACATATATATACAAAAGGTTACTTGCGTCCAAGTGGATTGCGAGACAACGCACAGAATACTATTCATCGATATGTCTGTTAAAAATGATTTGAGGGGAGTGTATTTGTCACAGAATTAAGAGAAAGGTTTACATACCACCTTTTCCGCTGTATGTGCATATATGTTTGTTTTTATTTATTATTATTTTATTTTGCATAGCCAAACTGGTGCAGTTTAAGCAATAATATATGTATCAGAAAATGTTTTTACAGCAATAGTTTTCTTGAAAGTCGGGATGTGGTATGCAGAGATATAGTGTAAACCAACCCTCCAAAACAGAACAATCTACATTCCTCCTCCTCTTAGATGACATCATCTGGATACCCTATAAATCTGCCCCATCACATTTGGAACAAGCTAATGGATTGATCTGGTGAAGTTGAACTAACGTCTGAGACACATATGGTTATATTTTACTAGGGAAACTACGCTTTTAAGGTAGGAGAATTCGTATTTTTTGGCCAGATATCATTACAGTTTTTGATTCGATAACTAGTAGCCTACAGCTGTATTATACCAATACATTAATGAATATTTACATGTTTGTTTTGTTAAGTTTTTAGTTTTTTAGACACTTTATTTTTAGTTGATCTATTTTTAATATTATAATCTATATTAATTTGATTCATATAACCAATCAGACACACACACACACACACGCGCGCGCGCGCACTGCCAATTACATTTTTAAAAACGTTTGCATAAACCAAATATTATGTTTGGAACATTTAACAACCAATACTGTTTATATCTTTATTGTTTTCTTTTTTTCCAGAATAAGAAAAACTTGAAGCATTTGTGCAAAAAAAAAAAAAAAAAAAATGTCACATGAAGGTTGCTATTCACGTTTTTTTAAGTTCAAATATTTGCAATATTAGCTAACAATTATATGCAGAGTAGCTTTCTAATTTTTATATATATACTATATATATATATTATATATATATATATATATATATATATATTTATTATCTATATAATTTATTAATTGTTTGTAATTGCAAAGAGAAAAAAACACTATGCTATGTGAAAAATTATTGAGCGACGATAAACATATTCCTACCTATTTGTATAAATATTTTTTATGGCTTTCGAGACCAATTGACTATAGTTGTTAGACTTTGCTAGACATATTTAGTATAAGGGTAGCATTTGTTGGACCATCCTAAATGCTGTTGGTTGTTAGTGGTATACACTATGGTTGACGATTAAACTGGCCAGTATGTTTGTAAGAATATGCACTTGTCCTACCCATAAGGTATCACTTTTGAAACTGTGCTTTGGAGGGTGCCTAGTTGTGCTGTTGAACTCCTGCTCACTATTCTGTAGATATTGCCTCATATGTCATTAAATCCCACTTAGCCAAACCATGACCAACTTTGTGTCTAAGTCTACACATGAAGCTGTTCTTTAAGTTGTATTTTGTTCTCTGTTTAGTGATTGGCAGCGTAAATCAGCTTGGCGGGGTGTTTGTAAATGGTCAGCCTCTTCCCTTTTGTAAAAGAAAAAAAATCATCCAGTTGGCAGCAGGAGGAATGAGACCCTGTGAAATCTCTAGGATTTTACAGGTATTAAAATTCTTCCTTTTCTGATTGGTTGAAACATTATGCATTATTGCACTTGCTTTATCTTGGACTACCTTGTATAAGGTAACATTAGGTTGTTTAAGATGTGAAGCAAGCAGTAAAAGAAAGATACAGCTTATGTGTTTACAAGCTAATATGTTTTTTTTTGTATTTATTGCAGGAGTAATATGAAAGATTTATTTGAATAAAAATAGAATAGTCTGAAATTATTTTAATCATTAATGAAGAGCAATTGTTGTGTGACCTTGGGGTCTTTCCAATTGATCTAAACCATGACAGCTGTAAACATTCAATATTAAAATTAGACCAAAACTGGAACACTACTTTAAAAAAAAAAAAAAAAAAAAAAAAGGAAAATGCTTCAGAGATTTACACACAAAGAGTTATTTTCATGAAGTTCCCTTTAGATCAAGTGAATTTGTGTTTTTAAAAAATAGAAGCACTTGTGGTCTTTAAAAGAAACAAGTTGGGCCATCTATTCAGTTGTATTTTGTACATTTAAATATACTGTATAAAGAGAACAGATCCAAAAATCAGGGGTCGTTTCAAAAGACCAGTAGGAGATTTCTTGGCCTCGTTTTTAGCATGCTATTATAAGACATGAATATTTTGAAAGACTACAAATTACTGTTTAATACACTCCCTTGCTATCTATATATTATATATATAAGATTATATATATATATATATATATATATATATATATATATATATTATATATATATTTTATTTTATTACAGGTGTCCAATGGCTGTGTCAGTAAAATATTGTGCAGGTACCATCAAACTGGCCTTTTATGCCCAAAGGCAATTGGAGGCAGTAAACCCCGCCTCCTAACTTCTGAGGTCATTGCTAAAATTGGCCAGTATAAGAGGAAAAACCCTTCGATATTTGCCTGGGAAATCCAGGGGAAGCTTTTGGCTGAGAGGATCTGTACTCATGAAAAAGTACCAAGTGTAGGTGAATTGTTTTATCGTAAATAATATAATATGTATTATCAGCTTTTAGAAATAAATTAAAAAAAAAAAAAAAAAAAATAAAAAAAAAGGTTTCTCGAGCCTGCATTGTCAAGTGATATTTTTATAAATTGTTATTTTGCTTTCGCTAGCTTTTTAAATACAACATTTTTTGTAAAATATATCCTGATTATTTTTGTATAATGAAAAAAAACAGTCTAGTTAATGGACTAGGCTGTTTCTAACCTGTGTTTCATGTCAACACAATCTAGGTTTCTTCTGTAAATCGAGTATTAAGGAACATACAGTTGGAACTGGGCCCTCAACTACTGGAAAATTCTCTCACATATCAATGTAATCAAGGTGTGAATCTACACAACATCACAGTGCTGTTAAAGAGGGATGGTGAATCTGATTTGTAAAATTCTACTCTGAGATCTATATTCAAATCAAACCTAGAAAATATTTGTGATTGAAACAATCTGGATCAGTGGAATTGATGATGTATCAAAGCTGGTCAAGGCCTGAGTTAAATGAAAGCTTATGGCACTCCCATGGCTATAATTTGTAACAGCTATGGCGCTGCCATAATTTTTGTTTAATCCAGACCAAAGTCTCTCTTTTGATGGAAAACAAAGAAGGTCCAATAGCCAATGGGAAAATTGAGAACATTTTTATAACTTTTTTTTTTGGGGGGTGGGGGGGGGGTTATAAAAGTTTTTAGTCAAAATACATTTCCCTGTTTTTGAAAATAGTGGCATACCAGAGTATATTTACACTGTATATTTTATTTAGTCCCTCATTGTAAGCGCAAAACATCCTTACATTCTAGATTAGCTGTACAATGCTAGAGTTTTAGAACTACACTGGTTTTCCATTTGATTCTGTATGTCACCAGCAGGATTTATTGAACAGAGCGTGCCCATCACTTTGAAAGCATTGGAGCCGGATGCCAGAAAGGATTCTGAGCTACAGAAGATCCAGCTGGCAATTAGCCAGAACCGAAACAGAACCGTTTTTAGTCAGGGACAGTTAGAGGCATTAGAAGAAGGTACTGTCTTATTTGTGTACACTTAATGAAACTTTGAACCCTTGCTCATATGAATGTATAACATACATTATCAGGGACACACTTTTTGATGTATGTTACCTTTTTTGTATCATGGTTTTAGTGTTTGGAAGGACTCACTATCCAGATATATTTGTAAGAGAGAAACTGGCTGCAGAGATCATGCTTTCTGAAGTGACAATACGGGTAAATCTTCCACAGCATTTCCTATAGATAATATGGTTGTCAAGATCATTATAAAACACCATGTCAGATAGTTTTGTAAAATAAGGAAATTATTATTATTATTATTATTATTATTATTATTATTGTATTTATAGTGCCTGTGAATCTAGTGCCTATGGAAGTATGTGTGGTGGTTTTGTGCTAAAGACATGGGCTATGGTCACTGGTTGTTTCCTCAAACTCATTTGAACTGTCACTTGATGCCTCCAGAAAATAAATGCTCCAACAGCTGTTTGACTGCCTTGTGAGTTACAGAAATTGGGTTAACATCACCAAATGGTCTTAAACATTGCTTGCAACACAAAAGCTATATGGTGGTCAATGTTGTAATTAAAGACTGAAGCATGTGAATTGGCTGGATGTTTTATCTATTTCTTTTTCTTCAAAGATATGGTTTTCCAACAGAAGAGCTAAATGGAGACGGGAGGATATGCTTAAGACTGGAGTTTCTTATAAAGATAGTATGTGTTCTTTTTTTCTGATTACATGTTATTATAGTCTGTTTGGCTGAAAATCTTTTAATATATTTTTTGTCTTGCAGAAGTAGAAGCTAAAGCAAAAATGATCAGTCTGGTTTCCTCTTTACTTAGGTTCCTTGTGTACGATGAGTCCAAATTCAGTAGCACCTACTCCTCATGCCTTTGCGGCTTATCATCCATCAACATTAACTGGCAGCCTTTCTGTACAGGTGCTGTATGTGGCAATATTACAAACAATTTACTTTAAAATGTATCTGTAAAAATTTTCCTATTAAGAATGGCTATGTTTATAGTGAATGTTTCCATGCCAAAGTGGTAAGTTCTCTTCCTGTGACGCACAATTTTGATGATAAAAAGGGGCCTTTTTAATTGTAAGGTTATTTAATTTTAGCTGCTTCAATGAGGCTACCTGCATGACATAGACAAGTTTATTGTATGACAAAAGTACAACAACTCAACAGTCCTTTTTTCCCATTGTAAACATGTTCTATATGAACAAAGACAACACTAACACGAAGTGATTGGGATAAGTGTGAATGTTGGGAGTTTGTGACTTAGCGGATTGATAGCACTTCATAATGGTTAGTTGAAATGTTTATTTATAATACAAATCACCCACAGATACTACAAAGGCATGGTGACAATTTAAAGTGACACTAATTTGAATGCACACTAATCTGTTAAGTGTGTTGGACGATCTACAGTGTGAATATCTGTTCTTTGCCTGATCTCATAAGGATGACTGTAAACATGGATGGAGTGAAATACTCTGTAGACAGTGATGCTTATTGTAAACCTGTCAAGTGAAACCTTTCATATTCTATGATTTAGGAACAGAGGGAGCCATTATCTATACCAAGCCCTTTGAACACAGACAACCTGAAAGAACACAGTTATGATTTTAGTAAGAATAAAACAGCAAACATCTCTCATAATATAACATCGACTTTAACATCAGAGAAATCATATCAAGGTAAGAATATCCATTAACAAAATAGTGCCATAGAATCTCTCCACCATTCAGAGGAGGCAGTGTGGTCCAGGGCTTGTAATCAGAAGGTCACTGGTCCAAATCCCGCCTCTGCCACTGAATGACCACTGTGTGACCCTGAGCAAGTCACTTAACCTCCTTGTGGTCCATCCTGTGGATGAGATGTGAAATCAATGTCCTATTGTAAGTGACTCTGCATATAATGCACAGTTCACAGCCTACCTCTGTAAAGTGCTTTGTGATGATGGTCCGTTATGAAAGGCGCTTCACAAAGATATTATTAGTGTTATTCATTCTGTATGTCTTAAAAGTGCAGTTCTGAAAGAAACATGTGCATTTTCATTTCAAAACTTGACATCTGTTACTACACTAGGTTCAAGAAAACTTTAGATTGTCTTGTACTTGCTGGGTCATTTCATCTGGATAGTTAAATTGTCCCCACCCCTTCACTGGCTTCTTTCCTGTCAATAACCAATCAGCTGCTTCCCCTATTGACTGATAGTTTGACATGTCACTTTTAGCCAGTAACATGTTTTGACCCACTACTGAGGTGCAAAAATATTATATAATTAATGTTTCTGATATTTTATTTTATGTGTATATTTTCAATGATGTATTTTCATTTTTCTATTTTCACAGCTGCCAGCTGTTGTAGAATGCCTCTTCATGTGGGAAACTGTGCTTCAGTTACTTCTTCTCTTGCCTCTTCTTACTTACATTCTACTGTGGACAGGATATCATTTCCTGTTTTTGCTAGGCCTTATGCATCACTTCCTGTAACCCTTTGTTCTCAAACCCAGCGTCTTTATCTTGAAGGAGATAAAGCTTCACTTCATCCCTTCCAGACCTGCAACAATGGATACTGGTTAGAAAATGCAACACAGCCTATCAACATCCTTAACTCATCTGCTTTTGACTTACAATAACACACACATGAACAGTAGTTCAAGTGAATCACATCTACATTGCTGAGACATAGTAATGGGATAAAAACTCGATACCCTTTTGCAGAAATTGATCTTTTTGTACAAAGTAAAAGAATAATACAGGTTGCAAATGTGAAATGTATCACACAGTTAGTAGACCATGCCATTATGGCAAAAAAGGCTCAATTTTGGGCCCTCTGCTATTTATTATTTACATGTTTCCCTTTGGTCACATACGAAGATTACATGGCCTGAATGATCATTTTTATGCAGATGACACCCACATTTATGTGCATACTAAATTTGATGTTGATGTTGCTGCCTCTGTGCTTGCTGTTTGCATTTCTGATATTAAGAATTAGGTGTCACAAAACTTTTTGCATCTTAACTGTGACAAGACAGAAGTTATGTTGCTAGGCACTGCCCACCAGTTAAGTAAAACCAGTGCTGTAAACTTGTCAGTTAATGGTACCATGCTTGAGTTTAGATCCAAAATGTGAAATCTGGGAGTTATTTTTGATCCTGGATTAACTTTTGAACCTCATGTGCAGAATACTGTTAAGGCATCATTTTAAGAGCTTAGAAACATCGCTAGGGTGCGACAGATGCTTTCTGCTTATGTAGCTGAAAAGCTGGTTCATACATTTGTTTTCTCGAGGATTAATTATTGTAATGCTCTACTTGCAGCGTTTCCAAAAAGCACACTGTCCAAATTACAACATGTTCAGAACTCAGCCGCCCATATGCTGACAAGGTCATGATGCTTTTAAAGGTGCTATATAAAATAAGGTTGATTATTATTATGTCCAGGAATGTCCACTGTAATTGGTCAGATGGAACTGAATCATTAATCTTAATAAATAATACAGTAATTTAAGTTTTAATGTATTGTATGTCGTATACAATAGAGCTAGAGCTACCTGTACACACAAAAACAAAGCCATTCTGGAACTATATGAGTGGCTAACTGAACTTCTGGATGTCTACTCTGGTACTTTGTCAAGTGAGTCTAGCAAACTTTATAATGCTCTTTGCATTTTACAGACATTGAAGCCCAGTGTAGTTTATTCACTTCACATGGTTTCACTTTATCTCTATCACTGGTTTTCAAAATATGGGAAATTCGGTAGACTCTTTCAAATGTGTTGTAATTAAATGCCTCTACAAAATAACTGAATTTGATGACCTGTACCTCTTTATGTTGCCATTCCAGATCTGCGCCAGCAGAGGGCATTGTTACCAGTATAAATACAGGAGATCACGTGGATAGCAACTGCATAATGCAAACAAATAGAATGCTGATGGATCTATAACAAACAGCTTCAAATGATCCACAAGATAATGTCTTAAGTGAAAAATTAAGTAAATACTTCAGTTATTATTTATTTATTTATTTATTTATTTTACATTAATTAGTAAATAGTGGAATTCAGTCCCTCTGTTCAATTCACAATTACAGCGGTGGCCAAAAGTTAAGCACCACCTAGAATTTTAGGATTGAGACATAACTACTATATGAACATAATTTTGAATTTTACTTGACCATGTAATCAAAGAAACTACAAAATGATACCACAAGTCTCCAAGAAGCCGTAATAGTGGTACAGTATTTTACGTTAGATTTTGAAACGTCAAGTTCTTAAATGTTTGTCTATTTTTTATGAAGTATATGGAAAACTATAAAGCAGTATGTAGTTCAGTATGTTAACGTGACACTGTTCAGCAGGTTTCATTCGAAGTTGTGAAGCTAAATTAATTAATTCTATGGGGTGATGCAAAACTTTTGGCCATAGCATTGCGGCATTTTTTTCTTCTTAATAAAGACAGCAACATATTGAAGAAACAATACTGAATAATTGAACACATTTGATATTTAATTATGATATGAAAGGGTTTCATCATTTTAACTGGATGAACCCTTTTAATGTCTTTTAGTGCCACACGTATAATGAAAAGTACACCAGTGTAGTCCTGCTCTTTAAAAAGACCCCCAATGCCAGTGAGTAGAGACCAAGTAGAAATGGAAGGCTTGTCAAAGCCATCGCTGCAGCAAACCAGCCATCGGGAGTCCAGTGATAGAAGGGCAGCACTAATATTGCAGTTGTCATTTGTGAACACAGTAAAATGTTGTCATTAATTGACAACACCAGGCCAATGGGAAGATATAGCAGTGAAGGCTCATAGATTACAACAAGCTACGTCTTGGCTGTTGTCCCCACCACTATTTTATCTTGGTGAAAGATAAATTAGCAAATCCAAATTAGCATGAAGTAGATATAACAGCTACTCTCATGTAATTGTAGTGATGGCTTTCTGCATGAGGTATTAATTATGTTATTCATTATAAGTTTTACATTATGTGTATTTGTGTCTTTTATAGTTAAATTGTTTTTAATGATTATGTTTAAACTGTGTGTGAATGTGTTTTTATTGCTTAATAATTCAGTTGCTTTAATATACTTTTATATTAAGTTTATATACAGTATTGTGTAAGTTTCGAGTTTCATTTCCCATTGGCAAAACCAGCTATGTGCAGTTTTGCTTAGCCTAGCAAGACTCAGTCACAGATAGCTGTCTGAGCTAAATGCCAAAAGGCAAGAGATTAGCAGAGAGAGTGTGAGATAGGAGAGGAGAACTGAAAGACAAGATGGATGCGCCCTGCTAGGTACAACGTAGTAAGCACCCCCCTAACCCCCTGCCGAAGGAATGTACAATTATAGAGTGGAAACCCCTATCATTAGAGAGCAGTAAGACAAATGGGGGTGGAGTCAACAATGGATTACAAAGGTATAAATATCAAACATTGTGAAGTTTTGTCCTTTCATCTCTTTCGAATTGATTCCATGGATATCTGTGTTTTACAAACATATGTATTGAGCTATACTGAGGCCTTGTCAGAAGTCAGTTTGAGTATCATGCTTATATGATTGTATTGGAGGTATACCTTTCTTGTATATAAAGTGTTTTATGAATCAAAAAACAGTTGTCATCTGTGAAAGGAAGGCTTTGCAGGGGTGACGTCAGAACCAGGAGCAGAAACAAAAACACACTTGCTGTCGGTGAAAACTGAGCCATCTCGCTCAGTTTATTTATTAAATAATAATACAAATAAAAGATTTAAACAAAACACACAACTGAAAATAAAAGGTGCGTTGGCCAAACAAACAAAACAGACAACATTAAACAAGACAGTGGACAAACAGACAAACAAGTAGTGTGCTGCTTTCTAGCCAGCAAGCTGTAGCAATTGCTTATATTTTTAATCAAACTCTCCTCTCTCTCTCACCCGTTCTCCACTTCCCGAACACA
The DNA here is from genome assembly GCF_017654505.1 of Polyodon spathula. Taxonomy (NCBI): domain Eukaryota; kingdom Metazoa; phylum Chordata; class Actinopteri; order Acipenseriformes; family Polyodontidae; genus Polyodon; species Polyodon spathula. The sequence continues at coordinate 13,143,217 of NC_054540.1, forward strand.
TAACCCCGAGTGAGTGAAAATATGCTGTTTTTATGCAGCTATACCTAGACTCGATTGCTAATCAATCATTCAATTGGAGTCTCGGTACAACTGCATGTGAATTAATAAAGTTCAATTCCCCGTGCTCACATATTACATTTTACCTGCACGTGAAGTGCTGTGCAATCCTCGTGCCTAAATACAAATATACATTTTAAACACTTGTGCTCGTAACCCATATTTATATCCTGTGTATTTTATACATAAACACCAACATTAACACACTACATACGACATAAAACACTAATAAATATAAAGGGACGGGACACTTTGCCACTTCTTAATTGTTTCACTACATAATCACGTGAACACGTTTTCAATTGGCAATCGAGTTGCTAGAATAAACCACTGCTGTTTTCAGCAATTCAGTTGACAATTTTTTTACATGCCTTTGTGTTCAACAAATTATAGAGTATATATTTATATAATATATATTTTCTAATCACCTGATTTCACTCTCAATAGGAAGTATGGCTACACAAGTGGACACATGAGGAAACTTTGTAATTGTTATTTTTTATGACTGCAGCTATTTAGTAGGCACATTTTCATGAACATTTTGTCCCGACCTATGTTTTTCCCCTTTAATTAATTGTAACTAAAAACATGTACACTGAACTTTAAGCCCTTTTCACAATGGCACTGGCTACCCGGGTCACAATCCTGTGTAGTGTGTAACCACGTACCTGGGTCATACCCAGGGTGACCAGGGTCCCAGCAACCCACCTCAGGATGTGGGTCAACATGCTTTGACCCTGGTTGTGGGAGACAAAATGCATGATGGCCGTTCATAAACCGATGAAATAGCAAACAGCCACACTGCGTGAAGGTTTCACTTCTGCAAGGAATGTTTCTGTTTAGCCATATTTTTGTTGCTTGAGACACACCATCAGCCAGATTGCAGAAGGGATGAAGAAACATTTTCTCTAATGAAAATTTGGGCTGATGGTTGGATGGAAGTGTCTGTAACAAGCTGCTTCTGGGGCATTGATACGTGCATTGTGTACTTGCGTCTTGATAGTCAGGTCAACCCTGCTTTAGCAAAAGCAGTGTGAAATCACGTAGCCGACCCACATGACACCGGTCCTGACCCGGATAGGTTCCGATCTGGGTAGAGCATGCCTGTGTGAAAGGGGCTTCTGATTACAGTGTTTTTTTGTTTTTTTGGGGCAGCAATACCGATTTGTTCCCATAACAATAAAGTTCCTTACCAGGCATGTTGCAAAACAATTTATCAAATAAGAATTGCAGTATGATAACTTAAAACATAGATATTATTTTAAATCTGGAATGTTTTAATAACACATTTCAAGTCATAGAATACAGATTTGGTTGGATGAAATAAACAGGTAACTAATAAAGCAAACGAGAACGAGAAGCAAAACATTTTGGTTTAATTAATACTTTCTGTTGAAATGACAGTATGTATGGGAGGTTTGCATGGTAGTTCTGTGACTAGTGTGTGATGGACTGACTTTACAGAATCTGTCCAGTGGGTGAGGTGAGGTTAAAATGAGGAGAACTGTATATATGTAAAAGTAAACAATAAGACCTGGCAGAGGGTATTACCAGGAAATATGGACTGTTTGTCTATTACAACCAAACGGTCCATAATGCATGGCAATGCACGATGTGCTTTTATACTAACATTTTTGCCATTATGATACCAATTTAATTTTTTTCTTACATTACATAAAACTTAGTTTAAAATTACATTTTGTTTTTGTTTTCTTTTTATAAAATAAAACAGAGCCATTTTATAAACACAATAAACCACACCAGGGTGTGCTTTAAGACATATTGTATGTATGCCTAGGTGTGTTGTGAGGCATGAGGCCATAGGCTGTCGTGGGTTACTGCTTACTTAAGACGCTCGCCTGCAGTATGCATGGTTACCGATTCGCTCCCCGCCCTCTGCCCCTGCATTTATGAGCAGGAAATATGAGAGAGACAGACAAAAACAGAAACAAACACTTTCTGCCAAGTCAGACATTGTTTACTCACTTCCGTTATCAAATCTGAACAAAATACATTACAAATGTAGATAAAATATTTTAATACACTAACAAATACAACAAAGAGTTACAAAAATGCACACAAGTTTAAAATATTCCCACCTTAATCAGGTTATGAATGATCCATTGTCAAACAAAAAAGCAGCACCTATATAAATGTCTATTGACACATTACCTTCTTTTTTTGGCACTGTAGGTGAACGATGCATGAAAAGTTATAGTTAACTCCATTATCAAATGATAAAGCAACAAGGGAGAACTGTATATACATTCTTAGGTAAAGCAAATACATACAGCATGTGATTATAAAGTCAGTTTGCTGGGTGTTCAGACAAATTCATGGGCAACAAGAAGCTATGACTACCACCATACGTGTAATGCAGTAACTGTTTAATATGGGCTCAACAAAGCACCTCTGACATTTTGATTAGAGTCAACTTAACTTAGGCACTGACTCTTTTTAGAGATACCTTATATTCATCTACCATTTTCTGTCCAGCAGAAAAACTAGTAAAGCCATGCATTATCAATTTTTTCTTTCAGGTGCTCAATAGAAAGATTTTAAAAAACAAACAAAAAAACAAACATAATTTCTTGACGACTAACACACACTACTATTTCTAAGTCAATACGCTTGCAAAAAAAAAAAAAAAATCACTGTACTTTATTACAAAGATATATTCCATGACATTGAACATTAAATTGATATGCAACACACCAGTACCAAACAAAAATAAGTTCATTAGATATGATCATTGAAATTACCATTGAATCCCTCCTCTATATAGTAAAGTAAAACCTCCATTGAGAGTAATGTTCATAAAGCAGAGAACTGCACACATTGTCACTGGGCAAAAGCCATTCTATGCAAGAGCATATCTTTGTAAATCTACCACTACATAAGTAGGAGTTATATACCTATTGACATAACATTTCAAAGTAAAAATATGAGATCTATAAGACCTGCTGTACAATATGAAGTCTACGATCGACTCAACTGTATCTATAAAACCAATTCCAAAGCTCCCGCTGAACCACAGCTTAAAACAACTTTCTAAAAACCTTATATGTTTGATTATGAGCAATACTGAAAATAACTTGCTTCCTAAGGGGGTCCTACATCTTTTTCTTTGTGATACTGTATTCATTCAAGTAATTAAAGGAGGATATTACAAACATATGATCTGAATCAGTCCATTTTCACTCATATACTCTAGAAAAGTCAAAATTAAAAAAGAAAGTTACATCGGTTGATTTCAGATTTGTGTTGATTCTAAAAATGTTATTTTATGTAACTAATCTGTGTTGAGTGATATAGGTCATGGTTTTCAAGAGTGCTAGTAATTGGAAACAAATTGTGTGTAAACCACGCAAAAAATATAAACTGAAACTCGAAATAAAACTAAAATTACAAAGTGTAAGGGAGACATACGTGCTTTGCAGTACAACACAGAACATTTTCTTGTTGTTATTGCATCTTGCAAAGCGCTTTGTGATGGTGGTCCACTATGAAAGGTGCTATATAAAATAAATATTGATTGATTGATTTGGCACTCACACTTCCTTCTGCAAATCACAGAATGCTATAAAAACCCTTTTACAAAGCTATCCTTATCATTTCATTTCTGTGTTTCTTGCTTCTTGGTTGTAATGCTAGATTAACAACTCTTGGAATTGTAAATATTGAACCACATCTTAAACTATGATTTTCTTAAACAGTAACCTACATTCAAAAATGCAACTGAAACAACATCACAGATGTCAAGAACGTAAAAAGAAAAATATCAAAAAACAAAATGTCCTTCAAAAAGATTGAACATACTTGATAATAAATTACTTTCATAATACAACAAAGTTTTAAGGGCTTGATAGTATTTTGAAGACCTTGTGAATCCAGTCTGTGTAATATGGTATACTGACAAAGATCCCAGGGCGGTTAGGACGACCACAGCCTCGGCCATGAACACTAACACCTTGTACTACTTTAGAATCATGTTCCTCACACACCAGTGGGCCCCCGTAGTCTTTCTGCAAAAAGAGAAAGAGAGTTTGTTCATTCTCAAAGACAGATAATTATTGCGAAACATGTCCTTACATTCTTCTTCTTACAACTGTAGTTTAGAAAACAAACTGCGGCACAGCTGAGGCCATGCACATGAGAAATGTTTGTTTTGTGTTTTGTTTATTTTCAGGGTGGTTGTGTTTGTTTTCTGTAAACACTGTTGTGTAAATAAGTAGAGAGAGCCAGGCGCTCCATCTGGGACATCCTACTTGCTGTGTTTGGTCCTGGGGAAAAAGCAGCTGGTGATTGACAAGCGCTTTCATGAGGAGTGTCTCTTTATAAAAAGGGTCAGCTACACACCTCTGGGCTGCTGCGAGGGGTTACGCCTGACACAGCAACATCGTCCACGCTCGCCCGGACAATGAAATCTGCAAACTGAAATCCTCTGATCACTGTACAACTTAACTGGGATCAGAACTTTGTAAGATACCAAACTGTGCGTATAGCTGGGGTCGGGGTTTGTAGTTTGTTTCCAGTGTTTTATTTTGCCTTTTGTACATTATTTTGTATGTCCGCCGTGAGCTGCCATTGCTGATAGAATTATAAGGTTTTGTTACTGTAAATGAATCCTGCGGGCCTGAGCGTCGTTGTCAATGCACCTCAGTGCGTCTCCCTGTCTGTCAGCAGATAAACCACACCCCCTCTTACACTTGCTTATTTGTATTCAACACTTTAAAAAGCAGGATTAGTAACCATTTCCCTCTCCTGGATATGATCCCTGGATATGATCGTGTGCACTTGTTACAGTACATTCTGCATTACCAAAATTAAATATGGTTTAGACCTCTGTTAACCACCCTTTAGTAGAAATGTTTTCCAGTCTTTAACTCTATTCCCATGAACCAAGTGTACCTTAACAGCAGTAACCTGGACCATGCTGCTAATTGCTCGGCCTATGATGGATGTTGCATGCAGTACAAGCAAATACACACTATATTTTGTTAATAACCTACCTGTCTCTAGGGTAAACTTGACTTGGATGAATCAGGTAAAGTAATTTGGAAACTTAAGAATTTTTTTTTTTTTTGAGTGCATGGGCTATTTCATACACTTTTGTGATTCTTGATCACAAAAAGTAATCAAAAGGATGTTTTCTTTTTTCTTACTATAAACTCCATAACAATCATTGTTATTTATCAGATAATAAATAAAAAGGTCACATGTTTGACTGATCATGCTAGCTTTCCTTGAGTCAAACTCATGTATTAGCAATGTTCTGCTTCATTTTAAATCTCTGTGTCTATTATTTATTTATTTATTTATTTATTTATTTATTTAGGTACTTTGTTAGTTTACTAACTGATTACAATAGCAAATGAGATCATTTAAAAAATAAAATTGTGTTAGTGTATAGTTTAATATATAGTAACTAAATAAACTGTTTAAACTAGTTAATTATTGTTATAAATGTGCCCCATAAAAAAGCACGACCAATTCTTTACCCTAATATATGCTTTTAAAATGAAAATACCTACCTCACATACTCCTTCATCCTTCCTTCCCCCAGCACAGAGCTCTGATTCTGCCACTGTAATCCTTCCTTTATGATATTCATTACATATTTGATTCCCAACAATTGGTAACTTCACTGCTTTCAACATGCCATCATATCCAGTTCCTAAAATAAACAGAACACACCATTTTAGTACTGAAAGACTATTGCATATTTGAACAGAGGTAACCAGAGTGTTTTCTATTAGATTATACTTAGCAATGTGATGTTGTGCACCTTTTGTTTCTCCCCATCCATAAACTGTACAGTAGGTATTTTCTTTAATGACACATCCTGCAACAGGGAGTTGAATTATGCGAACATGTTCCGTTTGCCAAGCAGGCCTAAGTTAAAAGAAAAGTCATTTATTCAAAATGCATTTAAATATAATATTTTCAATAACAGAGGGGTATAATTGATCTATGTGTGTATTCTATTACATGTATATATTCAACATATCAGGACTGATTTCAAAACACCAATGCACAAACACACACAAAAAAGAACATAGTTCCACAGTCTCACTTAAGCAATTTTTTTTTTTTTTTTTTTTTACTTTTTATATGAGTTAAGGTTAGTTAAAAATTGCTTTCAGCATTTCAAAATATATACCCTGATAATTTCAGCAATACTAGATCAGAGCCCAGTGGTCCACAGACAAGATGGGATATCCTTAGAACCTGTTTACTTGAAAGCTCTCTTCCTGCTTCATTGAGATGAAGAAAACCCAGCCAGACACTGTATTCTGTTAAATCGGGTATGCTGAAACAAAAAAGGAAATAAAAAAATAAATAAAAAAATATATACCTCAGGAATCTCCTATAAATAAAAGAACAACATAAAAATACATAATTTGTACACATAATAGAATAACATGGTTTTGAACGTCAGGTAGAAAGGTATGAGAAAAAACACATTGGATTTTAACATAAAAAATAACATCACTGTTATTGAGCATTGTGTTTTTAAGTGGTGACACTACTATAGCTTGCTTGTTCAAGCCAAGAATCACACATCACTGCACATAACTACAATACTGCTATTGCTTTTCACATCCTATAGAGGGCAGCATTTTGCAGAAATCCTAAAATAAAATAATATCACAGATAAGTTGCATGCTGGATGTACACTGTAAATTATTTAATTGTAGTCACCAGGAGGAGAAGCACTGTTTAGCCGCAAGAACCCATTCTTCTCTTACTAATGATCCACCACACCAATGGTCGTTGCTGTGCACAGAAATAAAGAGAGAACAAATTGAAAAGAAGTACAAATATTTTTGTATGCTTTATAGCAAAATGATCAGCTTATGTTCTGTGAAAACCTTGTATATCAGTTTTAAGTTAGTATTTTTGCTTCAAGATCACAATAAGTTATTTCATATATTAAAGTGATCAAAATTACCCTTTTTGTATGCTAACCATCCAGCTGGCTTCCTTAATTTTCACTGGAGCACCTCCAACAATTCTGGTTCTCTTATGAACAAAACAGGACTCTTGTGAAGGAACTTAAAAACAAAAACAAAAATGAAATAAAAATTGATACACATACAGTACATAGAACAGCAATCCCCCTGTGCCTTCAGTTTCAGCAGGTGGTGTCGAAATGTAGAAATCCCTGATCGTTACATGGTGTAATCTTAATTATTTCACCATTAATTACCTCCAGTTTCAAACAACAATAATCCTAGGCCTATTATGATATGCTAACTACTCTTGAGGACAAACACACAAGAGTTCAGTTTGGTCCAATTTAGGTAATAAAAGAACAATCTTGTAGGATTTGTTTAAGACAATGTCAAGATCAGACAACGTGCCCAAACAAGTTCCTTGGGATTTTCCAAATAGCAGGTTTGTTTTAAGAAAGCCACACTCCAAGTCTTCATATCTTTACTTACGTGTTCCTGTAATGTTGGGCCCAGACGTTTCACCTTAAAATACAAAAAATGAACACATTTTGACATACTCATTTCCATAAACCACCAATTCAATTCCAGCAGCACCACTCTCTATGAATTAAATCAAGCATCCTATGCGTTAACATAAACACATAGCTTTTCTCTAGTCTTACAGCTATATGAGTGGAATGATTTCTTGTAACAAAATGCTCATGCATTGTTTTTTTGTTTTTTTTAAATCACATTCAGGCACACAGTTCCTAATGAATAACCTTCAACAGCTCAAACAATTCATTTTCATTAGCAATGTAAACACAAGTGTACTACATTTGTCTTTGCATTTCCCCTGAACATCCAATAGGCATATATCGAGTTCGTACTGAGCCCTTCAAATGCTCGTTAGGAAAAAAAAAAAGAATAAATTAAAACCACCTGGTTACATATTTCATTCAAGAAGTACAATTATTACCCACTGGATAAGCACAGTACAGTGGTTAGCAGAAACAAAACAAAGAATACAAAGATCGGCATACAAGATTAAAACCAGTCCCTGGAAATGTCCCCAGTATTATGTCATGAAATCACAACACTGTTTCAATAAATGAACACAATTAAGAATACAGTTCACAGAGATAAATCTTTACCACCATGTGGAAAAGCTTTGAAGAACATGTTCCTTAATTCTCTTTCATATGTTTGGCCAGTATCCTTCTATCTTACTTAAGCCAATGTGAGTATTGTTTTATTTCTGTAGCTTGCGAAATGAGAAGAATACATCCAGATCATATTATCTATTAAAATTTTTTATCTATTTAGAAAGGGATAACAGGATAGTAAGCAACAAAACAAAAATCTGCCATATAAGGAAATCCAATTAGCAGCTTTTTTAGCTGCAACACTGTCAACAAACTATGGTAATCAATAGACTAGTACTTACAGCGCTTTAAATCACAGTAGTCCCAAGGAATTGAGGGGTTGTTTGTGTAGCACCAGGGGCCATGTTTATCTTTATCAGGGTTCCGGCAGTAGTTCTTCTGCAGACCAGCTGTTGACTGTTCACTTAAAGTCAAACTGAAATTAAATACCAATGTATTTGATATTACATTATATAAAGGACGTTATAAAAGGACGTACAAAATCCTAATCGGAATGCATATATCTATCATATAATATATATATATATATATAATATATATATATATATCTATAGATAAATTATTTGAATGAGTAAATATAAGTTTCGTGTTTTCTTTCAAAGAAACTATAAATTTGTTCCAAAATGCATTTGGCAAGTATCATAAATAGCAAGATTGTGTTTGCACTATTTGCATTCTACTCAAGGGAATAAAGGAATCAAATATTTTGTTCACATTGCCATAGTAATTTCAATTGAAGATTATTATTAGACATAATAGATTTTGGTTTGGCCCTGAAGAACAGTTTAGAGACAGTTGTCTTGTGAATGCAGCATAACTGTCAAAAGCGTTTCAGCACAAAAGCCTGAGTTTCTTACTTCTTTGTGCAGAGGTGCTGGACTTGAGCCTAACCAGGAAGCTGGTTGGCTTTGATCCCAGTTGACAGAGGGGACTGGGCCAGATTTTCAGAATTCCCAATAGGTCATAAACTATTCCTTTAAGATACTCATCCAGCTGTGCAATCTGCCTTTTTTTATATATACACGAAGCAATGTTTAAAAACAACATTTAGACACCTATTAACATTGTAATGTCAATGATTTTTTTCAGTTGATTTGTGCAAGGGTTTTATTTTTGCAAGACCAAAAAATATGACCCAACAAGATATGAACATCAGGATGCCTGGTCTCTATCCAGCAGTTCTGCAAGCTGAAATATGATATATACTGGCTTTCAGTGGCACTCCTTCATGCTCCGACTGTGCTAAATACAGTTGTTGTAGACATGTCTGTTTGTATGATGCACAGCAAGGCATTTCAACTGAAGCAAAACCAAAGATTAAGTGTTTAGCATAGTAGCGTTCATTGCACATCTTTAATGTTAATGGCGGGGGTATAGCACACTGACAGTTACACATCTGTACATATTTCAAAAGCTCTGCAAGCTGATATGGTTCCATTAAAAAAAGTGTGAATTAGGACTTGAGTTTAAAAAAATCTACTCCACAATATGTGGAAAACTGATCTATCAGCTCAAAGCATTTTTTTTTTTAATTGTAGAAACTAATACTGACCGAAGATATACAGTAGAAAAAACAAGATATCTGATGATAAGCATGAACCTAAATTGTGGTTTAGATGTATACAGTGATCCTATTGACAGAGGAATACATACATTTGCTTACATCATACAAAAAGCTATTCATAAAAATAATACTGCTACCTTGTTCTTGAGAATCCTAAAAAAGAGATGATTCTGGTCATGTTAAGATACCTAGATCTATTACATTTCGCAAAATCTCATGACCCAAAAGGCAACACAATTACCTTTTGCTTTTGAGGCTCTCGTCCCACATTGCACATGGAAAACCAGATCTTGTTTTTGACATGTGTCCTCTGTAGTCCTCACCAGTGCCATTGTAACAGTGTACTAGGAAAACATATATTACAAATCCATGCCATTGTTAACTAGCCCAAATATAAATACTTCCATCAACCCAAGTTTATTATTGTAAAAGCCATATACATACTCTACTCAAAATTTCCTTCTTAATTTTTTTATAATTAATATTTAATGCAGCATTCACATCACAAACATTTGTTCTGCAAAGCTGTGGCTTTAATTACCATACGAAATCTAAAATAAGAACATGCCTACCAAAGATATTATTGGTAATGCTAGCATTCCATGCACATTGACGTTAAAATTTTGCACCCCTTACAATGGGCCAAAAATGTCCAACATTCAATCATTATTTAAATATAGTTTAACATACAGCAGAATATTCCACTGTGACAGACAGCGAATGAATCAAAATCAACAATCTCCCTCACAATCTGCGAGTGATGTCTAACAGGAACAGAGTGCCTCCTACTGGTTGGTCTGGCAGTTTATTCCAGGGTCAGTCGGAAGCCAGCTATTAATGAAGGGGGTGGAGTCACAATGCCGAAGTCATCACCCTAAAGCGGTATGTGATGTGTCAGTAATAGATTGGAGGAGACATGACTGAATTAGCTATCGAAGGGGGCGTGACTAAGTGTATAATTGGGGATGTGACGATGTAATCTGCTCCTCTGATGTGGTTATGAGATTGACTGAAAAAGGAAACTGTGTAAAACTAACTGTCTGTGCTTGTCACTGCTAGATGGCTAAACATGATCCATTAGCTGTCGTTACAATGCCATCATCAAGCCCAGACTACACTGCACAATATCACTGTGATTACCTTTCACTGCACCTGCATTCAGAGCATTCACTGTGGCCTTGTCTGTGTTGTGTGTTGTTTCTTGTATTATTATTTCGGGACTGAACCCCGTGGTTTAAACGCTGGCAATACCCACTGTTTTGTAGAGCCAGCATTATCATGTCACAGTCTCAAACAGAGAACAAAAAGAAAAATAAAGAACTGTTTTGAACCTTTGTTTCTGTCGCTGTTGGAGCACCTGCATCACCTGTACACCCGAACACTGCAAGCCACATGCTTCTATCTGGTAGTATCCCATGTTACTTTAAAGTCAGACCTGTAATTACATCAACATTTCTTTGGCTACCCTCATTTAACTTTCTTACCTTCGGGATCAGGAGTGTCTGTACCGCACCGTGGGATGTGGGTGCAGAAGGCGACTCGCACTTTGGGATCTGTTGTGAAGCACCATGGTAGTTCAGCACCATCAGGATTTCTACAGTAATTCTCCTTTAGATCTCTGAGAAACGGTTTTAAAAATGGTCATTCATTATCGGAAAAACACAGTTCTATTTTACTTTTAGAAGATTATAATTCCCCTCTTGATTAGGTTGGTTGAGTTTCAACACATAGGTATTGAGTAAGAAGACACTATTGGAACCGAAAGGATTTCTAAACAGAAGATCATTAAGTATACGCTCCAGTTTATAAGCAAGAATGAGCCCACACTGTAAAGCTGGTGGGGAGTTATGTCAACATACTTACTGGCATTTGTAATTCTGGGGTGTATAGGAATGGATGTGTGGGTATTGTGAGTCCCACCTCTGGCACCTAATTCCATTGGGTGCTGTGTTAACTGTGCCTCTGTATTTTTCCCCTTGATCTTGGAAGCACTGTGTAGTCGTGTCTGGATCAGATTTTACACTTTCAGCTGGTAAGAAAACAAGACATTTCTCCATCACTGAGAATTGTACGTCACACAATCATCAGGGTTTGCATGTTTTAGCAGATGTACAAAATATATTTATCTTTCTATAGCAGGCTATTTACCTCATTGGCTAGGTAATAACTTTGTGTTTTTCCTCGGTTATATAGAAGTGCCATAGATTTGAGAGTTTAAATCCCAGACTTGCTTGTAATTCTGGTGAAACAACGACATTTGAACTTAACCTCTAGCTCAAAAGAAAATTGTGTGTGTCTAGGGCTTAGTCATTCATCAGAGATGGAAAGTTGGTATGTTCTTGTCCCCTGCAGCTAACTATGCAATCCATCTTGTAATACAGATGTCAAAAACCATTAGAAGCTCACCATACATGATCACAGCACTGGGGCATATTAAGACAAACTTGTCAGGAAATTGTTTACACATGCACAGTGCATGTTTGTGTTTTCCTGTTGTGATACCAGAATGGTGATCTATATGGTAATTGTACTGTACATATGCCAGCCAAGTTACCTTTTGTTTGACAAAAACAAACAGAATATTTTGCATAATATATTCAACTGGCTTTTATTTCATTAATAAGACTTTCCTGGTAGCTAAGAGTTTGCATAATATGTAATCAGCCAGAAAAGCAGTTTAATGCTTTGCATAATGGAGGACTGCCAAGCTGGCAGCATGTCAAAAAAAAAAATGGAAGAAACTCTGGGATATCAAATCTATGTCCTGAGGCTGCAAAGATGTTAAATAATGCAAGCAAGCCAGGGTGCACCTTTTCATGGTGCTCAGTCATTAGTGGTTTATATTGTCAAGGAGTTCAGGAGCTCTTCCTCACATCTAGTTACCTGCCATAGACACATGTACTGTAATATAGGCTAGATCAACCAGTGTCTTTAGATGATTAAGCACCTACTGTAGTGTTTAATGAATCTCCTCGCGGTTCACATCCAGCCCTTGCCTTTCCATTCAATTCAATGGGATGAGGTGCCAATTCATGAAAGTGCACAGCAGTGTATTGCCAGGAAAACTAAGAGACAGACCACTAGATCTTCTATAACAATACTTTGACTTATCTAGTTTACATCTAATTTATCTATGCCAGGTAACTGGAACCAAAGAGAAGCTCCTGAACTCAAATAAAAGCACCTTTACACCGTATCACAAAAAGGGAACAGTATAAACAAAGAAAAGAAACTGAAATTTGATGCTACTTTGATTTTATTTATGGTATTTATTTGTTTTTCAAAATAAACTTCTGATCATCTGTAAAAGTGAGACTCTTCCTATCACATTCCATCTGTATAATAAACAATCTTCCCACTAACATTATTCAGATGTTGGCTGTAAGGAGTGAACGCAGGAAAAGGAAGCAATAAATTGAATGGTGACTCACCACAGACTTTAATACTGCAGTATTCCCAAGTAGTGTTGGGGTGCAGAGTGAAGCACCACGGCCGCAGTTTTTTGTCCGGATTACGACAGTAATTATCATTCAGTCCTTTATCTGGGTATCTGCAAAAGGACGACATGTTTAGTAAATGTTTAGGCATGCTTAGTACATGTTTATAGCTTGTATGTACTAAACATGTCACAACATTTAAAATAATAAAGCATGTGCAGTTCTCCCCCATCTGTCTGTAAATCTCAATTAATGGGTTTGTTTATCTAAAAATTTCAGACAGAGGTAGCACCTGAAATTTGTTAGACTAGGGTTAACACTGAGAACTAGCATAGAAGAGCATCCAGGTACTGATGCCTGATGAGTCTAATCAAATTTGTAAAAGGCTAACCAATAATGTGCCCTGGACTCATTTAGTCAGAATTGTATAACTTTCAGAAAAGCTCTATTACGTATGCTGTATAAAATGAATAAACACCATCACATTCTCTCAGAAAGCTCGACAGCTGGAAAAGTGAATTTAATTAAAAGCTCAGGTTACAAAATACAGTTTAATTTTGATCATGACTCTGGGTCATGTATTTAAATTTTTACCACTTAGAAACTGAAGAAATCTAGATGGGTTTTCTCAATGTTCACCCTTATATGAACAAATAAATATTGCCCACTGTTTGCTTTTTGTCTCAGAGGTTAATCCTGAGGGAATGGAAGGCAAAGAGAAAGCCTGGACATTTAAATGTTTATATTCAAACATGTGTATTAATTATATGGGTGTGTGTGTGTGTGTGTTTTTGCTTTGGTTTAACCACATTAGACGGGCATACAAATCAACTAAGAAATGTGGAAGAAAATATGCTTCAAAGTGAGTAATTATCAACTAGAAGTGTGATTTGAATTCAAAATCTAGGTTCATACGATTTTTTTTTTAAAAAGTACATCTCCCCTAGCAAGATTGCTTAACTAATTGACATAGTCCTTCCTGTCTGACTTCACATAAGCGCAATCACCGTTTGGGGTGGAACACGTGTTTGTGGGGCCGGTTCAGGTCCCATCGCTGGCACTCCTTCCCTGTTTCTGTGTGGTCCATTGACCCTCTGTAATTCTCCCCATTGCAAGTCAGACACTCATCTAGAAAAAAAAAGACAAATAGATTTTTTCATTATGTGCAGGTTATAAAATACACACATTTTTATTAATTATTGTGTTAATTATGTGCTGTATTTCACTTAAAAAACAAAAAAAAAAAGTCAAGTGAGTATGAAAATAATTTTTCCCATTTTACCCAAGTCACTTTGATATAAAGGCCATAAAACTAGCAGCTCTTGAAATCCCTCTCAAATTATTCTAGAATTTCAGCACAGCCATCTTGTGGTTTTCAAGATGATGTCACAACACTCACATCTAGAGGGATATGCGTAATTCCAACAGAGAAAACGGTCATGGTTTGATGGTTTCAAATTGAAAAACTGTTTGTTTTAGAATTCTGTGATAAACGATCACAAACCAAAATGTGAAATTTAACAAACCATTTCCACATGAGTATTGCACAATATATGAAGCAGATGAAAAACAAGTACTGTAGTAACAAATGGTTTCATTTTCAGATAAGAATTCTTCTTTTTTCCATGAAGACTTTTCCTTCAGTTGCTTTTGGTTAGGAGGAACATTTTTAGCTTACCTTCATTCTCTGTCCCTGCAATGAAACCTGCCTATTTCCCAACACTTACACAGGTCTTCTGTTCTTACTGTATATATAACACAATATTTTCTTGCTGAAATTCCATTTAAAAGAGACTGTGTCCCTTCAATGACACCCCACTCCACCATGCATATCCAAAACTAATACGGTAACATTGAAAAAGAGAAGTAGTTTTGCAGAAGTAGTGTGCACAGGACAGATGTGTTCTACTGTATGATAACATTCTTAATCCAGAGCAATCACTTATTGTGATTTTGTTTTCCTTTCCTGTTTATCTCAAGAAAAATTATGAAACAGCAATTCAGACATAAGCCACATAATGTAAAATATGTTCTAACTTCTTTGTCTTGCCTATATTGGTTTATTTTACCATTATAACACTGAGGCAGGTGCTGCCTGCTTAACACACTACCCCACACCCACAGAACCCTTTGGGTTCAAAGCCTCCAATGCCTATACAATTTCAATTAATTTATTTTCATTTCGTCAGTTGCTTACCTCTATTCTCAAATTACATTACAGTACCCATGAAGCGCAACTGCCCATCCTATCCCAAGGTCAGAGGCCCTCCCATAGTCCCAGCAGCATGCTTGTAATACATTCACCTTTAAAGACAAGATATTGCACTTAATTGGCCTATTCCAGGTAATTCATTGGGAGTAAATTAAATAAGTCACCTTCTGAACACTGAGGGATGTCACATGACTGGTGGCGGATGTCAGGATCTGTAGTGAAACACCAGGGTCCTGAAGCCTCGTTGTCTGGATTTCTGCAGTAATTACCCTCCAGGTATTTTGAAGGCAAAAAGCTGGTTTTAAAAGGACAGTAAAAGTATAAGAGCATGAAGGTCATAAATAATACAGTGTAATATAGAGCAAACAGGACTTCAATTGGCATTTGGAATGAGAACCTTTCTTACAAATAATACTGAAGCAGTCCCATGGGACTGTACACTACGTATGGCATTCAATAAAAATATGTTCTGATGCAGTAAATACATCAACAGTACATTCTATGGAGAAAACGGGGAAAAAAAAAAACCCTGAGATTAGTCAGAAATGTGAAGTCCTGGCTTCCCATAAGAAATACAGACTAAGAGAAGGCTCTCTCAGCCCACATACTAATAAATCTTAAATGGTCCTCTGTTTACTTTCCACCCACCTCCCCCTTCATTTTCCTACATTTAAAATACTGCCCATAGCATCACCACCTGCAAACATTTACAAATACAATTTGCATGTAACCTTTTCATTTGGAACCTGACCTCTGTCTGACTCTTTACCTCTTCCAAATAAAACTACGAAGAGAAAGACAGAGCTCAAAATAAACCACTGTGTCTATAAAGCATATGGAAGACATGTCTACTAGACATTAATAGTCTTATAAAGGACATTCATTTAAATGCATTCACATGTCATGTACATGTACTGTAGGTTATGCTGCCAACATAACCAAATAGGATAGTGGAATGAGACTTATCTTGGTTGGCTATCCAGACAAGCCTAACAGCTTGGAGTGAAGTATAAAGTTATATTCCTAACTGAGACAGTTGTTTCAAGAGATGGCTAGAAATTCATGACTGCTATACTATATATATATATTATATATATTATATAAGCTATATATATATATATATCTAATATATATATAGATATATATATATACACACACACACACACACACACACACACACACACACACACATATAAAATATTAGAACGATTGAGTGTGAACAGCTAATTAACTTTCAGATCTAGCAGGCTTCTATTTTGCATAGATGTCCGCTGGAATGTTGATGTTACTAACTGTAAATTTCAAATCATTTGCAGCTACTGGAGAGCAAATCAACAGGAAAGGCATGATTGGTCCACAATTCTGTCATCAGCTGGATCCAAACAACACCCTCCCTCAAAACAAACCAGTCAAAGTGCCAACTTTTTATAATAACATGTTCACTACGTGTGTCGTTTTTCTATTCTAATTATGTTAGGGACTCTTTTCCACAGCAGAAGGTTACCTAGTGAAATATCAGAAGTTCAAGGTAAATAGAGGTTTTAAAGTTTAAGAGAAAATAAAGAAATACACCACTTTCTAATAGTGACAGAGCCCTCTTGATGCGAGCTCTACTGTGAGGTAGATGACCTTGACTTTCGTTAGCGCCCTCGCCTACAGCTCAGGATGTATAATTCCAATCGCGGTCATCTACCACACAGTAGAGCCTGCATCGACGGGCTCTGTTGCTTAAATAATAGATGGGCTTCAGTGAGTAAAAATAATTCCATCTAGGGTTTCTGTTTCTTCATAAAGCTACAAACTAAATTCGTCCAATAGGACGCGGCGAGTGACAAAAAAAAGTGCCAACTTCAGGATTCGCCCAGAAGCCCTTGGCAAAAGTAGACTTGCCAGAGCACCAGGTTTCACCCAGGTTTCACCCTTTATATATATATATATATATATATAGTGGATTTCACACATACACACACACACACACACACACACACACACACACACTTACAGCCACCATTTTGTGTTAAATAGCAGTCAACGTCCACCCCCAAAAAAATTATTCAATGAATGTATTACTGTGTACAATAATGTCTAATATAGTCAGTGCAATAAAAATTTGAGCCTTTTGGAAATAAATCAGACTCAAATTAATAATACATCAAAGTTGGTTAAAATTATTCTTGAAATTGTTAATAAAATTGTGCCATATGTGCACAATATTGTGGTATGGCATGATAGCCACTGCCAGTAACTCAGATTAATTAAAAAGTGTAATTTTCCCAAATGAGCAATTACACAATAGCTTGAGCTCATATTGCACCCATGATCCGCTATTACCAACATGTAGAGACTCACTGCAAGTACTGAACCACAGTGTCGATTGAGTTCAAGCTTCTTTAATTAAATCCAAACAAAATTCTTGTTTTACACTGAAGGGTAAAACTGTATGCTTGAAATACGGGGTTATGAATGCTCACAATAACAAGCCACTGGTTTTGCTAAAACTGGTCTTATCAAGTCTGTGTACATGGCAGATTGCATAGCAAAGGTTTAAAGTACATGGGGTGATAGAGTTGGAGCAAATAAAAACGCTGGACCTAGATACATTTATTGGGCTATTTGGGAGATTCCAGATGACATCCTCCACTCCTGTTCCTGAAAGAACGACCCCCAGTTCAGGTAGACACTGCACATCTATGCTGTAACTATGTTTCAACTAGATGACCATTATATCATGTATAATTGCAATAACTGTATTTCTGATTACTAATAATCTTTCAATGCCAATCCTTGAATAATGTAAACTTAATACATACTTCTCATTAATTAAAAATAAAAGTAGTATAATTGCTTCCATAATCCTTATAATACCATTTACTTTAATTCTGCCTTTTTATTGTGTAATGAGGAAGGCTGTTCATTCCTGGCAGGACACCCAAGACAAGCTCTGGGAAAGGTAGATTTATAGAACAAAATAGCTTTGTGTGGTAGCAGTAGAAACCAGAACCAACCCGAATGTTTGCAAAAGCCAACCATAATTCCATTTGATAAACAAAAGAACTCTTCTTACCTGTGCTCATGTGGCACCATAGAACTCCAGGCCTGGCACTTCAGGCCAGTTTTTGTAACAGTCTTCATCCCTTTATAGTTTGATCCATTCCCAATGATGCACTCCCTTACATAATCTATACAAAATTTGTATTTAGTTGATTCTGTGACATCCATACTGGGTTATAATAGGTTTCAATAAACAATTGATTTTAAGCAAACAGCTGAATCATAAAAAATATCCAAATTATCAAAGTTAAAAGGTGCAGGGACAAAATAAAGTAGTACAACTAACCCTGCATACATCATTGAGCTTGCTTTACAGTGTTCTTTATTGCTATTTATACTGAAGTTTCTAATAATTCACACTATTTAAGGCTTAGGTACAGGGGGCAGGGGAAATGCTTAGAGAGATGTAATGAGTAATAGTCAGAGATTTAAAGTCAATAACAACAATTACCTTTCTTTTCATAAAGATCATATCGAAAGTCCATTTCTTTTCTAACACCTGGGGTTTTGCTGGTAAATGGTAGCAAGTGGCATTTATTTTCTTTCTTGTTGTAATAGAAAGCCCTGTAGACATACAAATAGTTAACATGGACACCATATAACTCTCAAGTCTAATGCAATACATTCCAAAGTGGTGTTATTCCTATATTGTATCCCCTAGAAGCATAAGAAAATGTAACTGGTTCTACTCTACTTCTCCCAGAAGGATAGACTTCAGTGTAAACATTCAGGATTTCCTTAATAGGAGAATAAAAGCCTCAACCTGGCTTCAGAATCTTGCAGCCAGCCTTCCAACTAAGGGAAGAATATGAAGGCAAATATGCCAAAACAGCACTGGAGGAAAATAAATGAATACCATGATTGTATGTTAAATATTCGTTACTTGGATTTGAAAGTAAAGAATGTCTATACAAAGACATATGTAATAAGCCTCCAATATTTAAAAACTACCACCAGATTTGAATCAGTAAGGATCACAAAAAAAAAAAAAAAAAAAAAATGAACGTTCATAGAATTCTGTAGTTATTCCACAAATGACTATAGCCAGCAAACACAGCTCCCAATGACAATTTTTGAGTATTTGTTTTATATAACAAGTACAATGTACAATGTATGAAAAGAAAGTATGCTTAAAACAATTGAATTCTGTGAGCAACCCAGCGAAAGTAGCAAAAGTATGATTTGCTCATAAAAACAGCATTAATCCATATAGTTATCCATGCATTATCATAATTGAGAATACCTACTTGCATACAAAAGACACGTCCTTGTTCCTGCTGCACCACTTCGCACACTTTACTTCACTAAGGGCTTTCCTTTTGGACAGGAGCCTATTTGTTCTGTTCAAGTAGACTCCTTCACTCATCTCATAATCTTGAAGAGCATTCCTCTTTGCACCCCTACTTTCTGCAAAATGAAGTTTGAGTTAAGACTTACCAGTTGGGGCATAAACCCAAAACAGACAGAATGACTGTGCTTAAATCCATTCCTATAGCAGATACGTCTGTCATTAATGAATGAAGAAGTCCAAGATGACATTTTTGTCTGGCATGTATGCTTGGGTCACTTAAGAAAATCAACAAATCAAAACTCCCTACCCAATATAGTGGCAACGCTCTCTAATATACTGGTAATAATGCAATCAGATATACTGTATTTTGTTGAGATACATATATATATATATATATATATATATATATATATATATATATATATATATACACATTGTATGGAAAACAGAATTTTGCAAAAATTAAGTAAAAGTAATAGCTCATTCTAAAGACAGTGTAGTTCTACTTATTTATAAACTGTATTTATGCTAAACTGCTGTTTTAGCCAGATGATTTGACACATGGTCACAAGCATCATTGCTGCAATGCGTTTACTTCTTTATTACAAACAGAAAGCTTTCAAACCTGACACACTGGCATACCTGCAAACTGGTGGGATTATGTTGAGCATAAACAACAAACACACACGCGCATACTAGTACTTCCAAGGAACGTACTAGTCAATATTGCTACCCTTACAGATAACACTGCCTTATATACGCATTGTACAATCATAAAACAATGGGGCTGTCCGGGTGCACCGAAGGCACAGCATTAGGTGGGTGCAGTTAACCGACACATAGAATTATATTTAAGATTAAAAACTTTTTTTTTTTTTTTGGGGGGGGGGGGGGGGGGGGGGGGGGGGGGGTTACAGTTCGTCTGTTTTCAAAGAGCACGTTGCTTGAAATACTTATGTATCAATGCGAAATAACTGTTAGAATAAAAGGAAACGCACACAAACCATACATGGTTTCTCATATACAGTTTGTGAACACTTGATCCAGTAAACTATTATCTATAGGTGGATATTTGCTACTTTAATAGTTTTCTAATAGGCTTGTTTCCATGAAAACGTTAACCCCTTTCTCTAGGCTACCAGCTGTGAACCACGCATTCCAACAGGTATACAATTAACAGCAGTGTGTTAAGGTGGGTTGTGTTATTTCCTTTGCAATTGTAATTATAGATACTGTAACATATTGTAGCACGGGGGAAGGCGGGAACCCAGATCGCTACAGTATGTTTTGATCTTAACTTCAAACCATACATTCAAATATTATTTAAAAAACTTGTTATCTAACCGCAATTCATGTATGCATATAATAATCTTCCTAAGACATGCTGTTGGTTCCAAATTTAAGAAAATTCATTTAAAATAAAAAAAAAGTTTTAAAAAATCCTTATTAAAATGAGTATACACATACTAACTGCATGTCTTCAGAATAGGGTATCGGCTAGAAATCAGATACATTTACAGCCTTACTTATTTTCAAACTGCATCAGCCTGTCCTGGATAAATGTCACTCAAGAAAAGTAGCATATGTATTGTCAGTAGAAAAACTTTGTTTACTGTAGATACTGTATTTTCACAATACGATTTTTTGTGCTCTATTCAAGCCAAAATTTGATGAAGACATGACTGTATCCAATGCAAACATTCTGTAACTTGCAATGCAACATTATCAAACTCGCGTAGCAAAACTGTCATGTTTTTTAAATAATGCATTAAAAAGCAGTCAGAAAGATCAATGCTGACTGCTAAGAAAAGTTTATTAGAATAATTAAATATGTAAAACAGCGTTGCCGCATTGGTGTTTTACAACAATATTTGTGTTATGTACAGTATTGTGATATACAGGATACATATTTTTGTTTAAGGAATCTTTATAGTAAAGTAAAATGAAATTAAAAAGCTGAATTTAAAGCATTACTTTACAAGAAGACACTGCCAAACGTACCTGTGTAAACCAACAGCGCCAAGCAGAGGAGAATCTGGAGTGCCCACATGAGTCCTGCTTTTTCTGTGGAACTGGAGTAAATCCGTGGCTAACTAATGACTGCGATTTAAGACCTGTTTTACTTGCTTTTATTGCCCGATCTTACCACCAGCTTGCAAGATTTCCTTTTACTGGAAGGAGCTATCCTTTGCTCAACCCCCCCCCCCCCCCCCCCCCCCAAATCACAACCAGATCACAGTCTCCCCTCCCCCTTAAGGAATATTTAAAGGAAACTCAACACCAAAATACTTAATTTCACTACTTAGGCCAGGGGTTCTTATATATATTCCTGTAGGATTTAATGACAACATGAACAAGACAAGATTTTAATACTAATTCTGACGATGTATGATACTGATGATGATATACTACTCTACTATGAATGTATACTACTACTAATAATAATAATAATAATAATAATAATAATAATAATAATAAATAATAAATGGTGTTAGACCTTATAGCAATATAATGCAGCTGTTGCTACAGATGTTTAAAGAAATGTATTAATTAGATTCATATTTGGTACAGAGGACAATGCACAAGCTTAGAGACTGGGCTTCTGTCCCTCCCCAATAATGGAAATCTATGTGGCAAAGGCTTGCATAGATTTTGTAAAACATTTTTGTCACTTATTCTTTAAAACATTTACAATTGAATGATCTCATTAATGAATGGACGATGTCATAAAATGCCTTTGT
Source organism: Polyodon spathula (assembly GCF_017654505.1). NCBI lineage: Eukaryota > Metazoa > Chordata > Actinopteri > Acipenseriformes > Polyodontidae > Polyodon > Polyodon spathula. The sequence continues at coordinate 13,165,674 of NC_054540.1, forward strand.
ACTGAACATTTTTCAAAACTGTAAGTAGTATTCTTGTTTCTGGAATATAAGCATATAATTTTACTTTTAACGATATCATTTAGTACAGTATGCATTTTTTTGTTTTACTATAACTAGAACAAAGTGTGTGTTCATGTTGGACAGTTATTTTTTGCCCTGTCACCTGTTTTGGCATCTTTATATATCAACAGAAGGCTTAACACATTTTACACATCCCAAAGCATATCTTACTGTACATTAGCCCAGATCAGGCATTCATTCAAAATAGATCACTTGGAACTATTGTGTGCCAAGAGACCACCCTGGTAACATACAGGATTGAAAGGGTGTTCTCCTGAAAATTTGGCCAAACATTTATCCATGATTTCAGATGTCCTCAGGTCTAAAGGAAAGTCATGGACAACTCGAGTGGCACATGTTGCTGTTTTCTTGTTCTGTGTGCAGGGATACTTTGCTTTTTAGATTTAAAAAAAAAAAGCTAAATTGGGAGCAGATGTTATTTGATTAGTTTTCTTGTCCACTTTGACCACAGTTGAATGCATGGTTGCGATATTATCGACACATTAATCTGTGTCAAGATGATGCCACCAGGGGAGATATCAGTTGGGTATAGAAGGTGATTGATAGTTGTAGTTGTAAACAGATGCTCCAAATTTCCATTTTCATCCCTTCTGGCACTGTAATGACAGTTAATCTAGGCTATGGGTTGAGATCACATGACATATGGTACTAAAAGGCTAGAAAAATCAGTGATGTAGTAAAGTGTATCATGGTTTCTATGGTTTCCTTATTTGGAAAGTGAGTCAGATTATATGACAGTGTATGGTCACTTTATGAAGAAAGGGCAAGCGTAGTCTCCGTACCCTCAGTACTTGTATACCACCCAGTGCACCATTAAGGTGGGCATGGTTTGACTCTGAAATTATCGTCTTTCCCCATATCAGTCACCAGCACCTCAGAGTGGGATGTACTCTCCCGAATTAGTGAAATATCTATATATAAATATAGTATATATATATATATATATATATATCTATATATATATATATATATATATATATATATATATATATATATATATATATATATATATATATATATATATATATATATATATATATATGTTGTGTATATATATATATATATATGTATATATATATATATATATATATATATATTATATATATATATATATATATATATATATATATATATATATATATATATATATATATATATATATATATATATATATATATAGATATATATATATATATATATACTTGCATTTTCATTTAGAAAATAAAATATATTAATGAGTTCTCTCGGATGCTACTTGCTTTCACTTTTAAATGTGCTGATGAAATGAACACAGTTTCTAAGTGGATATGAAAATTCTGTTTAGTTGAACAAATACAGTAATATGTAGCTTGTTGCTATCAAATAAGTTGTTAGTTACATTAAAACCAAATAAGTTCTCTTACATATTATATTTTATTTAGATTTTGAAGAATAGCTTTTGAGAAAAAGAAATATACAAAAACACAGTAGTACCAACAATCCATCTAGGGTCCAATTCAATACATTTTTTAGCAGTGAATAAAGCATTTGAGAAAAACCTAGATTTAGTTATGTGTGCAAGGAGTGCATTTGCACAGATAAGTTTGTATGAAGGAATAAATCCCTTCATCTCCATCTCTAACTTTGCAAAGTTATCAAAAAGGTGCACCAGGCAAGAGATATATAGGGAATCTTCTAAAGCCCATTTTCACACTGGCACTGGCTACTTGGCCACAATGCCACGTAGTGTGAAACCACTTAACCTCGGGATGTAGGTCGACACTCTTTGACCCGAGACACACCATGAGCCAGATTGCAGCAGGGATGAATAAGCATTTGCCCTAATCAAGATTTGGGCTGATCATTTAATCCAGAGAAGCTTGGAAGGAGGCGACCATAACAAGCTGCTTCCAGGACATTGCGTGCAGCTCAAAGCTCCTTCAGTATAATAAGGATGTCTACCCATGGTCATACAAGCCTCAGGAAAAGTGTATAGTTGAGATATAAAGACAGACCTGGAGAATGATGTTAAAGCTATTCATGTCATAAACTGTGAATACAATAAACCCACTATACTGGCTTTAATATCAAGGCTGTGGACATGCCTGATATCCCTATGGTTAACTCATAACATCTGTGACAAAATAAAACTAGTCAATTACAAATCACTCCCTATTTTCACAGCAGGATAACTCTGAAATTCACTTTTGTAGTGCTATTAAGCCTGGTGTCAAGAAAGAAAAGCCCTCAAATAGATTTCCTGGTGCTTTGAAGGAATTTGTCATGGAAGTCTTCAAAGTGGTGTTTGGTTTCATGTCTAGCAAATTACATAGGCCTCAGTCTGACTTTATCTCCCATGAGTGCTTTTAGGGGAGTCCTGGTAAACACGTCATGATCAAGCTGAAGAAAGGGGTGCAAATATAAGGTCAAGATGAGTCAGTAAGTAACAAGAAACATGGGTAATGTTCAATGTTAAACCAAAAACTCTTCCTGTAAGTTGTTTATCTGGCTAAGATTAAAGACAAATGCATAGCATGTAATTCTTTAAATGTATTTCCAATCTTTTTGCAGTAAATTACTGATCATTATTTATTAATACGTAATTGTTTTGTTGAATACTGCCCAAATAGGTCCATGAAGTGCTTGTTACATTCTAGAAAGTTATTTCCCAGTCTTTAAGTATGTGCGGTAGTGTCAGGGGTGAAAATCATTTTGAAAACTGTTTTAAAACTTTAGCAGGAGAGAGCCTACAGGTGCTACCTCCCCCTACTTGTGAACATGAAATATTCTTTTACAATGTATTGTTACCTGTTAAGTCTACTATTTCCCACATTCCATTTTGACTTGCTGAACACAGATGTATTTGATAACTGTGTTAAAGTGGACTGCCCAAACTATTTACTGATGCCTTCAATGTTAAAAATGTTGGAGGGTTTTAGACTAACACATACAGGGAAAAAAAAAAAAAAAAAAAATATATATATATATATATATATATATATATATATATATATATATATATATATATATATATATATATATATATATATATATAGTATGTTTTCACAGTTAGAAACACATAATATGTAGATGGCAAAACTGTTGTTCACCTTTTTATTGGTTACTTTGTCCTATTTTCACAGTTAGAAACACAATAATATGTAGATGGCAAACTGTTGTTTCACCTTTTTATTGGTACTTTGCTCCTTTGTTTTTTCTTTGTTTGTTGTTGCTTTAAAAAAAATTGAAGTATTGAACATTTTGAAGACTTTGGAAGAGTTTGTATTCTTGTATTCGATGGGTTTTTATAGAATGCCACATGCACATCTGGAAATAATCCTGTTCCAAACAATTAGTTTGAAAGTGCCATGTATATTTTTTTAGTTTTGAGTCACAAGTGATTTCCCATGCATTGTACTGTTTTACTTTAAAAAACTACACAATTAAGTCAGATTTGTATTGTGATTCTAGGAAATGAAATGTGACCTAGTTGTAATTTTCGTACTTTCTTGTGATTAACCAGTTTTCATCAGTTTCGTGTTTATCACTTGACATTTGTTTATAAGACCCAGATGTCGCAGGATGTTTGCTTATGTCCAAATGTGAACAAAAATGACTGACTATAGTTTTCCTGGTTATCTCACAATCTAGCACCAACTCTGTGACATTTTTTTATGTACTACAGTCAATATTCATTTACAAAAACATGTGACAGTTTACAGAAAATGTACAACCATATCTGACCAGAAATCTACAACATGTAACCTAAAAATAAAATAAAGTGCTTTTACCAATTTCATGTCTTATTGTGACATTCAATCAAACTTTCCAGGGACACATTATATAGTATTTGTATAATGTTCTATTGAATGTTAACACTTAAGTCCAATGCAAAAAGTCCAATGCAAAAGACTTGTCTGGGCATGTTCCACATTAAATCTTTTTGATAAGCAGCTGTTGTATTTGATAAAGTGTAAAAAACTTGAGAACTTTACATAAAGGTGTTGACATTTTTGTTAACTAACTGGCATATTGTGTTTTTCCTCTTGTGTCTTAAAGTTTGACTAAATAGTAGCATATACAGAAAAATAAAACTAAGAACTGTAGGTTTTGATTTAATCCACCCTTTGTGGTTTAACATGAGACATAAGCAGCTGTATGGATAAGGTACTGAGAATGTACTGTAATGACTATTCAGCAACATCGGATGTCTGCCCCATTGCTCACTTGTATCATTGTGTGCAAAAAGCAGCCACTGACATTTTCTTTTTTTTTTTTTAATTGAAACCACTTGTGTTATTTTTCACATTATCATAATTTCTAGACATAAGAACTAGACATCTGTGAATGTTATTTTTTAAATGTACTCAGTGATTCACCATTGTAACTTTAGAGGGAAATTCTAGGTACAGTAGACTCTTCATAGAAATACCTAGATATCTGCTGCTGGATAGAGTTGATGATTTATTGATTGCATTAAATGAGCAATTGATTTTCTTTTATAACTAGGCATGATGAAGCAGTCCAGCACTGTATTATATTGGGGGGGGGGGGGCAGTTTACACTGCTTTTCTAATTAGTTATGCACACTTAGAAAGTGTGGTGCATTATAATGGTTTAATTATTGGAACGCTATCAAAGGGCACACTTTAATCACTGGCAATCCTTGTCGAAGAGAAGGAGATACCTCCAAAACAGATACCTTGTCCTGGAATTGGCATATATGTATATTTCTTTGATGATTGACAAGTGCTTCTTTATGTTGTCCTTGGCTTCCAGGTCCTGACGATATCTGAATACATGACTTTGTGCCAACTGATGCCTGTGTGTGTGCGTGTTAATAGAGGTTTGGGGGATGAGTGATGAATTGCTCATTAAGAATAGCTCCATAACAACCAGATTTGTTTTTCTTCAGCCTGCCAGCAATGAACCAAGGCTGGATTCAAACAATGGGCCAAAAGCTAAAGACATCAGCTCTTTGGTTTTATTCTACAGAACCCACTTCTTATTGTTCTCTTAAATTCAGTGAAGGCCATCTTTGTGCTGAGCCTTATCACAGCTGAAACAACAACTTCTAATATTTTCCATCCGTTAATCATTATGTGTTACAAAAGTTAAATATAGTTCTGTGCATTAAATGATGGGTTTAGAGTTGCACATTCAGGCTGTGATTCTGTCGTACTTAATAAGACAAAGGCTTTGGTTCCAGATTACACAAGACACTTATTAATGTCAACCAAATAACCAGGTCATTCAATTGCCAATCCTGCCTAGGGCTGCAGTCCAAACTCATACATACCATATAATGTAAATATAGTGCATACATACAGTATATGTATAAATCATATTGAAACTTAAAACCTTTTCTAAATTGTAGCTGCACTTGCTACCACTACTGTAAAGGTTAACATTATTATTACTTTTGGGAATTTTTGGGAAAGAACTTAATCATGAATGATAACTATTTGTAATAGATTATTGGTCCAGATATTTTATTCTTGAATGTTTTGTTTGAACATATTTGATAGTAATTGCATTACTTCACAAGAACAGTATGAAGTGGAGAATCTATAAGTCATTCAGGAGAACAGATTTTCACCTCCAGATTTGAAGAAATAAGAAAAATGACAATCACTGAAAAATGATCCAACTTGTTTTGTACATATTGCATATTATTATTATTATTATTATTATTATTATTATTATTATTATTATTAGTAGTAGTAGTAGTAGTATCCTTCAACAAGTATAGGGCAGCCTATGAACAATACATACATGAAATAAACACAACATATTAACATTTTAAACTTCAGATCAATAGAGATCATTAAATATTGAGCATTTAACTGTGTATTATAATAAAGACAGTTATTTCTATTGTCAGTGCCAGTGTATAATGTATCTGACACCAACTCCCGACAGACTGTTCTGTTCTGGTGGGGCCTTGGATAAACAGCAGTTTACAAAAATCTTGTTCTGTTGACAAGAACAGGCCTGTTCTTTAACAGACTTCATAGGTTTTGGGACATGGCTGTGTTTAATGAGCACCAAGACATTTTATTGGTAGTAAATTAGTGCCCTAGTGAGCACAAGGCAGCCAAAAGTATCTTCAAAGCAACTCAAGAACATCTATAAATAGTAATTAAAAAAAATAAATAATTGCCAACAGGCATTTATTTAATGATTAGCAGTTAAGGGTGTATAAAATATAATTTGATTAAAAAGTAGATTAGACACACATGGAATTTATATACAGTACATGTTATTTCTGCTGTATGGTTAAAAGCAAAAAAAAAAAAAGCTCCTGGCATATATACCAATCATTTTAAATGTTGGACTTTAGATCATTAGAAATCTTTAAGTATTGATCATTATAATGCCTTCGAGACGATTTAATGATACATAAAAGCTCCTGGCAACATAAAATAAATATAAATTACCTTCAAAGTTTAGGTACGGTTTAATATTTCAAGTACTGTGAACATCCCGAGTGCAATGCTTTATTTCTGCAAAAGCCAGACTAGTCATTTGAAGCTATTGCACAATAGCATAATGGTATGATTCCTTTGTGCAAAGCAAACCAACTTTGTCCTTGAAGCACCAAAGTGAGAGAAGTGACATTATTGGAATTGTTTTACTGTTTTCATTGAGAATTCATATTTGCGTTATTATTTTGAGTTGTACAGATATACTCTTGACATTGTTTATACCACACCATAATAAGGAATATAAGGTTAACCATAGCAACATTGCATTCTTAGTGAAAATAATCTTGACATATCAATTATAACAGTTGTTTAATTTAATTCATACTGTATCTCCCGCTGAAAACATGAATCCAATTGATGAGAGATGGTGATTAGGGAGTGTGGGATTTGGGTTTAGGAGTCTTGCTCTATATACTCTACACACTACTTTATTGACACAGTGCTATAGTCTGCATTCATTATTCACCCTTGATCCATTATGAGGTTGAAAGCCGAGGTCTGTTTATCAGACATAACCCATAATAAGCCTATTATATATTGTTTCTATTATTAAAATATCCAGTTATATGTGTTTTTTCAATCATTACCAGCCTTTATTTAGTCCATTGTCAATTACACTGAGAAGAGTGAAAAGGTTAATGAAGAGAATACCATTAAGTGGCTGTGGTACGCGACTGATTGTGATGTCACTGTTTTCAATAGTCTGTGCAGTTGAATGGAAAGTAAAGCGGTAAATGTCCGAGTCCGAGTAGACATGGTAACACTTTACTTCAGACGTTTACAGGTAAATGTCAATAATAACCAAGTGTCTTTGGCTAACAACTGAATGGCTTTCTAATCGCCTTTATGCATTTATATAGTTGCCAATATATCCTTCGACAGTAATGATTATTTTGTTAATTGACAATTCATATGCATGAATAAATACATTCTTTGATGATATAGCTGCATTTGCCAATAAGCTTTGATAAATCATAAGAGTACCCGGTAAATGTCTGAAAAGCAATCTATTAATTCATAATTTCAGACATTTACCACCTTACTTGGTAAATGTTGACAGTTAATGGTAAAACTTAAGATTTACCAAATTAGAATTTTTACCTTAACATGTATATTTTTAAATGAAATAATGTAATTGTATCTGCCAAGAAACACATTAAGATGTTAGGAAACATCACAGATGTCATGTCAGATGAAGTCTGTTCTAACCTACAGTACACAGAGCAACCTAAATCTAAGACAGTACACATAATGCTAGCATAATGAATTGAGAAAGGTTTTTCAAAACAGATGCCTACAAACTTATATGAGTATTTTATATCAGGAAAACCTGCTTCTCATGTTGTAATCTATCATTACAATCTAACAACACAATGACTGGCTGACTTATTATGCCGCATTACCGCATTACTAATTTCTTGATTTTGAATCAATAACAAGATATTTACCAACCAATATAATAAACTTTTATTCTGAATATACTGTGTATGCACAAGAATTAACACACCATTTCTAATATTATAGACATTTTTGTTTTGTTTAATAACATTATTATACAAATGTACAGACAATGTATTCCAGGCTTGTCAAGTTCCACAGAACTGTAATATAATAAAAGCACAGTCAAGGGCGATTGAAAGAGAGGCTAGAGTGCTGCTAATTACAGTTAAGGGTCCCTCAGATAAAACACACATCAAACAATCCCAAGAAAACAGTCCAGAAATAAAAGCATGATCCAGACAATCTGCACAGAGAGCACTGACAGCATCAAATTTACTTCCAATCACATTGAAATAGCTGCTCCCAAAGCAAGAGCATGCACTTTTAAGACTTGCTTTTCCACAAAATAAATAAATATAGTACATTACAATCAAATGAATGAGTTACCCATTTTTTGTTATTCACTATGTTTTTGTTTGTTAAAGACTCACTATCATTGTTTCACACTTTGCAAAAAGTATTGCATCAAGTCATGATTCTTCTTTTTGTTAGCTACATTGAGTGAAAAACATGAACAGATTTACATTAAATCAATGTTGTGGTTAACTGTTACTTTTACACAGTTTCGAAATCAAGGGACAAAAGGATTGCTTACACATTGTGCTTTTTTTTTTTTTTACAGTACTGATACCTGTTTAAAAATAAAATACTGTCTCTAAGAAAAATGGCAGTGATGCTGATTAGGTAGTTTAAAAAAACAAAAGCCTTCATACTATGTGAACCATGTTACAAGGCTTCAGATGAAATAATACATGGAAGTATAAATATTATTTTTCATTTCCTTCCACCAATGGTGAAAAAGCCATGCAGCAAGGTGGGAACTATTATATAAATGTAATCCAGCTCTGATTTAATAATGTTGCAACGTGCAACACGTTTAAAAATGTATGGCGCTTAACGTTGTAACTTTTAAAAAAGCAAATGATGATGGTGAATATATATGACTAACATCTTACAGTATAGGGAGGTGGAATGGACAGATATTTTAAAAGTTTGAATCACACTCTTTATAACAGCCAGTGAACAAAATAATATTTGTATAGCCGCCTACAGACAATAAACCATTGATACCCTAGGTACACATTTTTAATGGATTATTTCAAACAATAATTTCTGGGAAAAGGAACACCAAAATATTTATTCTAGAAAGCCTAGAAAGCATTAGCTTATTTTTTGCGGTATCCTTTCCATTGTTTACTGATGCATGTGAAACAACAAATAAAAAAGGACTTACTTCCATTTGATATACTGTATGCAGAAATATGTGTGTCAATCAGTCAGATGCATGGCTGAGAACTGGTATTCCATCTGTGAACTGTGGTCCAACTTCTTCATGAAGAATATTTTAATAGGGCAAGATACTAGAATATTCTACCACTGGTTTTAATTAAGCTGCAATCATATTGTGAAATAATATGAAAGACTGTGTCTCTCTGTACTTTACAACAGGATGATGGGACTTTAATGTAAACATGGAGAGCAAATGCTGTAGGATACAGACAAACTGGTTTCCTGAGATTCTAACAATTAAGAAAAGTACTGTAAAAAATACATTAGATAGGTAAGTCATTCCAACCAAGCATTTGGGTGAAGGAAGATCTGAACTCTAAAGAAATACTTTTATTTAGCTGAAGAGTTGTGTAACTTTAGCTGACTTTAGGAACAAAATCATTTGAACTTTTAAACAGGTGATCGCTAGTTAGCTGATCATACATTTAACGGATCATGTGGTACACTTTGTAAAAAAGGGTTATGTTTACAAGAAACCAGTTTTGTTTTTAGTTTTTTACACTTCCATGTATAATTAAATTGCATTTCTTATTAAATACTTATTTAGATTTTTCTGAAAAGTGACAGCATTGAGGTTGAACTGTTTTCTTTAGGACCAGCAATGTCCAGGTGCCACATGAATATCCATCCATAGCGTGTAAATCTGCTTCCCTTACAAAATGAACGTGAGTTTGTCTTCAAACTAGGAACTTTGAAACCTCTTGGAATGGACATTCTATTCTAACAATCATAACATCATCCATTTTCTTAGTACACAGCTGAAGAAACATCCTAAAATATGTTTAACCATTTAAACATTGTGCACAAAAACCCTACTCTAATTAAATAATAAAAAAAGCACACTTCTGTTTTGGGTCTCAGCTTTATTGATATTTATTGAAGATGGTGTTCTCATGCATGGACATGATTTGCACAACACTAAGTGAGTCCAATAAAACATCTTTCTTTTGAACACATCATCAATAAAATATAAACAGCGTATGAATTGGCTTTCAGTCAATTTGTGACAGATGAAAAATCTAGCCCTTTATTTATTATTATTATTATTATTATTTATTATTATTATTATTATTATTATTCAGTGTACTAACAAAATATGTTAAAAAATGCCATAATTATTATAATTTTTTTATTTGGTTCAAAATTTTAAAGTTCAAAGTGAGTTTCAAGATTCTAAGTTTAGTGGACATCTGTCTATAGAATAATTGCAATTGAACTTGCAATGGCAGTAATTTGTATTTGGAAGTACACAACTAGCCTATACAGTGGCTTTTGTATACTTTACCTTAACACAGTTACTAAGTGTATTTCCAATCACTGTTCTGTGATTGAGAAGATAGCGTTGAAGTAAATAACGGGCTACATAGTCAGTTGATTTAAACCAGGGATTGGCAAGTTTTTTCAAACCAGATATTTGACCCAACCATGTTCTTAACTGTCTAACTGAACTAATTAAACCTCCTAGGTCTCAAAGGCCTTAATTCATTTATGGTGTCGTTATAGTTGAGAATAGTTATGGCACCGCCATTATTTGGATTTAATTCAAGCTCTGGAGTAGAATAGCTCTTCAGGATTGGAGTTAATCATCCTTGATCTACGAGCTGCAGATCTAAATATTGTCTGTTTGGATCAACTGAACGGTCTTTGTTGTGTGTGTGTGTGTGTGTGTGTGTCTCTCTCTCTATCTATATATATATATATATATATATATATATATATATATATATATATATATATATATATATATATATATCATGACATTTTTTTTCTGGCTGCAGTTTTGTGTGTACCTGTTGTAGCTTTTTGAATTTGGAAAAGCATTATTATTTGTTCAGATAAAACAATACAAAAAAAGCATTGCATGGTGGCAAAATGAAAATGGGCATTACTATACTATCAACAATGATTAAATGCTTGTTAGATTTTTCAATATATATTCATTTGACTTTATTTAGAATTCAGTTATAAAGGGTAAACAAGGGCGACTTTACAAATTCCTTTTATTTTAATTTGAAACATATTTCAATAACTTAATGTTACACAGGACCAAAGATGATAATTTGATGCAAAATTTTAAAAGATTGTCATAAATACTCTTTAAAAATAGTAGGGTTTTCATATACATCATTTAAGTCACAGTACACAAGCAGTTGATATAAAAATGATGGTGCAACAAATTCAATCAAATTAAATAAAGGGCAAATCTTACCGACAATATTAGGTAGTAAAGCATGAACATTTTCTTTTAGCCTGTTTATAGCACAGTATGTTCAGGTACACAACAGATGTTTAGGACTCAATGAGTTACATTGCACTGTGCCGTTTCCACACAACACTAACCACTCAGTTGCCTTTTGCAAGATAAAACAATCTACAATCAAACAGAATAGATACAAATCAAAAATAAACAAACAGCAGCATCATGCAAATGTACACCTGGTAGCCAAAAAGCCATTGACACAAAAATACATTTTCATTCACAAGCTTTTAGAATGATAAGAAGGGTCTGACCAGCTCTAAGTATGTATCACATTGCAAACACATGGACTGAATGGGCAGTAGATTTACTCCCTTTAGCAGGAATAAACAAGACGTGAGAAAGTCTTAACTGCTCAGGTGACCTGAAAAAACCTAAGCAGAAAGAGGCTTTGTAATTACAGTAGAGGTTTACCAGCTAATCAAAAAGTGCATGTCAAAATTTGAAATACAATTCTGTTTGTCAATAACAATGTTTATGAAAAGAGAATGGCAAGTAACTAATTAAAAGAATAAATCGGATATGTTGCTTGAGGTTTACAAGGAATTGAACTGCAAGATTAAGGAGTAGACTGACTAGATTATCTGCATTATGGAAGCAAAACTTATAAATAATAAAAAAAACGACATCATACTATCTCCCCCCAAATTGAAGAAAATTTTCCATCTAGAATTCATATTACCAGTGTTGGAAAAAATACAAATCCTTACCAATTTATCTGATCAGAAATGCTGACTGTTATTATGTTTGTAACTACAAGAAGCCCCTCAATACAGCTAAAGATTATCAACTGTGTTTATTGGTAAAATTGAAGAAATTATATTTAAGTTAAAATGCTGGTAAAAAAATAAATAAATACAAAAATAAAAAATTACAATCAAAATATAAGATGGGATTGAAATGCTTGTGATCTTGAAAGGGTGTGTGCCAAATTACCATATGCATGAGACAGTTTTTCATCTTTGGAAAAGTATTGTAGACACACTCAGCACTGTCTTGTTCAATACATTTAAGGCAAACACCATTTAGTAAACATGACGCATGTTTAGCTACTGGAAAAATAAATAAATAAAATAAATTCTGCGTCTGTAAGAACATATCTTAGTAAATCTACCCCAAATGGTGATGCATTTCGTATGGGTTTATTTATATAAAATCAAGCAACCGACTACTATTTTATTGTTGTTTGGTTTTGACAACAGGAAAAGTATTCATGAATTCATCACTGATGCTGCTTTAAGTGTGGAACCATCACCACTCTTCATATGTGTTTGTAAGCTCTCTGAAATGGGCTATATGCTCCTTTTTATTTAGAAGAGAAATCTGCCATGCTTATTTTTACACTTTACAACAGCGTGTAATCAATTGCTAGCCTTCAGAACCCTAAATTAAAAAAAATACTAACAAAACAGTTACTAGGGGCAACACTTTAAGTTTTTATTTTATTAAGTGGACCTAAAAAATATATATATATATATATATATATAATATTATATATTAATATATATCTATATATATATATATATATATTTATCCTATTTGAAAAAACTTTTTTCTTCGAGGAGCCTCTGGTGATAATATCAAATGAAGTAGTTTTCCCCAAAAGTTTCCTTCCAAAAATCAGACAGACCATACTTCTGCCTTTGTAGGGGCATTCAGCTTCAGATGGCATGACATTCAATGATGTTCTTCATTCAAAGGTCAGTGGCTTTCCCAGGCAAAATTACTCCAGGGTATGGACATCATCAGTCATCTACTTCCTGGGTCATTTTTTTCTTTTGTTTTCATCAACCCCTGTCAACATAAAATTTCAGAAACAAAATTTGGCAGGATCTTGAAATGTATGCAGATAGGGTCTTGGACTATTTCTGGGGTCATGATGGGTAATGTCTTGATCCAGTTAAGAGCCAAAGCAGCACAAGTTGGATTCCAATCATGGACCACAGTGATGGGCTCAAACCAGAGACCCCACCACAGTCAGAATCATCCTCCTGTCACCAAGATGTAAGAAAGTCAAAATTAATAACAATTAAGAGTGAAGTATCATGTATGCCACATGATGTATGATTTAATACTAAACCTTCCCTACCAACTTTAATTCTTTACTTTAAGTAGTAACTTGGTTTATTTGGGTCTGTCTTGTCATAAGGGATTCCCACCATGGTAATTTAGAAGCTATTGAATAGCCTGCTATAGGCAAGATAGCAGATATTCTGTACACCGCTGCACGCTAGTAACACTGCATTACTTAGAAACATGAGGTATGACTAGAATGCAACATCTTATAGACCAGTGGTACTCAATTCTGGCCCTCGAGATCCATTTCAGTCCTGGTTTTTATTCCAACCAGGTCCTAAATTAGTTAATTGCCTCTTAGCAGCTTCGATTAACTACATTAGAACCTGCTTAGAATAAAAACCTGGACTGGACTGGATCACGAGGGCCAGAGTTGAGTACCACTGGTATAGATTATACCTTGCATTGGAAACAGAAGCCTAGATGCCTATTCTTAAGATATGATAAATATTGCCCGGTTTAAAATGTGAAGGCACATTACCAAAAAAAAAGGTCACTGCCACCGATGACTGGGCATGCTCAAATATTACTTCTGCACCAAGCCCAAAGGGTCACACAATCAGTCCCCTCAGAAATTTTAGACATTTTAAATAAACAATTAAATCACAAACACATGTGTTTATGAAAAAGCAAGAATGAAACTGAAATAAATGGGCGTTACTTTTAGGTTAATTGAGAACAAAAGCAATGCAAACTATGAGATGTCAGTGCTTGCGTTAGTTTTGTTAGTATTTGAAATCTTAGACAGTTGTATATATTTTTTTACCTTTAAAATGTACCGTTTGTTACTAAACGTAAGACAAAACTTTCTGCAAACCAAAATTACTAGTGCTAGTATATACATGTCTACGTGTCCTACCCAGCCTGAATTAAAAAAGAAAAAGAAAAAAGAAAAGAAAATAACTGACCCTTTACACCACATGAAAACTTGCAGTAAAATGAGGAGAGGAGTTGACACCATGGCAGAGGCACGACTTGTTGTGCATATAGGCTCATCCTATTAATAACGGGCATAAGTAGCGAGTAGAAAATGAGGAAAGAAACACAAAAAAGACATACAAGATGAGAAATCATGCAGTTTTTTGGCCGGCAGTCAGAAAGTTAATGTGAGAGAGAGAGAGAGAGAGAGAGAGAGAGAGAGAGAGAGAGAGAGAGAGAGAGAGAGAGAGAGAGAGAGAGAGAGAGAGAGAGAGAGAGAGAGAGAGAGCATCCATCTAAAGCAGAGAGTCAGAGTGAGTATTACAAAAAATTAAAAAAAAGATTTACACCATTACAAAAAACTAAGACCACAAGTAAAACACTGCTATGCAAACACATCAAGCCAGTGAGCAAGTGTTGTGCTTTCACATAAAAGACTTGTATACGAACACACCATTATACATTTCTCTGTGTGACTTTGGATTTTTGCTAATTAGAATTTGAACAAATTAGATGTGCAACAAATTATCTTTAACCTCAGAAGATAAAATATAGATTTAGGGAGGGTGTAGTACCATGCCCTGACAGGAATATATCAATTTGTATCAGGAATTTTATAATGATTAAATATTATGCAAAAAGTTTAAGGTGACATTATTAAAATGTTTCCTCAGAATAATGTAGTTGTTATGTGCTTTGAAAAAACAAATAGCCATTTAGTTTTATACAAAATAATTTAGAATTAAATATAGTGTTGGGGGATATCAGCTACTCATCAAAAAAACATGCTAGTATCTGCCATTTTGAAATGCTCAATGTGTTCTTACTTAAAACGGTTTACTGCACATATAGCTTAATTTACAATTGCTCATGGTGCAAAGGCAGAAGCCAGAATGGGTCTGTGGTCAAGAAGCAGCTAGAGATTATCATGCTAAATCTTATCAAATTCATGAGAAGTTCGCAATGTCTCCTATTTGAAGAAGCATGGTGCTCACTTTCTTGTACTTAAACCTATATCATGACCCTTTTGTGTGAAAGCTCAATATATTAATATACAGAAAAGGCAGATAAAAAGGCAGCCATTATTTAGATCATCATAGCACATTAATAAAGTATGGCCCAAAGCACATATACTGTGAAAATGATAACTAAATCAAGTTTCTTCAAAAAGCAAAATGTAGTTGCGTGTATATCGTTTCTTAAAAGAAAATATCTTATTCATAAAAGGTATGTGTATACTTTTTCATATTGCTGCAACTTACATTGTCATCGTTGTCAAAACAGACTTCAGGTCCTTTCCTATGCCTAGGGTTTTGAGCTAACTCACAAGGGTTTGGACCATCAGCTGAAATATTTAGTTAAGGAAACATACATTGTTTCACTTTTAGTAATAAACAGTGTAATTAATATATATATATATATTTTATTAACAGCACACTTTAGAACCCTGGATCTACCAAATCAGATATTTACAATATTATATTTTTATGAAATTCTTAAACATAACAGTTGGAATGCTAAATGCTACCAGCTTTAATTCCATGGCTTCAATACGCAGGATACATATACATTGATTTTCCTCTATGTCACAGGCAGTAACTGTTAAAATACAATGTAGGCCCAATCCATCTTACTGCACAAACAAAGTGTCTTCTGCTACACAGTACAGGACAGAATGTAGCACTGGTAAAGGATACATGGCTGTTCTGCTTGAATCAATGGTTTTGAGTCACAGGCCAGACAGGTCACTTTGCTGTCAACAATCAGGAATACTAAGTTTGTGTTCGCCAGCTTTTCTGCGTGGTATATTCTGGAAAAAAAAGAGAAATACTCAAACAATAAAGCCATGCTTAAAACATAATGCTGTTCAATATAATTTTAGACACTACTATTGTAGTAGCCTTTGAACGCTCATATTGCAATATTAGTGGTTCTATATAAAGTGCCTAGAAAGGTTATGTTTGGCAATTAAATAGATAAAACACAGATAAACCCATGGGTAGACAGGTGAAGCAGTATGACATAAGTAGTTGACAAGAGCACAAATGCAGATGCAGAATATTCTTTCTTTCTGTTCTCAGAGTTCAGTGCTATGCAATGCAAAACAATATGCATAGAAACAAAAGAAAATATCTTGGTCCACAGTTGTGACAGTCTGGTTCATCTTTAACTATGGGAGAATAACACATCAATTCTATCAGTATAACCCAAGAAACAAAAATCTATTTATTCTTACAGACATGTAGAAAAACTATTTTCCAATGAATTGCAATAGTACTTGACTAGTCACAAATTATTGTATATACAAACGTGCATAGTAAAATCTACCTGGAACAGTTTCCACAGTCTAGGACTCCATGAAATGATTTTATATTATTGGAAAAGAAATATTGAGTCTGCTCGGTAATACAGCTTTTCTTTGACAGAGCTGCTATCTCTTCTTCAATGTCAGCTGTTCGAAATAAAAAGAGATATGACTGATTAATAAGGACAATATGTAACAATTCTTCCAGAGAAAGAGATTCTTTGCCAGTAGGCATTGCCTGGTCTCTCAGTGGTTCACTGGGATTGGTAATGATGGCTGCTACCATACACTGAAAGTTAAAATTGGCATAGCTAATTGAAAAGGAAAGGTATTGCACTGTGTTCAATCCAAGAGGATGAACTAAATTGTAACAGAGAGATTATTCTAACAGAAGGAACTTCTCCAAATTGAAATAAACTGGCAATTGTTTTAATAGTCAAAAATGAGACTGTGCACTATTTCTTTATTGACTAGTTAAAACAGGGCTGAGGATTTCGTCCATTCCCAATGTCACTTTGTCAATGATACTCTTCAAGTAAGTCTGTATATAGCCATAGAAAATGTACAGAATTTAAAATGTCAGTCATCACCAAAGGACACAGCAAATGTTATTTAAAGAGTCAAAGACTTTTTAGATGTCAGGGAACTAACCCTAACCTGGATTTCACTATAACATTAAACACTAATTATCTTTAAAAAAAAAAAAAATCTTGCTCAGGAACAATGCAGAACCTTTTAAACAATACAATGCTTGCACATACATCGTTTACCAGCAACACGGTGCAGTGGTTAGCACATCCGCTGTAGATGGAAGTCATGCATTCCTGTTACTGGTGGTAAGAGGACAATTAAATGCAGAATACAGTAAGTTAAAGTTTAATGAACAATTAAATACATTCCAACCCACCTGCTTCTAGAAAATTTGGGAAAGTAATGCTTAAAAATAACTGCTGCAATATTGACCTGCAACACAAAAATGAAATTGCCTTTAATACCGTTATCCTTTATTGCAGCATTTTTAGTTTTTCTATTTTTGATTTGATTTTTTGTTCTTGGAAATAATAATAATAATAATAATAATAATAATAATAATAATAATAATAATAATATGACTTACCATGCAGCTGCAGAAGCCCACCAGCTGATGTTTAAAATATCTGCTATTGTAGGCTAAGGGAAAGAAAGAAAACAGAAGTAATTCAATAAGCATGTTTATTTGATTTTATTTTTATTTCCCACCACTAAACAATAAATAAATAAATAAATAAATAAATAAATCCCAAACAGTCAGCAGCTAAAACAAAATCCAACGATAGATATTTTACTATTTTTTAAAAGAGCCGCCCTCTATTTATTTCCCTTTATATTTAACTATTAGAGATGTTTGGCACCGTCAGATGTGCATAGCTAAAACCGTACATTTCAGAAATGTACTACTTATACAACAATAAACCTTACAAAAAATATCAAATTAAAAAAAAAAAAAAAAAAAAAAACTAGAAATGTCCCATTGTTTATTAAGTAATAATAATAATAATAATAATAATAATAATAATAATAATAATAATAATAATAATAATAAATCATGCAGTCTGTTTCAATTATTAAAATACTATCTGATTTCAATCACTCAGTAGGTTCTTTCCTGATAAAATATCATTCATTGCCCAGAATGGTTAGGATTAAGTTCAGATGTTCTTTTAGGAATACAGTTTGCACTTACCACAAAGACAGAACGCAGACCAGCTGCAGCCTTGGTATCTCTCTCTGGATCACACACAGACTGGTAATCGTAAGACTTATTAAACGAATACAGAGGCACCTCTATAAGGTTCCTCATGAAACTGGGGTCAATCTCTCCAAAGAACCTGCCAATCTGCACAAAAATAACATGTATGTATTGTAACTGTATCTTCATACTAGTGGTTTCTTATGTTTAGACCTATTTCTGGGCATATTGAAAATGCAGATGGGCTCTTTCTTTATTTCTTTAGAGTGCCCAATTATTTCACTCCTGTTTTTCTCCCAAATTCAGAATGTCTAGGTCAGTAGGCATCCTTTGACCAAGCCAATTGCCTTTTTACACCAAGAAATTCTATATCAGATAACCACAAGCAACCACTCCCTAGAGGACAAAGACCATTCCTGCAGATTACTAGGTGCCTGATCATTAGGAGGACACAGAGCCAATGCACATTCTGTGGAATCCATCCAAAGAGCTGCTTTATGTACCTATGATTATACTGATCAGCCAAATGGTGTCAAAATAGTTTACATTTTTATTTTAAGATATGTAAAAAGTTGACATTCTAAGATTCTATTTTAAATTTACGGCGCACAGTTTGGATGTATTTTTTCACATTTTTGCACTACTGCTTTTTTTTGTAATGAAGTGGCTTTCAGCCTACACAGTAGAACCTCAGCGTTACGAACACCAGAATGAAGGCTGTTCATAAGTCTGAAATGTCCTTAACTCTGAAAATCACTTTTCATAATGAACGTGTACGCCTGCCATCTACACCCTCAATCTTGTGAATAATACAAGGATACAGCACAGTAATACAATACTCACATTGTTATGGCTCTAAAGTCTTTAAAGCAATACTACAAATAGAAAAATGCTAAATTGAACTTACTATTGAAATTGTAACTAGCAAAAACACAGATTTAAACAACCAGGAAAATGTTGGTTAACGTAATGCTTGTTTTTAAACAAAATGCATTAGCTTGCTCAGTCGGTCAGCCTTCTTTGGCGTGAAAAAACAAAAAACAAAACTGTACTTTGTTTAAAACTAAATTGTTCCTAGTAAAATTCCGTACTTGCTTTGAAATCTGCCTCACCTTTGTCTGGATATATTTCTTAGTATAGTAATTTTGCCTTCATGACCAGCACATCACTAATAGGAGTGCCTATCTGGTTGCATTGCATGCATTGCTGAATTATTCTGGCTAAAAGTGGGGCGCTCGGTAGATCGGTAAGTTGGTAAGTTTGTCGTTTGTAACTGAGGTTCTACTGTATTTCCTACTGACTTCACTGAGGAAGGAGCTGCTTTTGTTGCCATAGGAAGAAAAAAACACTATTACCCAAGTATACTTTATCATTGAACCTATCCACACAATTTCAGAATTTAAGACAAGTTCCTTTACCTCAAAGTAAATGTACAGTAATGTTATTTTGATGCTTAGAAATCCAAATCCTTCAAGCTTACCTGTGAGATATACTCATCCTGATTAGACATCAAGAGGAATCCACCATCATCCAGAATCACACAGTCTACATACTGAAAGGAAAGGCAAACAACTCTGGTTTTACTACAAATGGCAGGACAATCAGATGAAAACTGAGTTGTTATGATGTATACAATTATAAAATGTCATACCTTGTTGTTTTTCTCACAGTCACATATCTCACTTGTGCACTGCAGTAAACAATAAAATACTGAAATTCAGCGACATGAATGTTCTACAATAAGTAGGTACAATATATTTAATAAAATATGTGTGTAATGTTCAGGTTAAACTCTTCTTGTTCTACTTAAGTGTCTACAGTACACTTTCTCAAATATACACAGACTCAAATATAACACTGTAGATGTATATTATTACTCTACATTTGAAGTCTCTTCACTCAATCAAGATACGTGTGTGGAAGACATTTTCATAAAACAGAGATATACACAAATGTTATAAATCCTTTGGGTTAAATCTGAGGTCATTCTATATTGATCTAATTATCTAAATACATTATTTCTTACATCTGTCCTCATTGTGGCTTTTGTGAAGTTCTCCATCCAGGTAGTGACATTAATCTTTACTCCAACAACTGTTAAAAAAATCAAAACACTCAATCAATAACAAATATAGATATAAGTGACCATTTACAATTTTCTACAGATATAATGGTGTTAAAAATTCAACGAAACATGACTTCAGTCATCTTGGAAGAGAGTTGTGTTTTCCTTTGAAGAGTGGTTAGTGCACTGTATCAGTCCCTGTGGCAGGCTGGCGAGTGGATAGAGGCCCAGAGACAGACTGCAGTTCAAAAAATAACTATTTTAAAAATAAACACAAAATGAAAGGGCACAAGGGCACTTCGGTCATCTTGGAAAACAAAACTTACAAAAATAAAACAGTTTCCAGGCTGGGCGATTTCACTGGATTCAAACTTTCTAAACAACCCAAAAAAACCAACCTGCTTCCTCAGCTCCTTCTCCCCAAATGAGAAGCAGAGGCCTCCTTTTATATCAGGTGGCTGGGCGCTGATTGATCGTTAATCAACCTAATCAACTAATCAACCCCAGCCACCTGAACATAATAAACCCAGGCAGGTAGGGGAAGTTAACCCCATCCCTGCCAATTTCTAAAGAGCAGAGCTTTGCTCTGCCACAGTCCCTCATTTAAATACCACCTCACAGTTCTAGTGTCCAGTGGATTAGTTACTGAGAGAGCAATTTGGTTTTAAATCCTCTGTGTGCGAGTGTATTCTTTGACTCTTGCATATATCTGTACCTGTCTTTTATAGTCAAATGTGAGGATAACCATAAAGATTAAAAATAATGAATGGGAAGCCAAAAAAAAAAAAAATGGTACACATTTTATACAGAACGAAATCATAACATAATAAACTTTTTTAGGCTTTTTAACACGGAAGCAACAATGTGTATCATAGAAATTTTTAAAAAAGAGTAAGTATAACAAAGTATAAAAACATAGTATACCTACCAGCAGGCTTTAGTAGTTTACCATCCACTGTAATTTCAACTGCTCTGCTCACCACTATACCGGAATCAAACCCATTCACACCGATTTCTGAATCTGAAGAGAGGAAAAATGATCACCTTAAAACCTGCTGCTGTGTTATTCTATTTACAAACACACACACACAGGTGTAACAGTTTAGCAGATGCAGTTTACAGCTTTCCTATCAGCCTTATTTTAGTCACTCTACTGTTGAAACTGAGGAAAACTGGGACTGTTGAAAAATGTGTGTTCAACTATGGATATGTGCCATGTTGAAAGTTTCCGAGTTTCAAGTGTGTTTATTTAGTGTTTTGAAGTATGGACGAAGCCTGCATCTAAATGGAAATCTGTGTGTTAACTTTCTTTAACATTGTACATAGCTTTCGCCATCATGTCTTAAACCTTTAAAGTAAAAAAACAAAAAGCAAATTAACAAGTCTAGGACACAAGTTAAGTTTGTGCATTTGATTTGGTTTCATATAGTTCTAATTTTGGAATTACGACTGAACATTCTAAAATTATGAATGAAAGGTTATAAAGAATATACATTCTAATCATATAAAAAGGGAATAATGAAAATAATATAAATTATTGTGCAATTAAAATAGAAAAAAATAATACAATACGTGTATACTGTTGCCTGTAAAATATATTGATATTGTAAATAGGTAATTAATTTTATGAAAATCAACGCAAAAAAAAAGAAACCCCAAAGCATTTACCCAAGGGGTTGACAGCATTAGATAATGGTCTGTCCTTGTCTTAAGTACTGCAGATGGTCCTGCTTGTGCTAGTGATGCAAGGGAATTGTGTGTTCCCTTTCAATATGGTGCAGACTCTCACATACAAAACAACCTTTTGACAAAGGCTATAATGTGACTGCAGGTCCGATCTGTATTTTCACGCACACTTCGTAAAATGGCTTTTCTGTTTCTCTGTGGATTCATTTTCTTTACATGTGAGTTTGGTCACTTGCCACCTATTCATGGATGTCTCTGCTTTTTATAAGGGTCAACTACCTTGTTAATTGAGTTATTCATTGTGAAACTAACATTATTACTGGATGATCTTAATTGGCTGGATGTTAACAAACAAACAAAAAAAAAATCATATTTGAGCAGTCACTTAAGATCAAACTTGGATGTAAGGGACTGCATCTAAAGGTCAGTTAATTATGATAAAAGCAAAGTTGCCTTACGCTTGTTTTGATTAGAACAGAAGACTCGACCCTGCGGTATCTAATACATGGAGAATCTCTGATTCAGAATTATGCCTTACTGTTGAAGTATGGTGCAGTGAAGATATAAAATGGATTATCCAGGCTCCTCTTGTAAAAGCTTGCTTCATATGTCTCTGCATCTTCTGTCCAATCCTCCCCAGCACTTGAAAAAAGAAAAGAAAAAAAAAAAGTTAGTGCATTCCTACACAGGTTTCATGTTTTTCAATATTCGAAAGAAGACATACCCATGTCTTGTGAAATTATACATAACAATAAAAACCATATGTAACAGTGGAGATGTGTGTTTGCTGCTTGATTCGCAGGAGATCGTGATGGAGGACGGCATTGATATGGCCCACAGACACAGAGGTTTTATTTACAAATGCACAGCTCACATGACACTACCAGCAATGGTAGCTTACGGAGGACTTAGATATAAATGTACAAAAAGCAAAAATAAAACACTGTACAGAAAACTGCAAATAAAAGTTGCCGTGAACACTTCTAGCACTACTTCACTAATAAATGAAATGGAGATCCCGCTTATACACCTTGCTACAGTTTCATGGGATCTCAAACCCCTGAGATAATCCTTAGTTATTATACAAGTAAACAAACCCTGACCTCAGTTACACACACAATGGTCGTGGTTTCGGTTCCTTTAACAATTAAATCCCAACCCCGGTTTACTAAATTTAAATAAATAGATAGGACAGCAAGGAAGCACAATATTTTACATTGACAGACAACAGAGGGCATGTGCACTACAAGAACAGAGACTTTCTTTCAATAAGCAGGCAAAAGGTAAAATACATGAATACTGTATTTACACATTTTCTGGCAGATTGATTTGGAACAATGATTAAACATGGTGAACGATAACATTCAAGGTCCTTCATCAGAGATTTAAGCCCTTGTATTGACCAATCAGGTTAAAGGAAATCTCTGATCCATTTTCTAATTCATTATAATGTCTCAAACTAGTTAAGCACGTACATTATCAGGCAGCGATACCGATACCTTGTTTCAGGTCTGCCAATAGTAGTGACTTATTTCAATCACAGAAACAAAGCAAGTTAAGTTTAAACAGCAGTTAACTTGTTTAAAGTTGCACATGTGCACACACACACGCGCACACACACACGCGTGCGCACACACACACACACACACACACACACACACAGCACTAGCAACAAAGAGGGAAAGGAAGGACAGACATACAAATATAGATACAGACGTGGTGTTGCTACAGTCCTTGTGAAAATAAATGTAGTACTCCATTGTATCTGCAAAATAGGATTTCTTTTTTTAAATTCCTATATTTGGTTATTATTAATTTACGAATAATATTGTTAGTTTTTTATGTTTTGTCATTTTTCATCGTCTTTTTTCTTTTATTTTACTTTTCTTTCTTTGATTTCATCTTTCTATGTCAAATGTCAGTCCAAGCGCATGCAGTTGCTACTTACCTCTACTTTGCTTTTTATAGTGTGTTCAATTCTTAAAGTTACCGATGGCACCACTAAATAAACCTGGTTTCAGCAGGACTTAATGCAGTACTCAATTGTCTATTAAGGACCCCACTGCACTGTCATCAGAATCACTTTGGCGAATATGTTAATACCACACCCCGAAATTTAAGCCGACATGTGGCGATGGGGCAGGTGCTATATAACGGCGCAGGACATGTCTTCAGAAACAGCGCAGTGGGTTTTTTTTTTTATGTCTCTGCTCCATTTTTGTGCCACAGAATCGAGGGGCAAGCGCTATTTGTGCTGTAATCAGAATACAGCACATGTTGATCGGATCAACAGGATTTCAGCTTTTAGAGTTCTTGGTCCGGGTAGCATGGACCATGGTACCATGGTAGCTTGTTATGGCCTTGCGGCAGCCCTGAGGTGTATAATTGGGACCTTTTCATAGCTGAAGCCATGCTGGAACACACCTACCTCCTGATCAGGACTAATGAGACTAATAAGGGAAATTATACAGTATGTACTTTCTTATGTATATTTCATATTTTGTTCTCGGAGCTATCTTTGATTGAGATATATAACAGATTAAGACAGTTTGACAGGATATCCTTTTAAAGATTGAAAAAGAATATTGTACACTACCTTTTTGGGTAAATTCTTGTAATTCCACCATCAGTAGCGACAAACCTGGCAAGAACTCCTTGGCTACATTTCAAAAGAAAACAAACATTTATTAGAGAACTTAATTTTCCATTACATTTGAACTCCAGGCTGTTTATCTAGGTAGAATACTTTTACTAATTGGGCTTGATGGATGTTATACATCAAGCACATTGGCTTAGCAAAATACTGTGAGGCTCAGCCATTTCAATCATTTCAATATTTCATGAAGGATAACAGACTTACGGAGATTGCTTTTTCCAGTACTGCACCAATTCGTTTGAAAAGCCAGCATCAAGTAAGAGTCGGTTAACTAGTGTAACGTTGCCTGAAATAACATGGAACATTTAATAAACAGAACTGCATTTTATTTTGCTGGCACACCTCTCTGTATAGCAAGGCATGATGTTTCCAGCATATGCTTTAAGAATTATTTATAAATGTATTTGTTACATACAAGATGGATGATTGGGTGACTTCCTGTCAATAAAATCATTGAATTCCAAGAGAAATTGGGTTTTGTTGCTTGACAGTTTCATGTCCTTGCAGTATTCCCTAAAAATGTAAATCCTGTGTTAGTCCTCCCATAACAAGTCATGATATTTACAGGAGACATTCTCGTTAATACTAATTTTAAAGGACCAGCCAACAAAGTTTGCATTATACCACTAATTCGTATTATCATGAGTAGCCTATAAGCCAAAAGTATATTGTCAGTTTTTATTTAAGTTAGTCAGGGGTGCAGTGCTAAATTGTGCACAATTAAAAACCACCTGCACATTAACAGAATAGGTGTGTTTCCTATTCCTATACAGATGTTCAGAATGAGCTGGAGGGGTTAGCGGCACATGTGTGCAGTCTATTGCTTCCAACACTTTGGGGAAACCAGAAATGTCATAGAAAATTGTTTTCAAGGCTTGTAAGTACACCCTGCTTTTAGGGAAAAATAGATATTTGGCTGTTTGCCTCAAAAAATGCATTGAGCACACCTGGCAACGCACTATAAAAAGACAGACTGGGAAATGCCAGCAAAAATTGTGACTGTTTAAAACGTGCTTTCAAAAGTTCTTAACAAATTTATGCAATTATAAGTGTTGCAATTGCCTGCAACTTTAGTAGATCTCATTATAATATGTGTGAACCCTCATTTGCACTATCTTCGCCCCCTTTTTATGAATATATGCAGGAACACCCATAATTACATATTCATCTATGCTTGAACCACAAAGCATTCCTTAAAAAGTTACAAATAGCACTGTGCTTGTCTAGTGTATTTCACCCAAGACTTCCCACTTGACAAACACAACACTTTAGGAAACCTACCCCTTAGTGTTTTAAAATTCTCATTGAAAAAAATCCTTGAACTCAAGTAGCCAAAATCACTCCAGCAGTCCACCCCAACTCTAACACATTTACAAAGAATATTCATAATAAACAATCACATACTGTGCTTCAAATAGATGTTATTTAAGAGTAAAAGGAAAATATGAAACAAAGAATGTCATTATAGCATCATATTTTGACTTCAGTACATTTAAATAAGTCACGCTTTATCACAGGATTGCCTATTGCAAATATAATTTTTCTTCTGCAGAAAATAGTTTTCTTCTGCAGAATAATAATTGATTAGCAATAGGGCATAGTTACCTTGGTGCAATTGATGTGTAACCATATTCGTCAAAATGATCAAGTTGCAGGGTTTCGGAAACTGCAAAAACAAAGTCTAAAGTTAGACATCTCCATTGCAGAGCAAAGGAAATTTGCAATAGGTTATCCATTTTACAAGACAATGCTCTCCATATGCTTCGTATGCACAAGGGTTAGTTTCATTAATATTATTTCCTTAATGGACGAATTAATAAATTAATGAAAAAAATGAATGAATGAACTAATCAAAATATGTAGACATGCATTCATATAAATACCAAATTAAGTTTATTAATATATAGCAAATGGTTCTCCATAACTTGGTTGACCATCACCCTTCAAAATAACATAAACACCTGGATAATCCATGTCTTCAAAGTTTCAATTAGACTGCAGACGTAGGCATTTAATTGTCCAGATGGTTACAATCCGCAAACATCCCAATTAGGTTCAATCTTCCAGTAAATAATTCCCCAGAAGCTGTTACTTTGTTTAGCTATAGAATGGAATAATACAAGCTACTTCAAGTGAGTCGCCCGGAATCATAATATTGTGTATTCAATTATAATCTTAAATGAATCTTTTCTATAAGAATACAAGGGTTTTGGGGTTTCTCATAAGGATTCTGATCATTTTACCAATGGACCATACAACCCAAATATGCTGAGTTCAATGCACTTTTGACAGTATTTCAGGTAATCAAAAAATTGTAATGTGTTTTGTTCTTAAATGTTAATATGAGCAGAGAAAGCTCAGTGGTTCCCAGGGAAGTTCAGCAGCTCCAAAATATGGGATTTTGGATAAAATGCCAGAGTAAAGTTCAAGAACTAAAAAGTAATTTGCTGTGTATAATTATTAAACAGCATCAGCAAAGTTGGCAAATACATTTACATTGAAATACAAAAGCACATTTATGCTTCTGAAAATGATTAAAGTGAGTAAGTGTATTAAAAATAACCTCCTAAATGTGTCAGTGCTCTGCTTAGCGTACACCTGACGACACTTCTGTGTAAGTTACCAAATGACTTAGGAGTGAGTAAGGGTCTGTTTAGATTGATGACTGACATTAAGGTAAAGCTGCATAAACAATACTAAAGACTGGAAATGCTGTGGTTGATTTTCAGAGACATGCTGTGATCTAACCAATGGCAAGATCTCTAGATCGGCATAAAAGACACAAGTACTCTACTGGAATTGTTATCTGTTTTTACATGCTAACTAGATGCCCATTTTCCACCTGTTACAAGGAAAGAAGTAGAGTAACATTAAGAACAACTTAACTGAAACAAAAACAAATTATTAATAACACAACACAGACAAAAAAAAAAATACTGTATTTGAACTGTGTTCTCAACTTGTCTGGAACAAAGGGACAGTTTTAACAGGAAAGGATAGCAGTAACCATATACAGTACAATAAAGATGGAACAACCACAGGAGGAAAATGACCAACAAGTAAATACTTGCCCTTCAATTTGCTCTTTTTGGCTGAGATTATCCAGCAGAGAGAAAGCAGGGAAACAGAAAAACAGGGTAAAACAACAGGGGTTACAGTTAACAATATTTTATTCAATGAGCTTGCCTTGAATAAAAATATTGTGGTCCCATCAGAAGTTTTCTTTTTCTTTTTCATTGTTTCAGTCTAGGCAAAGGGGACAGACATCCTAAGGAAATGCGTGTTCCACACACATTTTTAGGTACCTTCTGCAAGCTGTAGCTTTGTATGTTATTTGTCAGAAAATGTATCAGTGATTGTTGATCCAAGCTGAACTGATTTTTTTACCTCAGCCAATAGACTAGAAGCTGTGTACTTTGTGTTCTCTTACTGGAACAGATAAGAGTGAAGATCTTCTCTGTCATAATAGATAACAACGGGGGTTATTTATGTTCACCATTTTAGACATGCTTGTGTTTCCTGTGCTATTAGCAAGAAACAGAAAATATGTTAACACAATGGGTGATTTATATAGCAAGGTATTTATGCAAAAAAGCAATTTTTTCTACAAAACTAGTAGCAAACAAATAGGCAGGGTATTTAAATACCTTCTGAGGGGTTTGTTACTAGTTTTGTAACAGGGACATTATTTTCATTTTTGTGCTTACAAATTCTAAATGACCTTTCATGATTAAAAAAAAAAAAAATCATTGTGAAGGTTTTATAAAGATAAGAAACATGAGAATAACATTAATTCTATTTTGAGCCAGAATTATTGACATACATTAAGGGTTATACGATAAAAATAATATAATTTATTATTATTATTATTATTATTATTATTATTATATTATTATTATTATTATTATTATTATTTTCTCTAAATAAAAAGTAATCCGGAACTACAGTAATTCATTATCGTCAGCCAATCAGCTTCAAGCTTTGGTGGGCTTCTACAGACAGCAGATGCCTGCTTTGATGTCAGTGCATCGTTTTCCAGCTCTTGAAGCCTGTGAGCTCAGCTATCTCTCGTTTATGTGCAAATCAGTATAGATTATTAGTATAGATTACCACCTGATTCACTGCTGCACTGTTACTATATGCTCTGCAACCTATTTTTCAACAACAAGTTCCTCAGATTTCACAGACCACTTATTACTATAGGACTGACTCATTTCAATTCACTGACATTGTCCACATAACGCTACACTGACAAGTGTAAAAATTATTAAAAAAATTAAGTGATTTTTTTGATCGCTATATGAATGTTGTTTTTTTTTTCATGAAACTTTTCATTAAACATTAACTAGAATATATTTCTGTATAATATAATTTGAGTCCTCTCAATGCAGGCTCTACCATCTGGTAGATAACATTGAGTTTTACCAAACAATAGAGAATAACTAAATCATATTCTCAGTATTGTTCTACTGACCATTATTTAAAAGCATACCCTAACCCACTGAATATCTATGGTATATCACCATGCTTTAGGTATGGATATACTGGCAGTGTCCTGCAACTAACTTTGCTTTTTGACAGCATAATATGCAAAATTACACAGATGAGGTGTAGAAATGTATTACATTTCATGATTTGAATGTATCTGTGTTGTTCTTATCTAAGTACAACAGCAGCAGAAGATACAACTGAACAATGTTTCTAAAGATACATAAGAAGGCATGGAAAAGTACAGAGCAGTTTAGAAGCAGAAAGGAGAAATTGCATCTTGAATTGCTTTAATCAGAAAACAGAGGACATTGGGGAAACACAGCAGCAGCTCAAAGTCAAACAGCCGCGTGTGTTTTTCTGATAACAAACAAGCTGAAACTCGGAGCAGCTGATTCAAATTCAGCGCCGTTCTGAGACACGGGCGAGGGGAGGAGCCAACAGCACAGCAGAACAACGCAGTTAAACGAGGCAGTCTTCCCAGCGACAGCGAGTGGAAGCGACAGCGAGTGGGAGAAGTACAGGGATGGAAAAGTACAGAGCAGTTTAGAAGCAGTTTGAAAGCAGGTTGACGGCTGCAGAAGAAACTAAACTTAAAAAAAAACCCTCAACATGGTCTTCAAGCCAGTAATCTGTGACACCTGCTTGATGTGGGAAATCCGAGAAAACCCAGCGGAGCTAAACCAAGTGTGCGTAAAGTGCCGCGCGATCCAGGATTTGAATAAACTAGTAAGTATGCTAGAAATGGAGCTGGAAGAAATGAGACAGGAACAGGATCTTGAGGAACTGGCACACCAACAATTCATGGAAGTCTGCATCACCCCTAACAGACTGAAAGCCACCAGGGAGATAGAAGGTCAGAACAGCTGGGTTCAGGTAGGCAGAAGCAGGGAAAAAAAGAAACTTCGTCAAACACAACCACCAGAAATCAAAACAACCAACAGATTTGAGTCACTTCAGAATTTTGATGAGCAGAACCAACAACAAGAGAATGAAAGGAACAACATCCAGGATCCCATTGACAGTGGTGACCAGACAGCAAAAAGAAGGGAGGTCATGATTGTTGGGGACTCCATATTGAGAAACACAGCAAGTTCAATTTGCAGTTTGGACCCCCTTACTACAACAGTGTGCTGTCTTCCGGGAGCCTCGGTCAAGCACATCACTGAGAACGTGGACAGGCTCCTAGAACGAAGAGGAGACGACCCGGTAGTAGTCGTCCACATCGGTACAAACAACATTGGAAGAGACAGACCAAAATCCCTGCAAAACAAATTCAGAGAGCTAGGAAGGAAATTAAAAGAGAAAACCAAAACTGTGGTATTTTCTGGTATACTACCGGCACCTTGCAAAGGACCATATGGACAGCTGGAAATAATTAATCAAAACGCATGGCTGAAGACGTGGTGCACACGGGAAGTCTTCACCTATCTTGATCATTGGACCACAATCTACAACGAGGACTATCTGTATAGACGGGATGGACTGCATTTAAATAACAAGGGAACCAGTCTACTCGGAGAAAAGATCCTCGAGCAGGTTCAGAAGCATTTAAACTAGAAAGGAAGGGGGGAGAAATAAACAAAAAAAACAGAAGGGAGACCGCATCAAAACAAGAACAACAACTCAGGTAAGACAACCATTAAATGTATTTATCTAAATGCTAGAAGTATCAGAAACAAAATTCTAGAACTTGAAGCTACTGCACTAACAGGTAACTATGATGTGATAGGTGTTACAGAAACGTGGTTGTCTGAGAGTGATGTGGACGAATATAATATTTGTGAGTATACACTGTATAGGAAAGACAGGCAGGACAGAAGAGGAGGAGGGGTAGCGCTAGACATAAGAAACAGTCTTGAAACCCAGGTGTTAAACCTGGACAAAGAAAATAAAACCGAATCAATATGGGTCAGAATAACGGACAAAAATTCAAAGGGCATAATAATAGGAGCATGCTATAGACCGCCAGATTCAGACGGTGAGCACAAT
Organism: Polyodon spathula; assembly: GCF_017654505.1. Lineage (NCBI taxonomy): Eukaryota > Metazoa > Chordata > Actinopteri > Acipenseriformes > Polyodontidae > Polyodon > Polyodon spathula. The sequence goes on from NC_054540.1 coordinate 13,197,184, forward strand.
AATCTGTTATACAATGACATTAGAAATGCGTGTAGCAAAGGAGAAGCCATACTAATGGGGGATTTCAACTTCCCCCAAATAAAATGGGAAAACCCGGTGGGTAGCGCGAAGGATGAAATAGAAATGGTGGAAATGACAAATGACTGCTTCCTAACACAATTTGTCAAGGCACCGACTAGAGGGGAGGCATGCCTTGATTTAGTCTTTTCAAATAACGAAGATAGAATAACTAAAACAGAGGTCAGAGAACCACTGGCAAACTCAGACCACAACATGGTCTCATTTGAAGTGTTTTTTAAATCCCCAAAAGTAATGACTAAAGCTAAGGTTTACAATTTTAGAAAAGCAAACTATGAAGGTATGAAACAGAGACTAACAGAAGTAAATTGGAGTAAAATAGAGAAAACACCCACAGAAGAAGGATGGTTGTTCTTCAAAAATGTAGTACTAGAGGCGCAAAACAATTATATCCCTAAAGTAGACAAATCTAAATGTAAAACTAAATTGCCAAAATGGTTTAATAGATCAATTAAAAAAAATATTCAGCGAAAAAAGGCACTTTACAGAGCATTAAAAAAGGACCAAAAAGAAAGTACGCAGAAAGAGTACACAGAACTGCAAACGCAAGTCAAAAAGGAAGTTAGAAAGGCCAAGAGAGAAATAGAAATGAACATTGCTAAGGGAGCTAAAACCAATTCCAAAATGTTTCGAACATTCAAAGAGGAGATTAAATGTTTAAGAGACACAAATGGCAAAATCGTAGATGAAGAAAAAAAAATACCAAATATATTAAATGATTACTTTTCACAAGTTTTTACAAAGGAAGATACTGACAACATGCCCCACATGTCATCCAGTTCCTATCCAGTTTTAAATAACTTTAGCATAACTGAGGCAGAAGTGTTAAAGGGACTAGGAGCTCTTAAAATAAACAAATCCCCTGGGCCGGATGAGATCCTCCCAGTAGTACTCAAAGAAATGAAAGAAGTAATTTACAAACCGCTAACCAAGATCATGCAGCAGTCTCTTGACACAGGGGTGGTACCGACAGACTGGAAAATTGCAAACATAATACCGATCCACAAAAAGGGAAACAAAACTGAACCAGGTAACTACAGACCAGTAAGCCTGACTTCTATTATATGCAAACTTATGGAAACTATAATAAGATCCAAAATGGAAAATTACCTATATGGTAACAGGGTCCTGGGAGACAGTCAACATGGTTTTAGGAAAGGGAGATCGTGTCTAACTAACTTGCTTGATTTTTTTGAGGATGCAACATCGATAATGGATAATTGCAAAGCATATGACATGGTTTATTTAGATTTCCAGAAAGCTTTTGACAAAGTCCCGCACAAAAGATTAATTCTCAAACTGAACGCAGTAGGGATTCAAGGAAACACATGTACATGGATTAGGGAGTGGTTAACATGTAGAAAACAGAAAGTACTGATTAGAGGAGAAACTTCAGAATGGAGTGTGGTAACCAGCGGTGTACCACAGGGATCAGTATTAGGTCCTTTGCTATTCCTAATCTACATTAATGATTTAGATTCTGGTATAGTAAGCAAGCTTGTTAAATTTGCAGACGACACAAAAGTAGGAGGAGTGGCAAACACTGTTGCAGCAGCAAAGGTCATTCAAAATGATCTAGACAAGATTCAGAACTGGGCAGACACATGGCAAATGACATTTAATAGAGAAAAGTGTAAGGTACTGCACGCAGGAAATAAAAATGTACATTATAAATATCATATGGGAGATACTGAAATTGGAGAAGGAATCTATGAAAAAGACCTAGGAGTTTTTGTTGACTCAGAAATGTCTTCATCGAGACAATGTGGGGAAGCTATAATAAAGGCTAACAAGATGCTCAGGATACATTGTGAAAAGTGTTGAATTTAAATCAAGGGAAGTAATGTTAAAACTGTACAATGCACTAGTAAGACCTCATCTTGAATATTGTGTGCAGTTCTGGTCACCTCGCTATAAAAAAGATATTGCTGCTCTAGAAAGAGTGCAAAGAAGAGCGACCAGAATTATTCCGGGCTTAAAAGGCATGCCATATGCAGACAGGCTAAAAGAATTGAATCTGTTCAGTCTTGAACAAAGAAGACTACGTGGCGACCTAATTCAAGCATTCAAAATTCTAAAAGGTATTGACAGTGTCGACCCAAGGGACTTTTTCAGCCTGAAAAAAGAAACAAGGACCAGGGGTCACAAATGGAGTTTAGACAAAGGGGCATTCAGAACAGAAAATAGGAGGCACTTTTTTACACAGAGAATTGTGAGGGTCTGGAATCAACTCCCCAGTAATGTTGTTGAAGCTGACACCCTGGGATCCTTCAAGAAGCTGCTTGATGAGATTTTGGGATCAATAAGCTACTAACAACCAAACGAGCAAGATGGGCCGAATGGCCTCCTCTCGTTTGTAAACTTTCTTATGTTCTTATGTTCTTAAGGGGAAAACCAGCACATATTCTATATATAAATAGAATATCTATACAACTTGCATGCTTGGTTGCTTTGGAATTATTGTCTCATTTTTTTGCCACAATTGGAAAACCAAAGCTTACAGCATTTTATGCTCAGATCTTAAATTTGTGAACTTCTGTTTTAGAATGATATTTACTTTGTATTTTGACAAGTATAACATCAATTCAAAACACACACAAAAAAAGTACATACTCAAATACTTACATCTGGCCTGTGTGATTGTGTCTTCAATTTTTGCCTTAATATAGTAAGCACTGTAGGATGGCAATACCAATGCCAGGCTGGAAGAAAGACAGTACAGTTAGTGCTTATAGAAGTGTGTGTGTGTGTGTGTGTGTGTGTGTGTGTGTGTGTGTGGTGTGTGTGTGTGTGTGTGTGCGTGCGTGCTGCGTGTGTGTGTGCGTGCAGAGACACGTCTCTGTGCTGCGTGCATGTGTGTGTGCACACAGAGACACTCTGTGCGTGCGTGCGTGTGAGTGCGTGTGTGCATGTGTGTGCAGGTGGGGTGTTGTCTGTATTAAGGACCTGTGTCTATGAAACCATAAAGAAAGGTATTGTGTATTGGGTGTAACTTGTCTTTGTGAATAAGGGTTTTATTGTAAATTGGTAAACAACTTAGCCATTATTAGATCAAACTTGTAAAATTTTAGTTCGTGCTCCTTGGTGGAGTTAGGCTTTTGTTTGTTTAGGTTTAAAAATAAATATACAGGCACCTCCTTGTTGTTTCAAGTATGTGTGTGTGTGTATATATATATATATATATATATATATATATATATATATATATATATATATATATACACACACACACACACACACACACACACATACACATACACATACACATACACAATGCTCCCTGGCTATAACACAGGCCTTGGGGGACACATAATATGAACGTTATAACCGAAGAGCATCACTGGATGTGCCACTCGGGAGCCCCCGCTATGCTTATTTTCTTGACTGATTTATATAGTAAATATATACTGCAGACTATATAACCCTCTACTATAACCCTCCTTTCCAGACCATATTTACAATATGAAAGAAAGATAAATCACAAAAAAAGAAGTCAGAGCACACATTTTTTCAGAATAAATAAAGACTAAACTAAATTGCCCTCTACTATTCTCTATCAATTAGGTAGTGCATAGAGTACCCAAAGGGCATGAAACACAAAGCACAGCATTTAATCCCATTTTTTTTTTTTTTTTTTTTTTAAACTCAGCTTGCAACTTTTCCCACTAGACAACTTGGCCATCTATTGAATCAGAGCCAACCGTATGTCTCACTTTTAAATAAGGTGTCAATATACTTCAAATTACCCATAATCTGTGCCATTCACTGGGGTCCAGGTGTATGTTCTGACTCCCTTGTCAATATACCTCTGAAAATGTATATAAACAAAAAATAAGTACATTTGCATCCAAAAAGGCTGATAAGAATGCATCTACAGTGTTAGTAAACTGCTGCTTTCTCGCTACTACTCTATACAATTTGTCAGTGTGGTCAAAAAGTAAATTAAATAAAGTAATTGTATATAAAAAAGAACAAAATCCTAATTTAACTGAATGCAAATACAGTTACAAATGTATAGTTTTCAACCAGGGGTGACAAACTCCAGTCCTTGAGGGCCGCAAGGTGTTCTGGTTTTCAGTCCAACTTAAGTTGCGAATTAGCAGAATTGATCTAATTATTTGTTCAATTGGACATATTTAATATTTTACAGTTGATGATTTAAAAAATACACTTAATTCAAGGTACAATACCTATAACACACTTCGAGGCCTGGAGAGCGTTACATTTCTCTGATTAATCAAATAATTAGACCAATTAAGTAATTGAGAGCTTGGGTGGAATGAGATCCAGAAGACACTGCTACCCTCCAGGAACTGAGCTGGACATGGTCCAACAAAAATGTGTCCCCCATATAAACATTTTGTGGACTTTATTTTACTTTATATTTAGAAATGTTAACAATTTGGTCAATAAATCACCTGAGGGGAAACACCAGCAGGATTAATATAGAGGGAAAGAGTTCAGATCATTAAAAACAGACCTCTGTGTTTTACACTCTTGACCTACCTCATCCTGAGACTTCACCAGTGTGTTTATTTTAATCTCTCCTTTTTCTCCATCAATCATTTTCCGTCGAATCTAGACAATAGAGGAAAAATAAATTAACACAGAAGACGTTTTTTTCTGATTTGTTGCATTAGTATTGCTACCATCATGATTTGTGTGTTTCTTCATTTCCTGAACTTTGATTTTACAAAACATTTGAAATCTCAAAAGCCCCCTCGTTGTCATACGGAAAAGGTTGCTTCAGTCCTCTATCATTGGTATTTATAATGCAGTACACTATACAGATAATATATAGAAAGTTGTCAGGATGTTAACAATAAAAAGAAAAATACAGGTACGTTATTTAAACAGTTGTAGCAACACGTGGGGATGTGTAATGCTATATTTATATTTATATTTATTACTCTTCAAGGTCCATCTTACAACTAGTACATGTTGCACAGCTGGTATCTTACAGTTTAGTACACAGAGAGAGGATTCCTACTAAATTATTCAGAGTCCCTATTTAAAATGTCTGTTTGTTTGCTACTTCGATCCTTCTCTCCACCACCTTTGCATCTGTGTCTTCTTGTGGGGGGTAGAACAAGAAGAGGGTGCAAGAGGTTCCTTGAGGGTGCCTACATCAGGATAGAGAGGCACCAGCCAGGCCATAATAAGATAAAACACTAGAATAACTTACTCATGCTAATTTAGTACACATGTCTTAGGCTCTTGAACCATAGCCAGAAGTTTTGCATTACTTTTGCATTAAACAGAATTTTAGGATTGTGACATCTTAAAAAAAAAAAAAAAACTACATGAACATATTTAAGATCTTTTATTTAACATCATGTAATCAAAGAAATTACAAGAATGACATTGCAAAAGTCAACCGGAAGCCATAATAGTAGTACAGTATTTCATGTTAGATTTTGAAATGTCACATTTTTGTTAAGTACATGGAAAAATACAAAGCAGGACATAATTCAATATGTTAACATAACATTATTTAGCAGGTTTCATTTGACTATATGAAGCAACATTAGTTATTTCTATAGGGTGATGCAAAATGTTTGGCCATAGCTATAGGGCTTTCATACCTCCACTTTGACATCATTCTCCAGTTCAGCATCCAGAAAATCCAATGTAACAGGCTCCTGAAATTTGGGATTCTAAAGAAGGAGGGGATAGATGTTGGAAGAATCATTTTTATATTTTTTATAAAACATTCTGCATTAATAGGTAGGACCTTGGCAAACTAGAAATGTTAACATTATGTTGCACTACACCTGTTTTTATTTAAATCTGTCTAAACAATTTCTACTTGACAATAACTGTTTGGTTTACTTAAACACAGGTAAGAATTACTGCAGGTTATTGCCACCCTTGTATACTTACATTTATATATGTATTTATATAAAGGTGGCACTTAAAGCATATATATCCTCTTTGAATTTAACAGAGATGCACTCACGTTAAGCAGATACAAATTCTAACATAAATAACAGTTTATTCCAAATGATATTAAATGCTATGGTTTTACAGAAATAAAAGGGTCACAATAACTGAAATCCAAAAAAGAAAATGTATGATGGTGATCTTTATGCAGAATTGTATAAAGGTACTGTATATTTATTGTGGATAAAATACATAGCCCATCAACTTCAATTAGTCTTTCAGCAAATGCATCACTGTATATGAAAGGAATGGAAAAGCTGAACAATCATTTTCCTGTTATTTAGATTCTCTCTGGTAAATTTAAACACTTAGAAAGTATATAGTAATACTACAAAATATTTTTGCATTACTGTATATTGAACCATATTAGAGATCCGGAATCGAGTACACAAACTGTTCATGCCTCTAAAAACAGCACAAGACATACTGTACAACACAATATCTTGCTTTCAGAAAGCAGGTTAATGCAGAAAAGCCAATTAGAGCTTGTACAGCGCAGGCTGAAAAGCCAGTGACTGCTGCACATGACTTGTGTAACAACATATCTAGAAATGATACAGCTCTAGACAATAGATGTGTCCTCACCTTTCTTTAACAACTTGGCATTTAGGCTGCCTAAAGAATCACCTGTACGAACTACGAAATCTCTTTTCCAAACAAACAATAATCGCTGGATGTTTTTGTTCCCATTTGTCCTTGTGCTACCTATAATATGTGTGGTGTTTTTACACACTTTATACTTATTTGATTTACATTAAGGCTGGCAGTCTTTAAAATAAAATACCTGCAAATTATTAATACATTTTCTTAAAACAAAATACTAAAGGAATCCACTTCTGGTTGGAGCATTAAAATAGACCCTGAATTTAGATAATCAAATTGTACCAATGTAGCTTTGTAACGAATGCCTTTTCATTGACCGTTTTTGCTAAATAACATCATGGCCTACAATATATATAAACTAAAAAGACCAATGTTTTCAAGATGAAGTTTGTAAAACAATGCTTGGAAAAGAAAAACTGAAAAACCATTTAATGATAAAACATAAGTAGTACCAAGGCAGAGCAATGGAATCACATATTCTTACAAGCAGTGGATAAGCAAAGCAAGACCAGACCAAGCAGCATGCATGATATGAAGGATATGGCAGAAACGGGTCAGGAAGGTAGAGGTCCCCATCCACACAACCCGGTCATGGAAAGGGGAAAAACACAACAGTTAGAGGCAATGAAATGAACACCTAACAACAATGTCACTGTATGGTCTATATTGTAGCTTTCAACAGAATAACTCAAGGATTAAGTAAGGATTTAAAAAAAAAATACACTAAAATAATCCTAATGTATTTTTATAATCAAAGCTTTGGGGACATCTTAAAATGTCTTGTAAAAATAAGCATGCAGGAGGTAAACCTATAAAAGTATATCATGTATACAATATCAAAATAATTCATCTTTTGCAAAGTGATTTATTTCATTAATTGTGTTTTTTAGACATTGACTGCTATAATGACTGAATGTTGCATAAGTACCTTTAAACAATAAATATACATTATTTGCATACAGATGAGATTGAAAAAAAAAAGCATTGATTATAATAATAATAAAACAACAACACATAGAGAGTTTAAAAAGTACACATTGCATGCACCACACAAATCAAATCAAACCACTTCAGATAGATAAAGAAAAAAAACACTGAATAAATTCCACTGGATTCTCAATTTATCACCCAAGATTTTTTTTTTTTTACCTTCTCCCCTTCCCAACCTCCAATACTGAAAGATTCTTCCATCGCAAATTTACTTGATAAGAATTCACTTGCAATTACCAATTTGTTACTGTACATTATTGCTATTATATTGCTATTAAAAAACATAAAATTCATTGTTAATATCTCACCACGATGCTCTTAATGTGTTTTTTTTATGGCATAGTTTCATAATACAGAGAATATGTGAACATAATTATATTAGATCATCTGTGACACTGTATTTTACTTATCTGAATAGTGGCAGATCTTATTAATGTCACTCTTAAAGTAATTCCATAAAGCTTATACATTTTGCACTTCAATTGCCTACATCTGAAATGTGCAGTTTTTAAGGAAACACATGTCACCTCAAGTATTTTCATTTTAAAACAGATATCTAGTACAACACTAAGTGCTCTTCCAGGAAGTATGTTACCACTTTACCTCCTTGGTCATTGCACCGCAGCAGTGTCTTCTGAGTCAAAACATGTCAGTGGCTGAAAGCATGTCAGTCAAAAGAGGAGGCAAACCACTGTTTACTGACAGGAACAAAGTAAGTAAAGGACTGGGGGAAATGTCACCCTCTAAGTGAAATGACACAGGAAGTGCCAGACAGTCTAAAATCATTGCTTGCAAACACATTTTTATTTAACTTAGTGTAATACTAGATATCACATTGGAAAATGAAATTACTTTTTTTTTTTTTTTTTCTCCCAAAACTGCATGTATGAGTTTGGTACAATTACTTTAATGCCAACGACTAACTTGAAAAACACCAATTAGCACAGGATGTCAGACTTTAACAATATTGATGAATACACAGGGCTAAACAACAGCTAAAGTGCATCGACTTAAAATTGAGAAAACTGTGTATTTCACAAAAAAATTACTTATGTTCATTATTTGTTTATTAATCAGAGGGGTTTGTCATTAGAGTGCTTAAAGTTATATTATATATATGAGATTTGAGGTGAACCCAGGATGTGAAATAGGATGCATTTTTTACCAGCAGTAGTTTTGTATAATTTAGATATACTTTATGAAGTTTTACATTATCAGCATTACAAACACATATTCCATTATATTATCCTCACTGGGAAAGAAAGAAACATCTATCTCATGACTTTTATTGATGCTTCAAGGAACATTCTGTCTGTACCTTGGAAGGAAATATATTTCTGAATATACAGCATATTGCTTTGAAATGTTTGATTTGAACATTTTCATAAGCATGCAACCACTTACATACAAACTTCAACTTGAACTTGAAGTATATTTACATTAAAGATGTATGACCATATGTATGCATATCACCAATTATGATCTAATGTCTGTAATAGAGAAATATATAACCACATTGGCGTGGGATTGATTCTGAGCTAGGTCATATATTCCTATTTTAAACAAATACAGGTTTGATAATCAATGTAAAACACTGTGATGTCAAAATGCTTTACAACATTTCCTTAACATGGGGTAATGTTTAAATTATATGTGGGATGGGGGTGATGAGTTTGTATATATAATCTAAAAGGTCTGTACACTAATACCAGGAATATCAGTTAATGCATTTAACCTACATACTAGAACAGCAATTGCAAGGCAGTGATTGGAAAAGCACATCAGCACATGCACAATTTGCTAAAGAGCTCATTTAAAATCTAGTTATCCTGCATTTTGTTGTATACTGCTTACATATCCTATGATGCTCAACTACATGCAGCATTCCTGCTACAAAAGCGGTCTGCTAGAGCAGCTGGCATTACATAATTTTGAGACTATTTCAAATGTATTTGGATAAACCAGAGGAAGTCAGCTCTTACAGGGATACCAAAGACTTGTCAGATATTCCTGCTGCTGTGATTAAAGGTGGAGTATGTTACGATAAGTGCTGACAATACTGGCAGACTTAACATATCCAAATATCAGTCTCTGCTTGCATTTATCAAAACACGAGGGAAGAACTAACAGCTTGTTAAATGTGTGTTAAAGCATTCAGTTGTAAGGCAGGGGAACCATGTTTCATCAGTGGAGAATAATAATAGTGGAGATATATTATATATATATATATATATATATATATATAATATATATATATATATATATATATTATATAATATATATATATATTAAATATTTTATTGAAACTTTCATAAAGTATCTGTTGTGGTATAAATGTAAAAATCAGTCTAGATGCTAGGGTTTAACGTTGCAAACAATCTAGACCACCATTTACGCGTGTACACAGTTTATATGATGCAAACATAAAAATAAAAACACAGTTTTTAGTTAATTTGTGCAACTTTTTAGCAAGAGAAAGTGATTTCCCCACCCTTTTTAGTCACGTATGTTTTGTCCGTGCAATTGTTATATCATGAGGAATGTGCGTGATGCAGCACATGCATGCCACGTCACATTCTCACAACAATAAACAGATAATGTAGAGTTTTTAAGCTGCATATAAACCAAGCCAATTATATAATTTTGGATTTGGGTACTAAAAACAAATCTTGGCAAGCTGCACTCTCATGCTTTTGGGCTTTATTTATTACTTCCTAAAATTAGACAGGTCAAAAGCTCTTTTAGCAAATTTAGCTTCAGGAGCCTTGTAGCGCTAACCCCACCTTTCATCCACCATTACCTGGAAAACAGGCTTCCGTTTTCCCGTATAAATCTTTGGGATGCCTACACCAATCGTCTGAGTAATGAAAAAGTAATACCCATGTAAATAATGCCCCTCTCATTGTTATTAAGTACATTTTTTAACCTGTACCGAGAAAATCACATTTTCCATGTAACATGCCTAAAACTGGCCAAGCAGATTAAAACTAGTTAAAAAAACTAAACGTTTGAAAAGTGTAAAACCATGCTGTCTGCTGAGATAGAAAAGAGTAGTGTCCAAGTGTGCCATAATGTTGGGATTAGTTTGCAAAGGCTCTGCACAATACAAGATAATGTCTTTCAAATATTCTGATCCATTCACTTTCATTCACAGGACAGTAATGGAAAACCATCACTTACAGCATCTGGCAGACCTACGTGACTTCCTGATTGATATGATGCACTGTAGTTCATCCAAGACAGTTAACATTTTAAATCTAGGGGTCTGTTTTATCTCATTCATGCCAATGCAAGTCATTTGATCTAGTGTATGCTGAGATTAAAATACTGCACTAAACCCTGTTTTAACTCACACTAAGTACTGCATTTGTAAGTGACTCAGCTAAAATAATATAACTATTACAAAAAAAAAAAAAAAGGTCTGGCTATTTTTCCTCACTTACTGTAACAACTCATTAGAGGCCTCTAAAACAATCCTTCAATCTCAATCCTCCCTTGTACTGAAAGTAAACAAAGATAAAACAAAAAAAATGCTGTTTTTGGGAGAACTAGCTTTTATCTGTGGGTTTTCATTCAGATTTTTGTATTTAATAACAGCAGTTTCCACTGCAAAAACCAAACAAAACAACAACAAAATAAAACCTATATATCTTTGATGTAAAATTTAGTCGTGAATTTCAAGATTATAACCCCAAAATTATGGCAGCTAACTAACCCTACGGCATACTCTCACCTCCTTGAAGGTTAATGCATATCTGTTTTTACATTTGATCCTACAGATCCTTTTCTAACGAAAGAGTCAAAGTTATGTTGGTTAGTTTGATTATAAATAACCACTTCATTTACATACTACTGTAGTTTGTGTGGTAGTTCAAAGGCAGCTAATAGTGCTATATCATGTCACATTATACCCACCCTACATGTGAAGTTGTCTGGTTCTGCTGAATAGGCAGTATATGAATATGAAAATGCATACAATATAGAATATGATTGTGACACCTATACACAGCTGCCTTTGTAACTATGCATAAGCTTAAGTGAATCTTGTACCAATACCTACAGCACGCAGCACACCACACTGGTTATTAAAAATTTGAATCAAACAGTCAATGCAATTCCAAGTAATCCAAGATTATTTCTAATCAGGGTCTGTGAAACCAGCCGTACAGGTGTCTTTTCAGTTAATATTACCATCATGTGAGCATTTCAAAACCGTATCCCTATGACATCTTATTTAAGACAAGTACTTAAGCTTGGTCTTACAGGAGCCACAACAAGCCTGAATATAATCGTGGCTTTCCCTCAAGATGTTATATACAATGCATGAAGAAAATACCATAATAATTAAATTACTGTCTAATAGACAATATACAATTTAATTTGTCAGATACTAGACATATACGTAACTAGATGAGCATATGGCATTTAAGACTGTAGGTTTTTTTTTTTTTTTTTTTTTTTTTAATAATACTGTAAGTGCTGTTGCAGTTTTAGAATATAACAACAGCACAGTAATGTTTTCATCATACTTCATGAGATGTTTCTCTATAAAAACATTTGAATTTTAGATGACAATTGTTATATAATTAGGAACCCCCCTTTAATGTCATATATATTACTTTTAGATATATGTATCATAAAAGCCCTTAAAAAATAAAACCCCACTAGAATGCGGGTCTTGATAAGAACTGCCTAAATCGGTGTGTTTTCAATTTTTATTTGAAATCCACCACAATGCATTGCGTATTATTGTTACTTTTATGCTCATAGTCACTCACATTAAAATGTTCAGTACATTTTAACCAAATGAGACTCTCTAAAATTACTTTTGTTATGCTGTAAATATTGACTGAAAGGCAATGCTAATTCATATGGCAGTCTTGTACTTCTGGTATCAAGTCTGGAAAAGCATAAAAAACACATTAGACTTAAAAAATAAAAAATACAAAAATACAAAATAGGCATAGCATGTTTTTGATATCAGTAATCCAATTGAAATCGATTACAATATCATTGATATCAAAAGTAAAAAAAAAAAAAAGTGATTTTATGATATCAGAAATTTATTTTTTGATATCAAGAAAAATGGGAATTACAAATGGTGTGTTTCGTGATATGAATATTTCTAATTTTGATACCTCAAATTGTGTCATACTGTGCATGTTAAAACAACTTGCCATGGATGCTACAAACAACTTGCATGCTCATTCTCAGAAGTACTTGTGCATACAAGAGTGCGAGTACATGCATGGATGCACATAAGCGATGGACAGAAATGTGGGATTTCACATTCCTTTAACTACAATAACTGTGTTTTAAAAAAGCAAATCTCAATAATTTAAGAGGTAAAAATACTCAAATGTTCTGCCCACACCTAACGCATATTACTTTGACAGGCATTTCGACAGGCATTTCGACATATGGTATATTATATATCGAAAAAAGTGTATAAACTCTTTTAAAATAAGAGCTATATGCTGTTGAATTCTTATCAATTTTCAACCCATGAAAGTGCAATATAAAAACAAGCCCCTAAGCTGGATTCAGACTCAAGACTCCAGTTAGATAACAGTGCATGAGGCCATTAAGCTCCCAAATGATAATCTTTCAATAATAATCTATATTGTCAATGCTACTGTACACAGTATACTGCCTGTATCCAGCTACAACTGCTTCAGAAAACCAGCTTTGAAATAATTTATGAAATAGTATATACGGGTCTAGATGGTAAAATAAGAGCTTTCTGTTTTCTAATTTAAACCACATGTTATGAAGTGGCAGAAGGTGGTATATTTTGTTTTCAAGGGATTTTCTATTTAAAAAAAAAAAGGTACTTCATAATTTAAAAAATAATTAATGAATAGCTGTCCAGTGAAAACATTTGCTCATGCGATATTGGTATACTTGATTGCTGATTAAAAAAAAAAGTAACAACAGAGAAAGTTGCCTATTTAGAGAAAAAACAAGTTTCACATACCTTTGGTTGAAGGTTAGGATGGAGCAAAACATAGCCATTGGGGTCGATTGCAAAATAGTAACCATTTGGGCCAATCTGGAAAGGAAGAGAAAAGATGCTATAATTAATCAAAAAGCCACCATGTGCATAATCATTCTAAACCCTGGGGCAGATTAAACCTGCTGTAGCTCGAATTACAGATAATATTATAACAGAGGCCACATTTGAACTAGGCATAAGTCTCATGTCAACTTGAAACTGACGAATTACAGTGCCTTGTGTAGCAGGTTGTTCTTTGATATATTATATTATATATTTTGATACACACTCATGCCTTTCTCTCCTTGCACTTATTTTATGTTTATCCATTGTTAACTTACTGTAAAGCGAGGTGTGAGCCTCTTAATGTCCTCAAGAGACACGTCGATTGCCATCACTCCGAGAATCAGCTGGTTCTGTTTGTTAAAAGAAAACACTGTGGGGTTAGGTATCAGCTGGTTTTGTCATCATGGGATTCTTTCCCTCTATAGCGATGGCTCTGTCACTGAATGTACCGTGGCACTCGAGGAGACCATAGGATTACATGAGCTAAAAACCTTCCTTTGAACATGTAATTAATTTATCGATTTATCCACCTGATTACTGCTGTGTTACAAATATATATATTTGACAGAGGACTGAGGGTGGCCCACTTGGCAATTGAATGTAACACCAAGATCACCAGTTGAATAGCAGTTCTAGTTGTCTATAAATGGAGGTCATTTGCAGCTACCAATGCCTGTTGAAATAAGAAAACGATACACACCTGTCTTGGAACAGCACCTTTCTCATTTGACTTGAGCTCTTTGGTTTTGTTGAAGACTGGCAGCGTTCCTGTGATAACAAGACCAAGTTCCTATTGGACAAACAAAGTGACACATACATACAAACACAAAGAGATAAAAACAAGAAAATGTGGACAATTAGCACATTTTGTGTCATAATATTACATTATCATCTTTAAATATATACTTCAGCTCTGGAATTGTTTTATTGACCAAACAATGAATAGCATTATGTTGGCTAATAATAGAATACTCAATATTGTGACAATCTAAAGATCTGCCAACAGGTGGCAGCACTTGACACTGTGGATCTGGAGTGGATTCGGCAATCTATGAAGGCATTATGGTACACCACAATATTCTGAATAATTATTATAGATTAAGTTAAAGATGTTTTACTAGTTGAGAAGTTGCCATTATAGTGATAAAAATATATTTGGAGAAAATAAAATATTACTGTATATACAATAAAAATGCATGTTTTCATTCTTATAAATTACATGAAAAGGAAATAGTTGATAATGTCAAAGTGTGCTGCAGACTGTGTTGTTTTGTCACAACATCCTTTCTATTTCCAGTAACAGGCAGATAACTGGCTACAATAACAGGTCAACAGCCTGTGGACCACAAAACAGAACACATACATCATTTTATGAATGCATGTAACTAGCAACTGGTTTAAACCAGTATTCAAGTCTGCTCATTATTCTTCAGATATGAAAGTAATTTACTGTAACCACATGCAGACATGGCACAGCATCATGCATGTACAGCTCTGATCAAAAGTTTGGCATCACCCTATAGAATTAACTAATTTTGCTTCATCAGTGAGACCTGCAGAATGTTACGTTAACACATTGAATTACATATCGCTTTATAGTTTTCCATAGAATTAATGAACAACTGACAAAAACTGAAAAATGTGACATGAAATACTGTACTACTATTATGGCTTCCGGTAGACTTTTATGATATTATTTAGCAGGTTCTTTCATTACATGATGTTAAATAAAAGATCTAAATTATGTTCATATAGTTTTTTTTTTTTATTTCTCATCCTAAAATTGTAAGTAACTTTTGGCCATAGCTGTCCATAATAAGTGCAAAGTTTATTCTTCTGTGATTATCCTACAGGGAAGATAGATGTGTATTTGTCTTTCATATCTAGCCCAGTTGAATGGGACTGGAGTGTAACATTCAGGGCTGTGTGAGGCACTGCCGTTATAGATTTGGACCCTCTGTAATTGTAATGACGTTACAACAAAGCTTGTCTTACTTGTGCAGCGGTTACGAAGTTTGCCCTGGGAGCATGTGGTTGTCTGTGCAAGTTACAAGTCCTTATTAATAGAAATTATTCTGTGTTTGATGTCCTTTGGAAAAGCTCCTATATATCTTTCTATCATATGGGAAAGTAAGTAATTGTTCATATCTGGTATGGGTCAGTTCAGTGACATTAGTGCTTATGGACTCTCTTCTGTCACGAACACTACACCTTTTCATAAATTAAAAAAAAAAAAAAAAAAAAACATTCAGGGGTAGATGTACTAAGATGGGCCAGTCGCAGCGCAAACATACCGCAGTTTGCATTTCTGTTGCAACAATTGGCAAAGTATACATTTTGTCCTAAATACTAAGAGAAAATATGTTAATAAAGAGACCAGCAATATACTAATTTAAATATTTTTTGCGTCATCTTCGTGAGATCTCTAGCATTGCGAGAATTATGCAATATTTGTTTGAATAAATAATGAAAGGCAGTTTAATTCCATCAGATTCTACAGTGGCGGCCCACCTTCACCCCTAAATGAAACAGGTGTTTCTGTTAAAAAGCTCTTCATAATCATACAGTAGCTCCTCGCTAAACCGGATACATTAGTCTGATATAAGGATGTGTCGAATTTAAATAAAATACAATAAACTTGCACACACATACATTTAAAATGCTCAATGTATTTTAAATGCATAAATCATTGTGCACAAATAACACTGTTTTGGGTAGGCTACACATTAAATTATGAAAAAACATTTTAATCTGTACAGTAGGCCTATACAGTAGTAAAATTAAATGAACACATAGGGCACTTTCTTCATACTTTATCCTGTAGGCTACCGGTATCCCAAAATAAATCATGCAGCTGCATTGTACATATTGGTGTACAATGAGAATAAAATATTATTTTAAATTGAAACTAAATGATTTTATTATTATTATTATTATTATTATTATTATTATTATTATTATTATTATTATTATTATTATTATTATTAACTAGGCCTACTTAGTAGCGTAGACAATTAATACAAAATAGATCATGGTGCCACATTGCCAAGTTATGATACTTACAGGAGGACAATCAATTCTCATTAATAAGAAATTTCAAGGCACCAACAACAAATTTTGCATTATACCACTAATTCATATTAGCATGAGTAGCCTATAAGCTAAATGTATACTGTCAGTTTTTATTTAAAGGGTACATGAGGACCTTTTTATTTTATTGTGTTACATGTTCCCATGTGTTGCTACAACTGTTCACGTAAGGTGTGTATTGTTTTATTTGTTTTTTCTTTTTTACATTTTGACCACTTTTTTAAACTTTTAAATTGCATTTCCTGCCTCAAGATGGATTCACATGTACCCGCATGGACTTCTTAGAACTACATTTTCCATCATCCTCCTGCTCACTGGTAAATCCATCTCAGTTACAAATGTGAGCAGGAGGATGATGCTGGAAAAAAAAAAATAAAAAAAAAATTTTTTTTTTATTTATTTTTTTTTTAATATATAAAAAAATAAATAAATTAAGTACACACACCTTATGTAAACAGTTGTTGAAACACATGGGACATGTAACAAAATAAAATAAAACGGTCCTTATGTAAGCTTTAAGTTAGTCAGTAATGCAGTGCTAGATTGTGCACAATTACAAACCATCTCCACATTAGTGCTTCCTATTCCTATAGAGATATTTAGAATAAGCTGGAGTAATTAGTGGCACATGTGTGCAGTCTATTGCTCCCAACACTTTGGGGAACCCAGAAATATCATTGGAATTTTTTTAAATGCTTGTAAGTACACCCTGCTTTTAGGGCAAAATAGGTATTTGTGTTTTCTCCTCAAAAATACATTGAGCACAACTGGCAATGCATGAGAAAAAGCAAACTGAAAAATGTCAGGCAATAATCGAGACTGTTTAAAACGTGCTTTCAAAAGTTCTTAATAAATTGACGCAATTGTAAGTGTCACAATTGTCTGCAGCTTTAGTACATCTCATTATAATATCTGAGAACCTTCATTTGCACTATCTCCACCCCCCTTTTGCGAATTTCTGCAGTAACGCACACAAAGCAAAGCAAAGCCGTTAAGCATTCCCTAAAAAGTCGCTAACGGCACTGCATATATTTAGTACATTTCACCCAAAACTTCCGACTCATTTGAACTGTTTTGTGACTATTACGACAGCCGCAACACTTTAGTACATCTACCCATCAGAGTCAGGCTGCTTCTGTCTCCCAGTAACTTGTAACAAACAACCAGTAATCAATAATTTGGTAACAGTTTTTGTTAAATACAGTTGTTATACAATATTGTTTTTTTTTTCATTACCCTAACCATACCCTGAACCATAACAACCTATTACCCGTTAATAATCATAAATGTACAGATATTCTGAATTAACTAAAGTGGAGTGAACCGTTTAGTCAGTGTGAAGTGGAGTGAATCATTTAGGTGGTATGTCACTGTTAAAGTGAGTTTCAAGAATCTGCTTTAGAGGTCTCCTGAAGACAAGACCATTCTGCTATGAATCTGATTGACTCAGATGGCTTATCTGGTTTATAATACTCCAATATTCAATTTAATGTTTTATATAAAGCGTGACCTTTTATTTAAAATGGTAAACCACTATGGCTGAACCTTTATTCTACATTTATCACACAACTAATACAAGTTTAAGAAGTGCAATGAAAACGTTACATACAATAGAAAAATCACTCAACAGCTACACCTAGTGTTTCAATTTAAGATCGGTGCTGCTTTATCAATCATAAAACAAGGTAATAAGCTTGAGCATGCCAGTGCATCTATCTATCTATCTATCTATCTATCTATCTATCTATCTATCTATCTATCTATCTATCTATACATGCTTCTTACAAATTAGTTTCATACAAGTGTGGTATATGCAATTTGCAAAACAGGTATTATCAATCAGGTTTGCAAGAGAACAGATGCAAGCCAACAATAACATGCAAAAATATGTATTATGCAAATTAATTTTGGAATGATTTAATAGGATATATTAGTAATGTGGTCTATTGTAGTGATCTAAGCAGCAGCAGATCTTAAAGACAACTACCTCTTACTCTACATTAATCTGGCGGGCATTTTTCCCTGAGGGGTTTATTGACCTTTATTTATATCATTAAAATAGACCCCAATGTGTTTTTGATGTTCTGCATCCACCCACATGGTGTACTCGTGAACAAGATGTATCTCAGTGTGCCTGCCCATATACTTGCAGAGGTTCAAATAAGTAACAGCATCTTCATTATAACTGTTTTTTTTTAACTGTTTATGTCAATACTAGCATTGTGCTTTGCTTTACCATACTGTAAACATAATACACTGTATGCATCATATATTGGAATGTTTTTAATGTAGTTCACATGCGGCATCATGCTTGTGTTAAACAGGGATTGGCAAAAGTAATATACAATTAACAGATCCCCACATGTATGTCTGCAGATTATCCAAATGAAAAACCTTTTTTAGCACACACCTTACTTATGTATTTACATAAAAAGTTTGCTTTTGATAGTAAAATGGTGTTGTTTCTTATGGGCACCTCTGTGCATTTTTAAGCAAATAAACAACAGCACTTACCTTACAACAAAATTCCAAATTACTAGTGCTAAAGACAAAGCAGCTTGGTATCACTATAGCAGAAGAGATTGTCAGATAAATTTTTACACACTGTAGATTTATAGGGGCTGATGTAAGGATCAGCACAGTGCAAACAATTGCGGCTGCAAAATCCAAATTGCCTAGTGGCCAGGCAATTATTTTGCACTGCGGCCTAGGTGAGTTTAAGAGCAATACAAATTACTCAACACGCACAAATAATGAGCCGCAATCATGATAATGAGGGACTCAATGAGCGCTGCCTGTGCATCGGGCTATTTAGCGGCCACACTTATATTCCAGAGATGAAATGAGTTTGCTGAAATTGAGTTAATTGGAAAAGCCTCAGCCAACATCAGTTATGCTACCAAAGAGACCATATGGTCCTCTATTGTGGAGAAAGTCAATGCTGTCAGTGTTACCAGGAGGGCAGTCAACCAGGTGATGAAAAGGTGGCAGGACCTGTGGCTTCGAACAAAAGAGAAACTCATAACTCAGCACATGCCTGCAGCAAGAACAGGAGGAAGGCCATCATCCACATCACAGCTGACACCGCTGGAGAGGCAAGCGAAGAGGACAATCCATCCCAAAAAAAGTGACCTTCGGTTTGAAAATCCTTACATCATATATAATGTTTGTGCCCGTTTAGTATTCTAGATCCCTGTCCATCTTCACTTTTTTCTTCATTTGAATACATTTCAACATCATTTAAATGGATAATGATGGGAAAGTTCTAATTTGATAGTGGGTGCTGAATGGCAGGTAAAAAACATTCTTATATAGGCTGTATTTTTTGTGACCACTAAAGTCCCACTTTACACCAGCTAAACACGTTTTTTGGCAGCAATATGGGTGTTTTGCAACTGCAAATCACTTTGCATGTATCCTTACATTGGCTCCATAATGTTTTGTGAGAAATAAGATTAAATTAACAATTTAGCATATATTGTAGAGGTCCATATATCTATATATATATATATATATATATATATATATATATATATATATATATATATATTTGAAATATAGGTATAACTTTCCTCACAAATGAAAAACATGTGTGTTTATTTTTTTTTTTTATAAACACAAAGGGTTTAAATGTGTTTCCCAAATTTTACTAACGTTTTAGACAAAAAGTCATGTAAAGCTGTTTTTGAAGGAAAAGTAAACAAAATCTTCCTTTTATATGGGTTGACACACATACATATATATATATATATATATATATATATATATATATATATATATATATATATATATATATATATATAAACACATACCAGTGCATCCAGGTACACATTTGTCCATTGTACTTGTTTGGCCCTCTTATCAGCCAACACCATTGGTCTTCCCAAGACGTCAAGGTACTCCTAAGAATAAAAACACTTTCTTTAACATGCTTGTTAAGCCCCTGTGACACAGAGCGAATGAATCCTAGTCAACAATCTCCATCCCGATCTGTGAGGACGCTGCTTAACAGGAACAGAGTGCCTCGTAGTGTTCAGTCTAGCAGTTAATTCCAGGGTTAGTTGGAAGCCAGTCGGATCATGTGAGTACAACTTTCAAACAGATCATTTTCATAGCAACGGTGATTCACCCACAAATTACAGAATCAAGCACCGTCCCTTCTACTAGTGAATTTACCTCCCTGTCAGCCGATAAAGTTAACAATTCCTTAACTTATTCCAGACTCCAATTACTACCTCGTTCTTGATCAGCCATTGTATTTGAAAAAAAATGAAAGCGTGTAACACCAACGACAAAAATACCCAACACATCTGATATACATGCCGTCACGTGGGATGCAAACATTCAATCCACACCCACTATAGTGCTTCAGTGCTAACATAGCATTTCCTACAGGAGTCAAGACAGTTCAGTTCTGTCTCTGTACCAACTCGTCAAGGACGGCATAAAATATGTCGGCTCTATGACGGTTCAGGCAATTCACAGAGACCAAAATGCTGCCTCAGTGCCGGTTCTGAGCCTGGGTGAAAAGGGCATTAGAGAATTGAGTGACTGTCAAAGAGTCATTGGGGCATTTCAACAGGAATACAAAGATATGTATAATATATGATGGACTTTCAATGAGAGAAGATATGATGAAAGGTTACCTGAGTGTTGATCCTTATGGCTCCAATGGATGGAATTTCGTAATAGTGTCCTGTGAAATAGCATTATGAAATATATAAATATACTTTTGTCCCAGAAGACACATTATGTAATAATTAGGAATATATCGCTTTAATAGCAGAATGTGAAAGCATATACAAAGTTATCACAATGTATAATTTGTAGCCATTTTGTGGTAAGTAAAAACTCTAGGCAAAATGCCCCCATAATGCATGTTTTACTGTGACACTACTTATAGGGTTAATTGAAGAACTACTTGTTTTACTTTATACCTCTGTGGATGTGCTACAGATCACCTTCATATAGCACCTTCATATAGCATTGGCAAACGTAAAGAGTATGGTTTGCTTTCTTTTTTTAAAATTTGCATCCAACTACATACGGTATATAACAACACAAAATTAGTTACAATGGTTTTTATAAAGGCTTTACTAGAAAAAAAGAAAAATACCTTTATTGGCACAGGCCATCCACTGAATGGGGCCTTTATCATAGTTGTGTTGACCAACAGAGAATGTAAATACACGGACCTAAAGAATCAAGAAATTCAAGTTTTTACAATCGCCTTTTAACTAAATAATAAAATAAAAGAGAGACAATGGCATGCTATGTACGCTCACTTAATCCTGGGGAAAATTAAACAATACGCAAAATCTGTGTATAAGGAATGTAGCAATTTTAATATACTGTAAGTGGACACAATACAGACTGACGTTTATGAATCAGTAGAAGGTCAAACCGAATGATTGTATAGGTTGAAGCCACTATTTATAACAATATTACTCCTTTACCTAAGGGGATCTCCTTGGTTACAGCACACAATCAATGCCCTCACATCCATAGCTGCTGTAAGGTTGTCAAGGCAGCACATCATTTACCCATTATTAATATTCCTTTTCAAAATAGAAATATGTCCAAATAAATATTGCTAAGGGAGGCATAGAAATAATCTAAACCAAAAACATGTGCAGGAAAGTATTTTATAATATTTTTATGATGTACACATAATATTAAAAAGGAAACAAAGGAAGCACACTATAATGTCTTGGTTTTAAGTTTGTTATTAAGGGGGCCACAGATGACATATCAGAAAAAAAGGTTGCTTTGGTACATTTTGATTTATTTTTTTTTTCATCAGAATAAATGCTTGGCAAATTCACGTTTCAGCTGGAGTGGATCCTCATTACATCACCCCACTATGCTGTACATAATCTGGTTGTGAGGTCTCACAACATGAATTAAAGCTGTAACACTGCTTCAAATATAATACTTTGTGTATATAACCATCAAGTTTTGTAGTTATATATATATATATATATATATATATATATATATATATCTATATATATATATATATATATATATATATATGATATACACACACACACACACACACACACACACACATACATAAAGAACTAATAGAAGCTTGTCTTCCACAAAGCTACATTTGCATATAACCCTGGCTTAATGACACAAGTACATCTGGTAGTAAGGGAACTGGTTCTCACTTGGGGAAGGGTAAACCAGATGCCATCCTATTGATGAAGACAGTCCATATGTATAATATCAGACATAATCACACATAGAATTAATTGGAGTGGTTTCCCCCCCAAGAACTGCAGGAGATATTATTATTATTATTATTATTATTATTATTATTATTATTATTATTATTATTATTACAACAACAACAACAACAATAATAATAATAATAATAATAATAATAATAATAATAATAATAATAATAATAATAATAATAATAATACAGTAATCCGTTAAGGGTGGAAATGTAAAAAGATGAATGAATTAATCTTGTTTTAAATACTGTTATATACAGCTGTAACAATTACTATATTCACACAATTATTGTTTTGAGATTTAGCTTTTAATAGGGCGCTACCCTAAATCCCTTGTTTTAGAAAGATACAGGGTACTAATGGTTGTGACAGAGTAGCCATCTGCCGTGTGGGTGCGTGCATTTGCTGCTGAGTGACAGGCAGGAGATCGAGACGGAGGTTGAAGTTGATACGCCCTGCAGGTGAACAGGATTTATTTACATATCAACACACTGATCAGCTCATGTGACACTACCAGCAATGGCAGCGTACGGAGCACATACACCACAGTGTATGAAGACCTTGGTAGGATCTATAATATCTGAACTAATCTTCTCTGTTATAACGCTGCTGAAGCGGTTGTTCATGGTCGATAAGCGGTTCGGTGGCTATGTGACGGATTACTGTAATAATAATTGTTAATGTCTTTCTATGCTGTTTTTGACAAAAATGTATTTTGGCCATAGTACATTCACTATGTATCTTTATTTTTTTCTTCTCAAAAGTCACCTTGGTCAAATGTAATAAGCAAGGCAAACTTTATGGATGCTGTCGATGTTAAAAGGATTTGCCTTTCCATCTCTGTTACATCACATTAATGACAGTCATTTAAAATCTCACTCTGTACTTAATAATATTTGGAGGGAATACTCATAAAAGAAAATAAAACTTAAAAAGTACTCCCCATAGTACTGCCCAATGAAAGCACCATGTTCCAGGCCTGGTGTAAAGTCTCTAGCTACGGTACCTTCTTTTCTGGGTTGTATTTCTCAAAGATCTCCTGAGCTCGCTCTTCCCCTCCATCAGTGAACAGCATGATGATCTTGTTGCAGTTGGCTCGAGAGACATTAAACTGGAAAGGATAGAAATCTAAAAAACCTTAAAATGAAAACACTTGCAAGAAACCATGTGTTATGGCTTGTTTGGATATCAGTCACATTTAAACAATATCTCTGTGTGTAATCTTAGAAGGTATAGAGGTTGTAAACTGAAAAACTGAACAGATAGAGTACAAGTCAGATTCAGAAAGGGTTAAATGTCTTTAGGCAATCTGTTTTTTATAAATTAATCCATGGAGGACAAGTGCTGACCCTGTATCACATCAAGTCAAAATGGAAATGTAATCAATGATATAATATTGTTTTCCAGCAGGTGGCACTTTTTTACAATGCTGCATGATATATACCGGAATAGTTTTGCTTGTTTTTTTGTACATATAAGCAGCAGTTGTTTTTAAGTTTGACTGAAATGATTTGCTATAATTAATAGAATAAATAAAAAACACACACAATTGTAGACAGTGTCACTTGATCTGACTTAATGGCTTGTACTACTGAGATAGCAGATCTTTTTTTTTTTTTTTATTACCAGTGACTTTATGAACACATCCTTTAAGAATTCAGTGGTAACCAGGTGATCATATGCAGCTACACTGCATGCTTAAAATAATAAACACATAATAGGTGTTTAACTTAAGCATATTTAACTTAAAAAAAAAGAAAAAAAGAAATGTGCTGCCCTAAAAATCAGTACATTCATTTCTGATTTTCACTTCAAAAAAGCCCCCAATGGGAAATGTCAAGCTGCCATTAAAGCCACCCTGTAACACTTACATTTGACAACTGCTCAAAGGCAAAGCTGAAGCCCTTTTTGTAATCTGTGATTCCCTTTGCTGAGATTTCATGAACTGCATCTTTCAGCACCTTCTTATTGCGGACGTTGGCTTGAACAAGATGAGTGAAGCAACTGACATTCTTGGCATCATTGTTGAACTAAAACAGAGAAAAAACAAACAGAATGGTTAAAATGGGTTTCAGCTCTATGTCTACAGCTTGAATCATTTAGGTCCATTGTGCATCAGAAACACCAGCTACTGGGCTCTTAAACCATACAGCCCACTGAAATCGAGAGTTTTTTTTTTTTTTTTAAACACATACCAAGTGATTTAAGGTTGACTACTAACAATTTCTTACCTCTTCAAGGTCCATTTCTTCTTGTCACAAAAATGTTTCCCCTCACAGTGTGCTGATTAATTAGACTTCAAAAACTGTGTGTGTGTGAAGCACCCGCATGTTTGTACAGTGCTTTCTGTCCTCTCTTTGATCAATTTCTGTATGTTTTAAACTCCTAATGGGTAGGTACTAGTGGCCTGGAGAAAAGCCTACCAGCTATATTCAGACTGGGTGTTACAATGTATAATGCTTGATGAGAGAGAATGCTAGTGGCACATTAGCAAAAACAAAGTAGTGCTTTAGGTCATTTATTTGAATTCATCTTATTTGGTTCCTATACACACCATAGTTTCTGCAGCAATTCAATAGGTAATCATATGTTACATAATATATAATTGACACTTGGAATTAAGTGTGTGTGTTTTTTACAACTGTAGTTAAGAAATTTGCCAGAAAGTAGAAACAGCTGCTCTTCAGTACATGCAAACATTCAATGACATTCAATCTGGCAGCTGACTATCAAAACAAGATCTTTAGAGGCAGAATAAAGAAAAAAAGAATTCATTGTATCAAAAATTATTTTATATGTGCCAACTTGTCCTAGGAATGTGTAATAAACTTGCCTGGGAATGTGTAATATACTTGCCTGGGAATGTGTAATAAACTTGCCTGGGAATTAGTAATAGACTTGCCTGGGAATGTGTAATAAACTTGCCTGGGAATGTGTTTTATTGACTTGCATGGAATGTGTAACAGACTTTTCCTGGGAATGTGTTATAGACTTGCCTGGTAATGTGTAATAGACCTGTCTTAGCCCAATGAATAGGAATGTTTTCTTTAACAATACATGTCACTAGCAATGTGTCATAGAAATAAAATGATTCTTGGTTGTAAATCTCCCTCCCGACTTGTGAGGGTGCTAACAGCGATACCAAAGTTCCGTGGACGGGCTGATCTGACAGTTTTTTCCCAGGGTTCAAGGGAAGACGGCCAGCCTGACCAGGAAGGGAAACAATGTGGCAGCCGCAGATTGAAGAGGCAGTTGCATTTGTTTACAAAGGGGTCATGTGTGACAGCATAAAAAAAGAGAATCGTAATCTTTTCCTTCGTTTGGTTTAAGCATTTGAACTGTAAGGACTGTGAGAGACCCAGTGTGAGATACAAATGTTCGTCAGTGTTTTGTTTTGTTTGTCTGTAATTGTCTTGTTTTATATATTACTTGACAGCTAAACACGATTCCAGAACTATCACCAAGGGCCAGCACTAACTTGGGACAGCACTGCACGATTGTCACTAATAAACTGTATCACTCACCACGAGCACTACTGCACGCACCCAGGATTGGCAATTTGTGTTTATTATTTGGGATTGCAACCCATTGTTGTTTATGCCACATAGTACACATTGTTCTGTATTGCTGGGGTCTTATTGTTTGGTCACCAGACCTGGACACAATAAAAATACCTTTCTAACTGGATTATAACTCTCCTTAAATATCCCCTACTATTTCACAGAATATGGTTCTGGGTTTTGGAGCACTAATACTGTTATTAGCATTTGTCTCTATATTTTCCTTTACCTGGCTTTGAGCTTGTCTTGATAATCCTTTGTATCAGGACTGAACAACCTTCTTATATGCCATTTAAATCATTGTGCAATGTGACCTTTCAGCTCTGCCAGTCCCACCTGCTGTTAATATGTTGAGTAGGTGGATCTGACAGTGTTGACAGATCATATGGAATGGAATTAATCTTTTTTATTCAATGTATGCAGTGCTCAGGTGTAGAGCAGGTGCAGTAATCCAACAACGAAGGACAGACAACAAAGTCTGGGTGAAATAGTTTCTGTTTTATTTTGTAAATCCAAACGGTCTGATGACCAAACTGTAAACAAAATGAGGGCTGGCAATACAGAGTGATGCGTATTGCACAGTGGATAATTATAGGTTGCAGTCCCGTAAATAATAACAATAATCCAGTGCATACATACAAAACACAAACACTGTCACAAGTCCAAAGTGAGTGTTGTAGTGCCCATGGTGAAATACAAGTTATCTGTGATACAATGTGCATTGTTGTCCGGTTTTAGTGCTGGCCCTAAGCGACAGCTCCGGATCGTGTTAGCCGTCTAATCCTATAACAAACAATGAACAGAGTTTTGGACAGACAGACAGACAAAACAAACAAAACACTCACAGTTTCTGTATAATCAAAACACAGGTCCTTCCGGTTTCAGCACAACCATAATAAGGAACAGATCACATCACTAAGTTCCCTTTATATATTTTTAGGAACCCTTGGTTAACAACTACACACGTGGATGCTACACCGTTAGTAGTCCAGGTCAATGATTTAGTGTACTGTAGCTCCGCCTCCTTTCTAAATGGCCGACTTCTGCCGAACCCTGGGAATGAATTGTCGGGCCATCCAGTCCAGGGAACTCTGTTCTCGTTTTTTACTTTTATTTTCAATTTCACCCATTCACAAGATTCAGAACTTCTGACAACTAAGGGCCACTGCTTTACTCCTTCCCCAGCCTTGGTCATCATGGCACAGCCAGGATGCAAACTTGCGCTTCCTGACTGCATGACACACTGTTAGTGCCAAGACAGCCACAAAGTTATCCCACAGAAAACATACTCATTCTTTTCCCTTGTAACGGGGCGGAAGGCTGGGCACAAACTGGTGGCCCCACACACTGCAAGCAAAAGAGCTGGGTTTGTCTGCATTTGTGGTTATAGAGCTTTTAACCTCATCTCATCTAATTGACAGGATTCATAATCCATAACAAAAGTGTATGACTTGCATACCCTGTCAAGGAAAACAAATCTATTTATTTAATGGGAAAACAAGGCCCACATCTGTTCACACATTATCAATTATACCTAAAAGAACGACACGTGTTCCCTTTTACACTTTTTGTAGCCCTTCCAAAATTAATGTGATTGATCATTTTCCCCAAATTGTGTGACAGCTGAATGCATTACAGACACTAGCTGCTACAGAAATATCTTTATAAAAAGCAGCCCTGACACACACACAAACAAAAAACAACTTAATATATGAAGTCAGCTCAAGCTAGTAAACACTGCACTTCAGAGATTTAGTCATTAGACCACACAGAAAATCTCATATAAATGTAACAGACTAGATTAATTGAACAAGCCATCTGA
Source organism: Polyodon spathula (assembly GCF_017654505.1). Lineage (NCBI taxonomy): Eukaryota > Metazoa > Chordata > Actinopteri > Acipenseriformes > Polyodontidae > Polyodon > Polyodon spathula. The sequence goes on from NC_054540.1 coordinate 13,225,576, forward strand.
GCCATTCTCTATTTCATCAGGAATTTATGGAAATCATTTTACTGCCTAATTTCGAAGTTAGCCCCTGGTGAGTTCAGGATTTAGAATAATGGCTGATGGGTCACTTTTTCTAGACAATTTTGTATAGATTAATATAGCTACTAAATTGTAATTTAAAATAGCATTTCGAGGACTATTCAAAACATGACCATTTTTTACCCAAATGGATTTAAAAGTATAAACTATTTTATTTAATTTAGCCGACTATATGTACAATAGTTTGTAGTTTTGGCATATTATTCATACATTAGTTGCCTCAAAGAAGTAAATTCTAGATTTAGTTGTATTAAACAGAGGAGAGATATTTGCTCTGTATTGGCTCAGTGTTTCTTCTGTGCTCCACTGTTGAACTCCTACCCCGTATGGAGCTTTATTCTAATACAATCTTAGTCCCAATTCCAGGTACTTAAAATATCAAATGTCAGGCGCATGCTGGATGGTTCAATTGGTATCTCTTAAAGTTCTAACTGGGGGTAATTTGAACAAACTGAAATTTATAGCAGGCTTCTCAAAGAAACACATAGATATATAAAACTATGGATGGACGTTTTCTGGCTACCTTGGCTTCTGAGACACAAGTTCAGAATGCAATTCCAATTTAGTTCAAATGACAGAACACTGGTGATTTCACTAAACCCATTCTTTCAAGTGCAGAGCTCAACATGTCCATATTTCATTGTTTTCTTATCTACAGTGCCCATATCCCCAACCCAGAACAAGCCCTATTTTACTTGCAATGCATTTCCAAACTTACAATCCATATAAGGAAGTCATATATTTTACCAGATTGAAGAATTTTACCAATAGACTTAATGTGAGTCACATGTACTTAACAACATGTTAAATATGAAACTTTATTACTGGATTTTAATCTCCTTGTGACAAGGAGAGAATGAATCAGAGCTGTAAATCTGCTCTGACCTGTGAGGGCGCTGCGCTCAAAGAGAGGGGCGCTCCTGACAGGAAGTGCTGACATCGGGCACAGCAAGGACTGGAGGTCGGACATCTTGTAGGTCCCGAATCTGCAGTACTGCTGGATGTGTTCCTCATGGTCAGCGCTGCAGTGTGCTTCGATTGGGCAGATTTTGGTGCAGTGTTGATTGTAGGGAGGGGCCTGGCAGTATTTATGGGAGCAGTTTTGGGAAAGCTCGCTCTTGATTTTTTGGAGCTGCATCACATTGCTTTGGTTGTTGCGCGAACTGCTTTGTGCCTTACCTTTTTGCAGACTGCGAGGACTGAAAGGGATGACCAGTGGAGAACTACCCTCTCTGTATAAAAACTGATTGGCCACAGACCCCTGTGCCGCGCTGCATGACACTAGCACCAGCTGCACGGAGGAATATTGTGTAGAATGAAAATGTATGGGACTTGTTTACATGATTTTTTATTTTCTTCCCTGAGCTTAACCATTGCTGGTTTTGTTCAGGAGTTTTCTTTGTGTTTTTATATATTGCAAACTATTTTAACATGGATTTAACCATTGCTGGCTATTCCAGGTTTTTTTTTTGTTGTGTGCAATAAAAGCAACCTTGAGGTTTTCTTTTGATAGGAAAGTGGCTGTTGTGATGTAATTTCTATTGCACCACCCACTAAATCCTGACACTCCTATTCATTCTTTTTTTCTCACTCGCTCTTCAATAAATAAATAAACTGAAATGTTTACACAAACCTATTTCATTATTACTACTTCTAAATTATATAAAAAAATTCTGCAGAATTGTTCAGTTCACTTTTTATTTTCTGTTACTTCAACAAGTATCAGCTTAGATCAGTAGGCTATCATGGCAGTGAAGGGTTAACTTTGTGAGGCAATTATCCAGTCACCTCATATGAACCATTCAAGAAGAATCAAAGTAAAACATGTGCCTTGTATGTTTAAAGAGGACCATTTCCTGAGGTTACAGGAAACTAACTTTCTCTTAAATGTTTTAGAAAGAACATATGACTCATCATTGGGCTAAGCTACATGGCCAGCACTGAGTGGGTGGGTGCTTATGCTGCTTATGTACACTAGAATCACATGTTTGGGAAGAAATAGAAATAGAACAGTTGCAAATCCTCAATAGTCATTAAAATTAATATCGTGTTATAATGCCATGGCATTCTGGGTTGGGTTTATGGCACCGTAAATAAAGAACATTAAATTGAAACATTAATGGAAAGTTAAATCCCAAGTCAGTCAACCTGGGCAGTAGCAATAAGCAGCATATTTAGTGTCCCTGCTACAATTACATACAGTTTATGTAACTACCTAATCAATTTTACATATTATTTCAAGTGTACTAGTTTCTTTATCATTTGTATTAGGTTCTATTATCTTCATAGATCAAAGATTGTCTCCTTTCGGTTGCTGACTTAACCAGTGCTGAATGCAAAGTGTGGAAGGCATGGCTAGTGCCATAAAACATACTTACAGAAACTACATTCACATAGTCATCATCAGAAAGTGTTTCCAACATCTCAGAGACCGACGTCCGGATCAACTTTAGAGTCAGGCCAGAAACACTTCCACTCCTGGTGATAAATCAAGGCAAATAGCATTCAAATTACAATAAACCTTTACAATATCAAGCAACTTATACTGGTTGTCAATTTAAATGAAAATATCATCATGCTTTTGTTGGAAAAATATCATAAAAACAACAAAATTACAATCTTGAGCCCATTAATGTGCATCATGTATACTTTAAAAAGAGTGTTTTGACAACAGTAATAGGATAAGATATCCTATAGAGAACTTAATAAATTCCACATACAGTACCAGACACAGAGTTGAGATATATACCCTGAACTGTGAATTAAAGTTGCATGACAACGAAAAAAAATGAACCAACATTAAAACTGAAAAAGAGATGGCTTAAAAATAATGTGATAAAAACAGATTGAACAATTGCTTTATGTTTGACAGTTTATGATTCAAAAAGACTGAATTAGCTCTGAAAAGTTAACTGGAAAGAAGAAACTGATTTTCATTTTTATTGTCTCCATTTAGCCCTGGCCTTGTTACAGCAGTAACACTTAATCAGCAGTATACAATGCAGTTACTGTCAAACCCCATGAATGATACCACTACTGTCCTTTTTTGGCAGGTTATCATGTACAGAACCCAATATAAGTCAAATTTCCAAATGTAAAAAGTGCATAGGCATCAGTCAGAGGTTCTTTCTTTTTTAAAAATGCTATATGCTATAAAATGCTATAAAATGTAAATGCTATAGTGTGAAAATAGTGTAGGTAAATCTGTCAGATGTGGCTGAGCAAGCATAAGAAAGATGGTAGTCGGCCACCAAAGCAATTATAAATGGAATAGGGTCACTTAGTTGTAATTGAGACATTCAGTCACTGAAGCAGAAAGGGTTACTGAGGTGGGGGCTGTCAAATTGATTGCCTGGAAATGACAGTCAAATCTCAGACAAGGACTTGCAGCAAATGTAAATAATGTATTGATGGATTTTGTTGAAAATCACACTATACGACACAGTGAAATAAAACAAAAATGGTACGGAATTGCTATTCCGCTGGTAATGTGTAGTTAATTCAGTTTAGTTGATATTTTATCAAGTGAATGCATAAGGACTCCTTGTTGAAAAGCTGCTAGTTGCTAGGTTATCAGGTGTTGACAGCTGGGATCTTAATAAAGAAGTTGCCCTGTGTCCACTGGATTTTTGCAGTATACCAACTTCTTACTCCTGGTCTAAATCAAACTACAAACCATAGGGGGCATGCAAGAGATTCTGTCTGCAATGTTTTAGTGTAGACACATAAACACACACACACACACACACAATCATGTCCTTATTTTAAATAGGGTGCACAAATCATTAAAATACTCACACATCCACCAGAATCAGCATGTCTTTAGGCGAGGCAGCTCCCTGAATGTACCTGCAATTACATAAATAATAGATTTGCTGATTGGATTTTTGGTAGGGTTTTAGGTAAACCAATAGTTTTTGGAAGGGTTTTAGGTAAACCGGTAGTTCTGTGTCTCTTTCGTTCTCTCTTGATTAAAGGTCTTGATAATGCTGTCCCTTTATATTTTAAAACTAAAGAATGCTGAAATAATGCCAACTACAAAGATATTTTACAACAAATTGTACTGGTATATTTCATATTGCTTCTTTATATACCTTTTTTTTCAATTCTTTAAATAACAAATGCTCATAACGACATGGTACCATTATAAAAAGTTTCAGGGTAAGCTTATATATCCTAAGTGCAAAGCATGCTTTTTTTTTTTTTTAAATAAATATAAATTCTAAAGATATTTTGTACTACCAACCTTTATGGCTAATGACTTGCAATATCTTTAATTGTGCAGCAGTATTACTAACTAGGTCCAATATATTTGGCCATGATTTCACAAATTCAGCTTCCCCTTCCAAAGAACATTTTTTATCACTCACCATGGTCGCCGGCGAACATCGTACAGGTCAATCTTATTAGGCGTTTTTGAAGAATCCATCCACGGAGAGGCTAAAACAAATATATAAATGAAGTCCAGTTTGACTGGGGAATATACCGATATTTTTAAACAAATAAGAACATGAAATATGTTGTATCCCCTCAAGAGCGAAACAGTTTAAAAAAAGATGAAATACATTGCTCATGTGGATTGTTACAAATGTACATAATAATCTAAATGAAATAGAAATGCACCCCTATATATTTAGCATGTTTTCTCAAACTGTTTTATGGTGGCTTCACATACAGCCCTACACACTATATTGAAAAAGCTGAACGAAGCACTGTGGCTTTGATCACGTGCAGACTTTAAAAGAGTGTTTTGACAATAGTAATAGGAACACAACACAATAAACTACAAATAATAGCATACAAAAAACATTAAAGGTTGAAGATATTAAATAAACAACTACACTTTATATTATAACAGATTTGCTTCATCATTGCCTGACAATTTTGAAAGGCACACAGAAATATCCTGCATCTAGATTAATAAGCCAAAGGGGTGTGTACAGCACCAGTAGAAGAAGGATGAGTCTGGCGACCCATGACCTTTTACCAGGGACTGATGCAATAAATAGTCAGTTCACATATTAAGTTAGATTTAGAATTTTCATAAAGTGTATACTGCTTACATGTGTTTTTCCTTTTGAAATTCTAGGTGTACATACTAGCATTGTTTTTTGTTTCAATGAGAGATTAAACACAATTTATAAACCTTGCGTTCTTTCTCTTACTCACATATTGTACTCAAAGCTGTATTTGAAGGTTTACTATGAAGAGCACACTAAATTATGGATGCTTGAATGTAGATTAATAATAAAGTCTGCTGGAGTCACAAGCTCAAGTTTTTTAATGATGATCCAGGGGCTGCTTAAGTCTTTAAAATCTCTTGGGTTTGTATCGTCTATCCTCATTTATCCACTCTTACTTACATGTATTCCAAAAATGAGCAATTGTAACTTTTGTTTTGTTTGAATCACACCCCCCGCAGGCACTGCATAACTCTAACCTCAAATTAGCAAATTATGCTGATTTATAAGGAATTGTATGTTATCTTAAATTATAAAACAGCAGGCAGAGATGCAGTTGTTCAATCACACCCTCTATCCATTGAAAAATTTCACAATATCACACACAGCCATTGTGATATTACAGCAACCTACCATACTTAATAGCATTATGTGTCTTCTTAACTGGACCAATTAAATGCTTATTAGGGGTTTAATTGGTCCAACTAATTAATTTAGTGTACAGTTAGAAAAAACAAGAGGGACACCGGCCCTCCAGGATTGGAGACCCCTGGTATACATCATCAATATAATGAGCTATATCATGCATAATGGATTAGGAAGTATGATGCAACTCAAACAATGTTGAGTCTGGAGATGGATCTCAGTGTACAGTACTATACATGCTGCAATAATTGCATTACCATAAGTATGTTATTGTACCACAGACAGTTGAATCATTAAAGTCACAGTACCAGCTAAATGAATCAAAAAGATTCATAACCTATACTTTTTTAATGTATTTGTATTTTTTATTTCCTAAACTTCTTTTGAGGCTATCTGCCTTGTTGTGCCTCTTACATGCACAGCCGCAGCCTACCTCCAGTTTGTCTGTCAGAACTCATCACATTTCTGTCAATATTTCCTGTTCTAGATACTATAATAAGAAATTCGCCATTTTAAACCCCACTGCCAAGTAGTGCTGTGATAGCTGACACATGAATAGCATTAGGATGAGCTGAGCACTGGAATACCTCTGTCATACCATGTGACAGGGCAAGGAGCCCTGCACATAAAAAGGGGGCAGGGCAAAGCCCTGATGTTTATATGTGTTGTGTTTTATTGTTTGATTTCAAATGTATTGTTTATTATTTAAAGAAAATGTTTGTTTATTTTAGAATGGGGTACCCTGCCCCTGTGTATTTTGTATGTATATTCATAGGACGGCAAAGCAGTGTGTTAAACAGATGTTACGTTTGAAACAATAAGATAAAATTAGGCAATGGTAGACAGTTAATTCTCAGTTAAGCCATATGCACAATGGAAACGAGAGACACAAACAAACAATAAAGGCACACCAGATGCGAGAGATGTCGTTTTTAGAAATTTGGCGTCTCTATTTCTATTTTGTTTTTGTTTTTGTCACGCGACTGGAATGAAACTGACCAATCAGAAGTAAGGTTAACACACATCTCAAAACAAGTTAATCATGGATGACGAAACATTAATTTATGAGGTGCAGTAGTATCCATTATTATATGATTGCAAATTTAATGACTACAATGACATCCAAAAGAAAGACAATGCCTGGTTGGCTTGCATGTGGTGCATTTAGCAGCACCGAGACATTTTCTTTCCGATTATGCAAGCTGCATAAAAATAGGTTTATTAATAAGCAAAAATAAACCAGACCATACATGCAGTCTATATATCCAGCAATTAAATGAAAAATTTGCTCTTTTGCAGGCTTTGAAAAATGACACAAAAAAGGTCCCGCATTCACACAACTTGTGACCTAATTTTAAGAGGTCAGGGTGGTCTTTTATCAAAACAAGACCTGTTTTGTATTAGGACAGCCCATCTCTAGTATGTCCAATAGGAATGCATGGGCAGGGTCATGCTTTTATTTCCAATCTTTTGGATCGTTTACAAGTCACATCTGGTGTGGATTGGCATTCAGCGATTTTGCTCGCTTCGCTCTGTCCAGTGTGGATGCAGCCTCACATTACCTCAATCACTCTTAAGTATTAATTAGCAACAAAATAGGAAAGTAATTTACAAAAATGTAATGCGTGTCACATGACAATCATGTAACTGCTTAATGGCTTCTTAATTGAGTAATTTAGAATGTGAAGAAATAATTAACAAAATACAGCACATATACATGTGAAAACTAAAAGCTCAGCATGTACATTGTAACCAACTGAGGGTTCATAAGATGTAGGAAATTAATGTTTTGAAAAGCTGATTTTTTTTTGTTACTTACTTAGCTTCAGCAAAGATACTGGGTGGAGAGTGAGGTGCTTATAATACATAGGGATCAATGATGACTGTCTTGACCACATGGATAAAATAAAGTAAAATGGATATTTATTTGTAATGGTAGGTATTGCTAAAAACATATGTGGCCACACAGCATTTTTCACTGAGAGAATCATGAAATACCACTGGGTGCCAAATAAAAAGGCAGTGTGTCAAACTCTATCATGCAGAAACCTAAAACGTCACATGACTACAATACAGCAGTCGTTTTCTTGTTTACAGTGTTAACAGACATAAGATAGTATGCTAAATAAACTCTAATTTAATACAATTAAATGTGGTGTCATGATAATTGCCTGTAGTGGTCGCTTTTGGAATCACAATTCATTGCTAATTTATTTTGTTTAGGTGAACCCTGTTACACAGTTGGTCTGGTGCTTTGTGCATTTCTAAGTCACTATTCTGATTTACTGTTTACTGGTGAGAGTGTTTAGCAATTGAGTACAAATGCATTTTTACTGGAATGAGTCCACACCTGTAAAAAAACTGTTTTACCTCAACAAAACAAAAAAATCAGGGTTGTCATATTTGACAGCCTTTTAAAAAAAAACAAGTATGACCATTGTGGCTTCCTAAAGTATCAGGCACCCATTACAGTAAATACCTGGGTAATACCGTGCCAAACCAGTTGCACTGCCAAACACCTGCCACAGCAACGTGGGATCTTCGTCACGGTTCTTCTTAAAAACATCTTCTAATGCTGCAGTCCAGTTCAATTCATTTAACACTATAGTGGCTGTAAAATAAAATAAAGACTTTAATTGCATACCAAGTTAGCAGTGTAGTTTGTAACATTAGATAAATATATGTACACAGGGTAAATTTGTTTTCGGATACTGGTGCTGTACTGTACAGTACTTACCCGATAACACTAAGCTAAAGTAGATACGTACAAATCCTTGGGATCATAAAATAATTTACTCCTTAGAAATTTGCCATACTATATTTCATTTAAATTGTGAACTTCATAAAGCAGCACACAAACGCACATTACAAGCTAGCCACTTAACAAAACTCTGTTTACTAAACAAAGGGTAAATACAAATGTTATGGGTCAAAATTCAGAGCTTGACTACAGTTTAATTTTTAATCCTGGTGTAACATACGAGTTGCAGGTGTTTATGCTGGTGTGATATGTGTGTTTCAGTCTAGCTTCTGAGGTGCACTATAATAAAAAAGATTCCAATTGTAGAACTCAATCATATTTCCCTTTGTTTAAGACACCTGAAAGAAAAGCCTCATGATACACACTTAAGACACTTATTAATGAATTCATTAATAACTGTAAGCTGTATGGTAAAAATAAAAAGCTAGGTCTATGCTAGGACTGTGATTCAAAAGAAAATAAGCCGCAACAAGGACAGTACATACAGCGTCAAAAGTGAGAAACGATGCATGCTAAAATGTGAAATGTGGCAAAAAATGTAAAATTAGGACTCATCATCATTTAAATGTAACAGTTTGTACAAATGAAAATACCTACTCCTACATAAAGGGTCAATAACACTCTATACCTATGTGCATAATCCTCACACAACATTCATATAAAACATAAAAAAATCATAACATCATATCATATTACCATTAGTCCACAGAAATTAACTTGAACCATTGACATTTTGCACTTTGCACTCACAATGAAAGCTATGGAGCTATTGGGATATAATACTGTAATCCTTGATTTGTAGCAGATGTTTCTTATAATTTTTTTTTCAGTGCAGCAGAGTAGCAATGTTATAGTATATATTAAAAAAAAAACATACAGTTTATCATTTGACTTACAGTTATGATGTGTAACAGGGTGATGGTCCAAGCGAACCCCCACCCACAATCATATTATTCTCTCAAGAACATGAATGTATTTAGAATGCAGGAAACAGCAACTTGCTAATGTTCACAGGTATAAATATTTATTGTCATAATGGATACTTCACTCAGATTGTAAATGAATGACTGAAGTAAACTGAAGCCTCATTCAGCACTGAACTTGAATACCAGAAACAGTTTTTTAAACAGGCATGATTACATCAATTTAAAGCAAAGTTGCCTGTGCTAATGTTTATATATGGTACGTGTGTTGACTTGGTTATTATCAAACAAACAAACAAAAGCCTTGCCTTTTTTGCCCTTCCCCAAATGTAAAACAAAAAAATATCTGACATCATGAAAAATCTCTGTTTTTCCGTGTTATTACAGAAAATTGGGAAATTTGATATGAAAAGGCAGCCTAAGTCTGCTTTGCGTTCATACATACAGTATGTAAAGGCTGGCCCTGGTCTCGGATTGCAGGCTGTGGGCCACATCGAAACGGTGGCCTAAATCTAGGCTGGCCCTGGGCTGCCTTTTCTTTTTTGGGGCATTCACATATGAGAAAATGTGGCCTGGAGATGGCCCTGGGGCACCTTAAATTGCAAGTTTGTATGGGGTCCCTATGTATATCTTTATTTGAAGATCCTCTAGGTCATTTACTTCTATTCCCCAATTAACACATTCACACAACACTAGATTAGGCATTTATTTTAATATAATCTCAGCAACCAGCAATGCATTAATCCTGGATCACAGTAAATTCAGACAGAAAGTAAAATGTTTTAAATGTCTATTTGGGATCATGTGCTATAGTAGATGAATTATGCATTACCCACAGGGGGAAAAAAACTACACATGCAGTAAACCAATACATTTGCAGTCTTTTACACCCAATTAAAATGACCTTTTGCACCTAATTTAAATGACCTTTGAATGGAACCAATTACCAAAGATTTACAATAGCCTATATAGTTGCTATACTAACGTTATGATCTTTCAGGTAGGGTAGTCCAGGACTAGTGCTAATCAGGGTATTTGACTAATATGACTAATGCTAATAATAATTTGCGTTCTTGCATGTCCAGACATGTTTTCTGGATGTTTAGGGTGTCACAAAGCTACTTCAGAGATAATTTTATACCGGGTGCCTGAGTGGTTACATTATTCATTAGAGACCAGTTAATTTCAGCTAGCTACCCCTAACTTGAAGCATCTTGTCACTCTGTGGATTCTACTGTCTGCAGGAGAAAGACGTTATGAACGGAATCTGCAAGCTTTTCTATAGCTCAGGGAGACAAAACTATAATCTATACAAATAAAAAAAGAGGATCGGAATTCAAATTTCAAAATTATATTTATCAATTTAAATATGTAAATATTATTTTTTTAAATGTCAAGAAAAAAATAGGAAAAAAGTTCATCTTACCAATCTCTGCATTTTTTTTTTTTGTATGATGCATTTTCATATAAAACACTACAACTATTTCATTAGCTTTTAGTATGGTCTGCAAAGCAGCTTTTAAAATATCTTCTGCTGGTCCCGACTAGGCAGAATAAAGCACTAAAAAGAAGGGTCTCTTCCGTATTTCTTTTATTATGCAATTTAATTAACAATGATAATGAATTCAAACTGGATTTCCTTCTTGTAACACTGCACACTAAATACTATCTGACAACAATTGAAGAAAGTCACCCAAGTTATATTAAATGACAAAAACATGGGTCTTTTTGTGTGGTCTCTGCATGGTAGCATTTACCACGAAACTCTCATACAGGAAATCTAAAAACAACAAACCTAATTAATGGTTATACTAATGAGATGTTTCTAGAGTTTAACAGGGTACCAATCAATGACAGCACAGATAAAACTGTACTATATATCACAAACTGAACTACTGAAGCATTCACATGTAAAATGCCACGCTTGAATGCAACAGATGTAATTGTTAAGCTAACTAAAGGCATTTTCAAAAATATATATATATATATATATATATATATATATATATATATATATATATATATATATATATATATATATATATAGAGTACAGTACTTTCCAGAAACATTTTCACAGTGAAAATATATGTTTTTGTAAAGATTTGTCTCCATGTTCAGCTTGTACATTTCTTTAAAGACACGCTTCTTGGTATGTTACTGTAAATATACAACAATATTAAAAAGCCATTCTGATAACTGTGCTGTGTTTCCATTCACAGTCAAATTAAGCATGACCAAGGGCTGGGAATCAAGTTAGTTGAATACAGTACCCCAAGTGAATTTTCTGCTGACAATTCCATTTATTATATTATGTATTGTTACATAGTGGTAGGCCTTGAATTATTAAGGCATATATAACATACTAAATACCCATAATATGCAGTATATCATTGCTTTTATAAGAATGTTAATTGATTTTAAACATTATTAGACACCTAAGAATTCCATTAGATATTCCATAAAATATTTAAGAAACAACACTTAGAAGCTTAGGCTGAAATTCGGGGGAGGCATTATTGAATGATTGTTCTCCCATTTAGGATTATTGAATAATTACCTCATTAGATCACTTCCTCGTATGATATATACAGTACCTATAGTAAGTACTCATCCCCCTTGGACGTTTTCACAATCAGTTGTGTTACATCCCGAAATCTTGATGCATTTAAATGATTGTTTTTTTCTTTTGATTTACACAACCTACTCAACGCTTTGAAGAGGCAAGAGAATTTTTATTGTGAAACAACAGTTAATGGAAAAAAAAACAAAAAAAAAAAAAAAAAAAAAAAAAAAAAAAGAAATGTTTTGGTTAGATAAGTATTCACCCCTCTGAGTCAATACTTGGTAGAACCACCTTTGGCAGCAATTAGAGCTGTGAGTCTTTTGGGGTAAGTCTCTACCAGGTTTGTACATCTGGATCGTGCAATGTTCGCCCATCCTTCTTGGCAAAATTGTTCAAGCTCTGTCAAGTTGGATGGGGATTGTTGGTGGACAGCAATCTTCAAGTCTTGCCACAGATTCTCAATCAAATTCAAGTCCGGGCTTTGACTGGGCCACTCTAGGACATTCACTTTCTTGTTTTTAAACCACTCCAGTGTCTCTTTGGCTGTGTGCTTGGGGTCATTGTCCTGCTGAAAGATGTATCTCCATCCCAGTCTTAGGTCTTTTTCAGACTGAAGCAGGTTTTCCTCAAGGATTTGCCTGCATTTAGCTCCATCCATTTTGCCCTCTACCCTGACAAGTTTCCCAGTCCCTGCCGATGAAAAGCATCCCCATATCATGATGCTGCCACCACCATGATTCACAGTAGGGATGGTGTTACCTGGGTGATGTGTTATGTTGGGTTTGTGTCAGACATAACGCTTTGCATTTAGGCCTAATAGTTCAATTTTTGTTTCATTGGACCACAGAATTTTTTGCCACATCTTTTCATAGTCTCCCACATGCTTTTTTGCAAATTCCAAGCAGGATTTGACATGTTTTTTTTTTCAGAAATGGTTTCTTTTTGCCACTCTTCCATACAAGTGGCTTGGTGGCTTCTCTGACCAATGCCATTCTTACCCAGCTGCTCAGTCTGGGAGGACGGCCTGCTGTAAGCAGATTCTGGGTGGTGCCGTATACCTTCCACTTCTTAATGATCGACTTGACTGTGCTCCAAGGGATATTCAATGCCTTCAAAATATTTTTTATACCCCTCCCCTGATCTGTGCCTTTCCACCACTTTGTCCCGGAGTTGTTTTGAGCTCCTTGGTCTTCATAGTAGTATCTTTGCTTTGAATGCACTACCCAACTGTGGGACCTTACAGAGATAGGTATATTTAATCTGAAATCATGTGAACCACTTTTATTGCACACAGATGCAAGATTCTAGACTCCATTTAACTTATTGTGTGAATTCTGAGCTTATTTAGGAGTGTCATAGCAAAGGGGGTAAATACTCATCTAATGAAAACTTTTCAGTTTTTTATTTTTAATTGACTTGCTTTTTCACCCAGATCCTGCAACTGACCTTAATCTACTTGCAATCCCTACTCCTGCCAACACAGATGCTATATATTCATTTTTTTTATCAGCATATCAATAATCAATTTCAACTTTAACAAACAGAATTTCTGCCGTTGAAACCTCCAGTCAAATTAATATTTCTGTGCTTCAATCCATGTCCTCTCTGCCTCAGCACGTGACTTCCATGCCTCTGCCTATGTCTTCAGTGCCTTTCAATATAACTTCCGTGCCTCCATCCTCGACCACTGCTGCTCCCGCAACCTCCATGCCTCTGCTTACTACTTCTGCACTTATACCCGCAACCTTGTTGCAGCTGGCAACAGCTTTTATTCAGATGCCCTTCATGCTACCGTCTGGAGCCGCCCCTACTGCAACCTAGCTTCCAACACTAACAAACACATTTCCAATGCCCGGGAATTGACTTTCCCAAACCGCTTCCACTGTTCTTTCCTACACTCTTAGTAGTGCTACACCGATTCCTCCACCACCAAGTGCTCTCGCCTCCCAGCCTCATTCCCTGACATCCATGACTTCAGCCATAAGAAGCAACATTCTCCAAGGTAAAGACGTGAATGTGGTTTCCATTCTCATTTCTTCTCTTGATTATGTAGAGCAGCATACTGTGTGGAGAAGTTTCAGTAATGCTTAAAGCATCTGATTCTCGTCTCTTCAAGACCTTAACAATATCAGAATTTGTATATGCTTTTGGCTTCTATTGAGACACCATCTGTGAAATGTATCAATATAGAGACGTGAATTTGATGATTATATGTCCATTATCCAAGACTTTTCGTTACATTACGGCAGTTCTGCCTTCTACCACTACCATCTCTCTTTCTCCTCCAAAGCCGCTGCATTCTTGGCAGTGCACCCAATACATATATTGGGGATCCATAGAGCACAATCTATTTTATTGTCACTTTGCAGACATCCAAGCTGTCACCTGCATTGTGTGTGAGTCTTCTGGACATCCCACTGTGCTTTGCCCTTTATCTGTCTTACATACTGCCACAAACCCCCCATTTTCCCAATCCTCAACCTCAAGTCTTCTTCACCCACTCCCAAGATGTTAAGGGTCGTTCTATCTTGTACTCAGGAGACAAACAACTATGCAACAACTTCAATGACAGTACCTATAGAAATTCATCCTGTAAAAACCTCCATATTTGCAGTTACTGTGACGATGCACTGTTGCAAAGCGGTTTGCACTGCACAGGTGTAGTGGTGATATGATTACTAAACAGAAGACAGACAACAATGTTCACGGTCCAAACCATACATTTATAATCCCAGGCTGGCAACCACAAAGAATATTCCTAGTCAATACACAGCAATGTGTATTGATCCAAAATAATGGGTTACAGTCCCGAAAGAATATACAGAGTTCGAAAGAATAAAGACTGTAGAACACGCAAAAAGACACACTCACGACCACAAGTCCAGAGTGAGTGCTAACATGCTCATGGTGAAATACAATTTATTCATGCACAATTGTGAAGTGTTTTGCGTGTTTAGTGCTGGCCTTTAGCAACAGCTCTGGATCGTGTTAGCTGTTTAATAATAATAATAATAAACAGTACAATTAGACTTGACAAACACACAAAACACGGTTAATTCACAATTCTCCATTCCTGGTTCAGAGTAACCCTAACAAAAGGAACAGATAACCTAGCCACATCACTCTTTAGTACCATCAGTCATGTCCCCCTGGTTAGCGAGTGTAACTGTTTCTCCTCCAATCCGCGGTTGCCACATCGCTTCTGAAGTCGTTTTTGTTTTTTTAAACTTGGCATTCCCCTATCAGATGAGAAAACTCTAAGACCCTCTACTTTCATAGAATTTTTGGGCATCTGCTTGGACACCTTATCATTCCAGAAGAGAAACTAACTAGGATATGTGAATACATCAAGCAGTTTCTAAAACTAAAATCATGTACAAAACGGCAGCTACTCAGCATATTTGGGCATTTTAATTATGCCATGAGAATCATACCACAAGACAGAGCTTTCATTTCATTTCTTCTCGATCTAGCCTCATTTGTTAAAGATCTACTGCACCACGTCACCATAACAGCCAACCATAACAGTTCTGGGTACTTGAACTGTTGGTTTCTTTTCTGGATCTTTCCCAGCAAAGGCACTTCTTTCATCTTCTTTTCATGCTTCAGCCTTCTCTTTGCACTCCCATGTAATTTACTTTGATTGCTAGAGGAACCCATACTGGAGTTTTACTAACAGTAACAACGTCTGACTTGACGTTTGTGAATTTTAACACACACTGTTAGCATCTGACCAATCACACAGCATTTATTTGCATATTGGAGCCACTTGTGTAATAGTTTGCTGAAAACACAGACATAGTTTTATGACAGCCTAGAAATCTGTCAATAAAAAATTCCTGATGTTCAGCTATGGTCAAATGTTTTCCATTAGCCTATAGAATTAACTAAGTCGAATACCGCTTTGTAGTTTTCCATATATATTTAACGAGAAACTGACTAAAAATGTTACATCTCAAAATCGAACATGAAATACTGTACTACTATTATGGCTTTCGGTAGACTTTTATTGTAGAATGTTGTAGTTCCTTTGATTACATGATGTTAAACAAAATTGTGTTCATATAGTTTTTTTTTAATTATGTCTCAATCCTAAAATTCTAGGTTATGCAAAACTTTTGGCCATAGCTGTACTTTCAAAGACTATATTGTACTATTTGGCCCCTGGACACCAGCACTGTGGGCTCATGCCATAATCCGCCCCTGCTTTTACAGAAAAAAATAATTAGTTCACCTGTCAGACAAAAGCCAGATCTCTATAACATAATTAAACGTTTAGAGTGACGGATCGCTATAAAGACTGGACGCCATTCATGCATATTGAAAGAGACACAGGATATATTTTAAATGGGTTTCCTAATGGAATCTAATCTAATCCTAATAAAAAAAAAATCAAAGATTAATGAGACAACATACGAGAATCAGAGACTCTGTGAAACGTACAGTATCTAATCTCATTTTGGGCGAGATGAAACCTAAACAGCTGCAGAATAACTCCTAGATTCATGTAAAAACTGATAACACTTCAAGCTGAAATACGTTTTAAGGGCAAAATCATGAAGTGCTATCTTTTTACACTGCAAAATCCTCATTACAATATTACCTTTGGATTTCATCCACCGTTTCCACCTATGTGAAACAATATGTGTAACTTATTTGTACCTGTTATTCTGCTGCCCTTGTGTTGGTTGCTTACTGTAGAAAACACACTATTGTCTTTGTTGTGTTGAAACTGTGTTCTCTGTAATCTCTGGGGTTTTACGACCCTCGTTATAGTGCCACCCTCACTATACAGTAGCGCCAGTTTAGTGCCCGTCTTGTACTTATTGGCATTAGCAGGGAGGACTGTTCTTTAATTCAGGTAACACAACTATACATTCTCTCCTTTTGTTAAGATCATAAGCTACACTTATGAAACTATGTTAAAGAACTACTAATAAGGAAAAAACAGGTTTCAATTAAAATCCATTTCAAGCTATAGTGCACATTACATATTTCCCCTCCTTCAGCATCTTGTTATTAGTTTCTTGAGTATGAGTAATTAATATTTGCATTGTTTTATGGATTGTGTGTTTTTTTTTATTTAATGGCATCAGAATGAACAATTCAAAATAAAAAAAAAGTAAGAAACCATGACTGGAAATATGAGCTACATAATAAAAAAAACTTTTGTTCTTTTATTAATATTATAAAAAAAATATTACATATGGCATAAAACAGTTGTTGTAGTGCGGAGCTGTGGTTCCCTGTCAGTAGACAGCTCTGTCTTGCGCTTACATGGCTCACAAACTAAAAATCAGAGCATGATGGGCAGGTTAGCTGGGTCAGCTGCTTGCTTTCCATGAGAATATACCTGTTTTCATTGATATGGGTTGAGATACAGTACCTCAACTCGCATAAGGTTGTAAATCAAATTTTCTAAAATACACTAAGGTCAATTCAGTCTGTTTCCATTGGGGTTGTCACTCTTTTTGTCTAAGCGCATAGATTTATCAAATTAAATAATTTCATGGAAACATATCCTATGTGGGTCAGTTCAGCATGTGAATGGGAAAAGCAAGCCCAGCACTCCCATTATGCAATAAGCAAGTGTGATTCTGTGACTGACTGAATTAACCAAATTACGTGTGCTAATGTTATCATTGTGTGGGCCGAATCTACAGTAGATAATTTAAAATTTAAAATTAAACATTTGAGCTTGCTGGGGAGAAAGTAGACGCCTTTGATCTTCTAAGAGCCGATGAGCAGAACGCTTGAATGCTCACTCTCATATTCTCTTTTATCTTGACCAGCTGCGGAACACAACTCAGACCTTTCAGATAAAGTTCCCTGTCAGGGTGGACTCTGATGTGATCCAAATCACTCTGCGAAGTCCATGTACAATGAAACCCAGACCTGACTGGGTTACATCTTATGGCAGTTTCTAATTTTCATGTGTGTCAGCCGGTATTTAAATGAAACGTCACCTTTCGGGCTGCTACATGTCCTTTTCCTTATTTGCATTTGTGAGGGCTCATCAAGGAAAACATCTAAGTACAGGGAAATGTTTTGGTCTTTGATCTGCGTATCCCGCTATCTCACCCGAAAGCTGTCTAAAATCTACTTCACATATTTTTGGATCTTTTGTTTTTTATTTATTTATTTTTTTATATTTACGACAACTTAAGCCAGGGAAGTTCAAGTTCATTTTGTAAATAGTTTTTATTACACCCGATGTAGGCCAGCATTCAGACAATTACAATTTCAAACAGAATATTTGGTTAGTATTTTGGTTATCATCATCAAGTACTTTGATGCATGTTCATTACTCAAAAATCTAAATTGTTAATACATTACACAGAAATACTTGATTCAACACATTTTTAAAACAACTGGCAGAAAGTGCTGGTTATAACCATGGGTTATACACACAATTGGTTGAGATAGTTTGGAATGTTCTACCTTACTAGCTTTAACTTACTTTGTTTTTAAAATCCTAAAAGCACAGAGATTTAGGATCAATTAGCTGTTAGGAACCAGATAAGCATCAACAGCCTAAATAAATGGTATTCTTATGTTTTTTATTTTTTTTTTTTTGTGTTTTTATAATTTATAGGAATATTATCTTGGTCTTGTCAAAAGGTAAAACTAAAATAAGACGACTAGTAATCCACAAGAGAGTATGTTACATTAAAATGTTAAAGAAGAGTAAAGGCTGCTACCTCAAATATCAGGTTTTTACTTTATGTTAAGGTTGAGAATATATATATATATATATATATATATATATATATATATATATATATATATATATATATATATATATATATATATATATATATATAATATACATAAGACTAATCAGTGTGCAAAATGCTAGCCTTTATAAAACAAGATGTCTAAAAATATCATTTAGCACTTCACAAAGAAGTTTCTATATTCTGCTATTTGGCAGCTGCTGGGTACTATTTCATTTCCCATGAGATAAATATGCAAATACAATATGTCTGTCTTCAATGGGAACGGCTGCTGTCACATAGACCAGAACAGATCAATTAATGTTTTCTAATGCCATGTCCAATAAACACTCTGGGGTCCAATTAATCAACTCTAACTGAACTGATCAGGCTGAACTGGAAGCCTAATGAAACTGAAACAGCGGAAACAAATGATCTGCAGTAACAAACTCACGCCCAGTACACACACAGACACAAGTTCAACCTAATTCCTTCTGATAAAGTCAGAGAAGTCTATGGTTAGCAAGATTTTTCCTAACCGCTGTCAGATCTATCAGTCTAGCAAAATGTTACCTTAAGGGGGCCCATGTAGCTAAACATTAAATCTCTAATGGCCATTCCACCTGACGATCAATGGTTAGAACATGAATGTGAATCCTGTCAGAGAAGCTGGCTGTCATTCATTTCTTCTGTTTAGTCCTGACTCATGTCAAATGGCTGCTTAACACCATTTCTTGTTATTTTAATCTTCCTGTAGATTGAATTCTTACTAAATGATATTAGACTTCACAACAATTAGATAACTTTAAATTGATGTAAAAATGGCCAAAAGCAACTGTCAGTCCAAAAGACATAAAGCAGTATATACTGTATATTGAAGAGATTTGTTTGTTGCCGGTGTTCCTTATGCCTGGGGAAAGGCAGACACTCACAACTGAATAATTTTGGTTGCATTTCAACAAAGACCCCTTTTAATCTTTTATTTGTATATTAAACATTAGACTATATAAATTACCTAATACCTGTTCTTCTGAGTCAGAGTACAGTAGGAGATCAAAATCAGATTTGCTACCATAATTATAGGGGTTGTGCAGTTGACAACAGAATAAAATTGGAGTAGTGGAAAGCCTGTAATCATCAGATGAAAAGAAATCAAGCAATGTGGCTTGCCTAAATCACACCTCTCCAGAGGCCAATTGATGACAGCTTTTTTGATAGCAGTAATTCCTTTAAGAGCCCCCACTATCTTTTATATAATTAGCCCCTGAAAGCTGGAATAAAAGCCGAACCAAGCAGGGACTCAAGTGACACAATGAAATACATTGCCACTGACTCATTCCAGCTTGTCATCTCCTCTATGGTAAACCACACAGTAGACTCAGAAATCAAATATAATGTTCTGGACTCTGGCCTATATTTTAAAAGTATTTCCCACCAATATAGTGTAAAACATTACAACTGGCCAATACATTTGAAACACTGAGGGATGAGCTGGATGAATGAGCATCCACATTCATGCATTATTCTTACCACAAACCCATTTTCAATTGATAGATCTCAAAAAAGTAGTTTTTTTTTTCAATATTGTAGACAAAATGGGTGTTTTACAATCCTCCCATTCGGTTTCAGGTCATTCACATATTTCCATGTGTTCTACCAGTTTCATAAACATGATCCACCTGGAGTTACTCCTCAAATCAATCAAAATTATAGTGATTGTACCCTGACGTCTTACAAATCCCTCAACAAGAACAAAGAACCAAACAACAGGTGCTCTGATCTTTCAAATCCCTCTACTAATTTACTAAGCACGGAAAATCTATCTTGAAGCATATTGAAAAAATCCATTGTCTGATTAAATGCCAATTGGAACAGGGAATTCATAATCTCAGCCTTATTTTATACCAGGAACCGAGGTGTTTTAATTAGTTTGGCATTGATCTACCCCCCCCCCCCAGTGTAAAGAACTACAAAATCAATCATTTGCATCTATGGGTCACAGTCCAGGTTCACATATAAACAAGGTTTCAGCCAAACATTATAATTATGTTCATTATTGAGAGCTACAGTCTCTGGAAGGAAGGGGCATTTCAAATTGATATGCTGATCATAGCTCATGAGTGCAAAGCTGCATACTAAGAACAATTTTATTTATTATTTTGGCCACCACATAAAATCCACTGGATAATCAATAAGCAAACTAATTACTGGGCTAGGATCAATTCTGTTTAGATGCTATGTAGATTTACTTTGCATTGTGTATATTACAGTTCTCCTATCACCTCACCAGAGAGATCGACTCAATTTGGAAACAACCTTAATGGTATAATTTATATCATTTTAATTATGATGACATTTCATGTATTCAGTTTAGTATCCTAATATATGTGTTTTGGAATTATTAATACATAGAATAATTGAGGCTGAAACTAAATAGATAATCATGTGTACAGGTACACAGGTACAGACAATATATTAAATATCAGTGAAACAAATTATATAAAGTACCACTTTAAGAAAGAGAGGCAGTGGTGTTCATAAATTCAAAACATTATACTTTTAGTGAGAACTCTGGTTTAATGTGAACAATGAGAACACTTTAGGTAGATGCCTGTGAGTCATAAGAGTTGGCTTTTTATTTGTCCTAATCTTCCAGTAAAATAATTAATGTGTTTCTTAAATATAACATAAAACTACAGGTTACTTTTGTTTATGTTTACAGCAGACTTGTTGTGACTGAACTGTATTTCAGTTCATCCAGTGAATTTAAAATAATATGCTGGCAGTTCAAGCCAATTTTGTTAGAGTTGAAGAATCAATTTCATCAGCTGCAGCTTCTTTATTAAGAGGAATGTAACAACCTCAGAGCCGTGCCAAAGCCAGATAATGAGCATGTGCTGGTTAGCAATTGCTTTCTGCTTCAAGCTTGGAAAGGCCACATTTTATTTTTTCACCCTTGTGTTAGTGTCAGCAGAGATCCATTAGCAAGTAGTCGCAGTTCATCCTCATTATACCTGACATTTAGGAGATTTCCTGTAAGAACAGACCTGTGATTGCAAAGGTAATGTGCATACTACACAGATGTACCAAATGTGACAAGTTTGACATACAAAACAATAGTCTGCATAATATGTGTGTGTGTGTACATGTGTGTCAAGGAGAAGTTTTCTTATATAGTATGATATGATTGTAAAGTTATATGATCATAGGTGACTGAAATTTACTTGATTTAGTATATCCTCATGATGAGCAACACAACAAAGGAATTTCCACACCAAATGTGTAACAGTTGAATGAAATAACCTTTACATACAGTACAAACTAGGTATTATAACCAAATGTACTTCTGAATGTTCTGTTCCAGTAAATAGCTGCTGTGGCCTGCCTGTGCAACTACACATCCTTTAGTTTTCTGATGCTGTTTCACATATTTTGGCTTACTGGGTTTGATGACACAGATATAAAAATAGCAGCTCTGACTCTTCTCTAACAAATGCAGCGATATCCAACGAAGCATCCAGTGGTATCCAGCGAAGCATCAAGTAAGCATGCTGCCATAAGTTAAAACTGACAGGATTATAATGAAGAAAGTTCCCATTTAAGAATAAATAAATAAATAAAATATTAATATAACATGAATCCTTAAAAAGGAACAGTCACATCCATAGAAGACACAGCTCCTTCTTAATATAAAATATTTCTTACAAATAAATGAATGGCTTGTCTGTTTCAGCACTTGTGTCTGTCACTGCTGGAATCGAGCTTGTCTTTAAATGAACAAAATAGAATCTCTGCCCTCTATTAGCTAGGCAGGTTCCTCATGAAGAAACTTTTAATTCAGAAAGGTGAAGAATGCTGCATGTCAGCAAACGGGGAAGAAATGAAATTGGCTACAAGGCTCAGAGTCTTTCATGACTTGTTCAACAATGCTACAAAGTTCTAAACTAATGACCTTCTTAAGACCTTCTCAGGAGAACCACTGAGACTAATGTTGTTTTTAATAACATCTGTGCTCAAAGCCCGTTTTCTAAGGCATGACACACGTAACTTGTGCTGTCAATGGGAAACAAATGCTCTGTCAGTGCATGTCTTTCAAAAAAGGAAAATCACATAGCTTTTTGCAACAAATACAGGTAGCAACACTAACATTAAAGAGTAAGTAGCAGGGCTCTGAAAAATATAGCATTACACGTCCCTGCATGTTGCTACAACTGTTTAAATAATGCACCTGTAATTTTTCTTTTCAGTATTAACAACCTGACAACGTTTTACACTTTAAAGTCTGTTTTGAAGCTCTTTTTTTCAAAATGGCCTCTCTAGTGCACTGATAGTGTAAGGATTATTGCCCATGTGGCATGGAACAGAAAAGCCAGAGCAATTGTTATGTTTGTTTTTTGCAGTGAATTAAAGGACAGATCACAAACCCCAGTGCACTACAGCAGCCATTCAGAAAAGAGCTTTGAAACAGACTTTAAAGTTACAAGTGTTCAAAGTTGTCAGGATGGTAACAATGAAAAGAAATTGCAGGTGTGGGGATGTACATAACATTTAGGACTAGTACTTACTCTTTAAACAGGTGTTACATGGTAACTGGTTTGTAAATATACATGTACAAAAACAGCTTCTAAAAACAAAACATGTATAATTACACACTACAGTACCTACTATACAATTGCATTCATCAATCCCCCTTATTCCATAAGCCTGTATGTTTATAATTGTATTTCTAGTGAGATTTCTGAATTTGGTGGTGTAGTTAAATGTAGAACAAAAAATGAATTGATATGGTGCATTCACCCTTTACAGCCCATGGTAATGTGACTTCATCTCCATTTTGGTGAACTGCAAGTGATCAGATTCCCATTTAGAGATACAGCAGGAATCATTTTTTAATGTGTGTTAAGTGTCTTTAAAAAGGGGGAGGGAGTCTGTGTTCTTATTTCCTTGCCTGGACTTCTTGGTTCGTTGTGGAACCAGCACCAAGCTTGTCAGGTCTGCTGTGAGAAGCCTGCAGTTGTATCAGCTTTGCTCTCACAAAAATGATTTGCTTGCTTGCTTGTGCGGCATGTAAGAAAAATGTAATTTTGAAGATTAAAACTGAATTCATACATACCAAGAACTGTATTCTACTTTTTGTCTCTGGCCAGTTACTGGTATGAAGAGGTGCTAATAAGTGGCACTCGTTTGAAGCGTGAAATTCAGAAGTTGTATTACATGACGGTATGATTTTGTCTGTGAGCATAATTGGCATAACTAATACAGTCATTTACAGCAGACACTAAAAGCATCAAGTCTGGATATAGTCTTCTTTCCGCAGACAATCCTAATATAATTTAGCCTAGACAGCAACAAATAACATGATAATGGAAAACAGGGTTTCCATCGTGGCATAAGGTTGAGACGTTATTGGCAATTACAAGAAATACAAGGTAACTGCCAACGACCCCCCACCCCCACTAATTGCACAAATACACACTCACTCAAACTATTTAGGTCATGATCACATTAGGCCTAACCAAGAATATAGAAAAGGATAATGTAATGTCTGCACTCCAACACTCTCTCAGCCAAGATCAGATACAATACCACACAGTGAAATCAAAATCCACATGTCCCCAGTTCTGTTTATTTGCTATAAACTAGTGCACTCCTATTTGTGCTAATTTTTTTTTTTTACACTCATAATTTTGGGACTGAGGCGATGTGAAAATATTTGCTGCAAAGACATTAAAATTGTTATCTAATATATCAATTACCTAAAAAATGGAAAACTTGACAGTTGGAATTTTCATTCAATTTCATGAAAACAAGTACTGTGCTGTATATGCAAACAAAGATTTTGAGTGGTTAGAAAATAGCTTGGAAATACAGCATGTTATTCCCATAACACTCCACAGACATTAGGACTTGATTTTATAACCCTTGGCTATATTTCAGTTTTTCTTTCTTTTTTTTCCAGGTCCAGTCAGAAAGTATTTGAAAGCTTTACAGGGTGCGTTGAATACTCTTGGGAACAGTAAGGAACCAGACACCTTACTGTTGCACACCTTTGAAATGTCATCCTGTGAAATGTATTTCAAAGTATTAGCTACGCAGAATACAATACATACTATATAACTAGCAACATGAAAGGGTTCTACTGTCAAAACACTTATCCTTGATGAAAACTATCACATCAACCAGAAATGAAAAACAATCAACTATTTATCTCAAGAATTTATAGGT